>NC_133975.1:131839796-132147852 GCF_047716275.1 Strix uralensis
AAGAATGTGCATCTGCTAGCTGTGGAACTGAACTTAATTTTATATCAAACAATTTGTATAAAACAAGTTTAAATTAGAGCCCTCAAACTTCTCTACGCTTATACTTCAACTCAACCCAATGAATAATCAAATCAGTAAAAGAAAAGCAAATGGAAAATTGCAAAGCTTTAAAGAAATTAACACATAACCATAGTAATCCATACTGTAGCTCCCCAAATACAGCTGCAGACTGACACAAAACAAGCTGTTTCTGCCAGGTGAGACTGCTCTGAAATTGGCTGCTGACAATTACAAGAAAGGTTGCCTTTATTTGTAAACTACCTAAATGATAGACCAATCCCTCAAGGGATTTTCAAGTTGACCTGGGAAAAATACACAGCAATAAAAATGAAAACCAATTCAGAAAATTTCCCTTGGGATACCACCCAAGCAATGGTTAGATTTGACCGACGTGATCTGTGTATGTTCCAGAAAACATGTTCAGACGTGCAGGAGCCAGTGCTGTAACATCTACCTCAGATCGAGGAGGCTCAAAGCATGGTAAAAACAGAATATTTTGTGCCAATGTCTCAGGAGTATGCTTATACACATCAAGAGACAGAAAAGTATGAAAACCTCAAATTTTCTTACAGACAAGATGGATTGAGTCTCTCCTGAGGCCTTCAAAACAAGATGGCACAAAAGCTTCCCTTAGATAAGCACTGAAACAAATGGGTGTTACTTCTGATCAGTGATGGCCCTCTCCATCCTTAGGAGTTGGAGAATTTGGGACAAACTACCACTGCAGGCTTCAGCTGGGTAAAACTGAGACATTTTCACAGTTACTGTAAGCACATTTCTGCCAAAGAAACACAAGATAGAACATACTGATGATGTCAAAACTAGTCTCACTAGTCTCAGAGTCCACAGAAATGAAGTTTTTGCTTAGCATTTGGTATTTGAAAGCCTGCATCTTCTCAGTGAGCTTAAGACACAAATTGATTAATAGCATAAAAAAAGTACACTCAAAAGCATTATGATACCACTAAGGTATCAAAATTTCCAGCACTGACCATATCACTATGACCTGACTGCGACTGAGATATGAAAATTGTCCATAATGCTACTGGGAGATTGTATGGGAAATCAAGAGGAGCAGGAAACTTCTGAAAATGAAGAGGGGTTTATGGTGCCAGAGAGCAACTATTTGGTGATGGCAGTTTCATAGATAATTCCACACACTGCTGAACTGAGCCTCGTCTAGTGATCCCAGCCACTACTTCTACTCTGAAAATGTAGGAAAATGGACACTTTCCAAGCTATAATAAATTCTTTATCATGCAAACCCTGGTCTTATCCACTGCTGCATGCCACACACACACAAATCCCTCTTGCCCTCATTTTTGCCAGATTTATGCAACCCATCTGTTCTGCTAAACTGTTTATAGCTTTTAAAGCCAAAGTAATTGCTTTTTTTTTTCCATGTGCTTTATGCATATTTATGATAATTTTACTTTTTCTAGCCAAATATCCTGTTTTCTGCAGAACCAATCATTACTAATCAGAACGTCCAAATTGCATGAAGTAGTCAAGAAGACCTCCAACAGGTAGAACATCTCTCCTTTCAAGCAAACTACTGTGTAGAAGTCAAAAAAATAAATCAAAATCATAGGCATTTGATGTCCCTTATGGAGGAGACATAACTGAGCATGAGCAGAGCTGGTGAATTCATCGCAAGTGTTCAGCACAGCCTAATTGCTCTTATTCCCAATGCAAAGGAAGAACTGGAGAAGCTGGAAAGAATATAGCAGCAGAACATGCTGCAAATGGGACATGGTGGTGCCTCCAGGGTACGTATGCATGAAAAGAAACGTGATACCTGTATCTGTAGAAACCTAGTGAGCCCTGATGAAGGATTGAGGAAGGAGAGTTCCTTCACCCTGGGAAATCTGACTTCCCAGTTTCCTATTTCCAGTGATACTCTTCTGATTTGGGGTAGGTGATGTAATCTGCTCCTCATCAGCAGCCCTGAAGTGCAGCTTTTAAAATGCCAGTGAGGAGAAACTGCTTTTGTTTCATCTCTTGACAACAGAAGCCACCCTCTGGAAGGAGCGGGATTTTATATCAGTGACCTTTCAGTTTATGGAAACACTGATCAGATTATAGCACATAGTTCAAACACGTTTCGAGATAATTGTGACTGGTGAACTGAGAGCACACAGGAGAAAACCATAAGTTATGGCTCCAAGGTAGTGATCAAGGAAGCCAAGATGAGACTAGGTCCAGCAGAAACTGTGGTTACATTGCCACCTACTAACGCAAGATCTGGGGTGGTGTTTTGCAATAATAAATACTCTAAAAACCATCTATCTTTCCCTCAGTATCCAAGCTATTTCTGTCCTGCTTATAACAAGCTTTGTTAAATCTGTGAGAAAGCCAAGGAGAGCATTTTGGGAGAGTCAAGAAATCTATTAACCATATCCAAAGTTTACTGACATTTCCAACCGCACAAGTATTTCAGCAAATATCAAGACACAACTTTGGGGATTCCACTGCAGTAACGCAGCAATAAAGAGAGGCACTTTGTGTCAGATTATCACCCCCAAAGGAAGATAATATTTAATAAGTGCTCAGACAATAAATTCCCAGAAGTTTCCTAGTACTTTGATGTTTCAGTAATTGCCTCCCATTAGCACCATTCCTAAACTATCAACATCTAGACAAGGTAGTGCCTGGAGGCAGAGACTGTTCACAGGCTAAGTGAAATCCAAACCCATTTGCAGAATTATACATCAGGAAAGATCAGCTGAACCCTAGGCTTTTCCAGAGACTCAGATTAATGCAGAAGAAAGTTATCTGTGCTGTTCTGACTGCTATGCTCATCACAGTAGAAAAATACACTGGATTAAAGTAGCGACTACTGCAAATCTCTTTCAAGTTTATGAGGAGTGCTGGGCCCTTTTGCTTGTCAGCCTTTAGCTGTTCAGCCGTAAGGCAGCCGATCACCTATGGCTGTCCTCTAGTCCCTGATGGATACCATCTTCCAGAGCAGCTGAGTCCATTTCTCTGTCACATGCATTTAAAAAAAAGTTGGTAACTATTTATAATAATAACAACAACGTCGTGGCTAATCCAATAAAAAGGATTATCCATGCGTTAAAATGCCTTGGCCGTGAATATTTACATAGCAGTTGCTGGAAGTGTGTGCCTATTTATTAGCATGTTGAGCATTCCTAAAATCTTTGACTGCAGAAAAATGATAAATAGGTGCTTAAACAGCGATTGCTGAAATGCTACAGGACACACTTCACAGCAAACAGAAGAAATGGATGAAAACTTTTCACAAAATTGAGTATTACAGGGAATGTGTTGCTAGATTCTAAACATTACAGCTCAAATTGGAAAGATCTTTGGAAAGCATTGTCTGGTGCATGAGTTACAGGAAGAGTGACTTATAGCTGTCATTTAATTAAAAGACTGTCCTAGGCAGTCACAATGATTTATAATTGTACAACCCTGACACATAGATTGGAAAAGAAAAATTGCACAGTTTTTCCTGCTTAGGCTGCTAATGAGCACCAGGCTTCTGTTACGCATGAGAGCATCAGTGGCCATTGGAATACTAGGATGAGCTTCCAGCTCATGAAAACGGAAAATAATTACATTAGAAACAAAGAATACATGTATTTTTGAATTTTCGAATGGTTCAGCACTGAATGCAGGAACAGTCTCTCACCCAGTGAAGTCAGTGTGTGTCCCTCAAAATCTCATGGAACTCTGGTCTTAATTCAGGAAGAACTGACATGAGAAATTACCTCTTTTCTCTCCTGTAAGGGAAAGAATGTTGTTTTGGCATAATAAGCCTGATGGGAAGGGCAGGAGCGATTCACCAAAGCAATCAACAAGAGCAATTCACAACCATTGAAATCCCTGGCCTAGGGCTAGAAGACAAGTGGTCTTTTTGTCAACTGTGATGACCCAGTACTTGGAACTCGCTTTAGATGGATGCAGATACCGAAAGACCTGGGGAACCTGAATTTCGAACTTTTCCATCTTAGTAGGCTTGCGTGATGAGCTCATGCATATTAACTTCTCCGCCCTGGAGAAAGCCAAGGTTCATTTCCATGAACATGCGACGTATGAACACAGACATGAAGGGGCGTATCGGTAGGCGGTTCGGGAAGTCTGTACACCCTGTAGTACTCAGCCAATGAGGAATCAGGGGAGGGAACTGGCAGTTGGGAGAAAGGGATATAAACCGTTGCATGATGGCTGGTAGGCACGTCCACTTGATGGGGGCGCCCGGTCTTGCAAGAACGTAATAAAGAGTGAGTGCTTCACACCGCGTCCTGTCTGAGCTATGGATAATCGGCAACTGAGCGTTTCTCACATCTCCCACAGCTAAAATTTTTAAGGCATTGTGGGAGAGAACTAGAGTGATAAATACGAGATATAAGTGAGATGAGACATAAACAAAGAGAACTACATTAAACTTCAGAAAGAAAAATCCAGCAGTGCCCTTGTTCTGTTCCTATTTTTTCCCCTTAACTTCTAGCATTCCTATCATTGTGTTGAATGTATTGCACGTTTCCATCAACATGGGAAAAGCCAAGTGCTACACTTCAAGTTCAAAGCTGTTCTAGTTGAAAACATATGGAAGATGAAGCTGTACAAATACCTTGCTGTCCAGGCTTGCTCCCCATATGGAAACAATCAGATCATGAACACGTTCCCTCTTACGATCTCTGCTTTAACAAACCATTTCAGCTGTGGACTCTCTTAACATAAGGTGGGGTTTTAAATTCTTTCATTGAAATTTTTCAATCATTTCTGTGGCTCTTACTAGCTTTCTTTTGGTTATTCTTAACCTGCATACTAGAGCAAGTGCATCATCCTGAGAACATACATTTCTTTGCTACCTGCACTGCAATTGAAAAGAATAGATTTGAGAATACCCAGCAAAAAGCCCTGTATTATCAGCCAAGAGAAGGACACAGAAAAGGTCTGGATCAGAATTTCAAAATATCTTGAAATTAAATTAAGGGAAGGAATTATTCAGACTTACCATGTGATGTGGAATTAATGACATTATTGCATTAAGGCTTAATTAAGCTATTAGGAAAAATTTCACATTGAAGAGAAAGAAAAGGAAAATGGAGAGAATGGGAAAATGGTAGGAGAAGCATCATTTGTCAACAGCAGGAGGTGCATTGTTATCAATATTCTGGTATAGATGGCTAGCAGGACTAGAAGCACCAGGTTTAGAAATAAGAAGATATCATATATTCTTCCACATTCAAATGTACATTCTTTCATATCCAAACATACATTCAGAAAGAAGAGAACAAGGACTTCCCAGGAACTCAATGAAGAATTTCTCACCCAGAACTGTATGTTCTGGAGGTGGATCGTCACCTGCTAGAAGCATACATCAGCAGATAGCGTGCTTATTATCAACCCAGATGAACAAGATTCGCTCTCAGTGACAAGCCTTCATTGACAGCCCACGACAACTTAATTCCCTGCACTTTTCAATATGCAATACTCTAACCACTACTCCAGATGAAAGACTTCAAAAAGGCGTTGAACACACATGCACCTACAGAACTAACAAAATATTCCAAACAAATCTTGTGATAGGTTAACAACTTTCTTTTCTCCAGCTAGAACCATTTCATCAAGCTATTAATCCACAAAGTGTGGCTAATTATACCGATACCAATTAATGGCAGGCAAGCAAACTGCAATGCAGGAAGCAGAGTACAAATACATACAATTGATATTACTCTGAAGCTGATAAAAGTGGAGTTCATAAATTTGCATTAGAAAAGCAAAACTGTACAGCACTCCCCCTGGAATGCCTTACTGAGAGTAAACAAGCCTGGGATACCCAACAGCCAAGATGAGCAGAGACTCTTGGTGATGAGAACCATAAGTCCTTGGCAAGCATTTAACAGAGCAGTTATGGTTTTTGTTCCTAAACTAAGACCAAGAGCAAAGTCCTCTAGAAGTCCTTCACAAATGAAGAAAATTCATCCTTGTTCTCTTTGACTTCTAATGTGCATTGGCGCTGGACCAGAGGCCTTTGCTGTTTAAGCCATCTAGACCCGGAATTGCCAATAAACCTCAGCAAAAGGAATACATGTCCAGCACCTCCAAGGAAACAGCTAAACATGTCCACAGCCAGTGTCATGCATTTAACAGTGTGGAGTACCACAGCCTGCACAAGCATGAGAAGATCACAAGTAAGAATGACAGAAAAGTCTTTTACTGGGTTTGTGTGGGGGAGGGGAAGGTGGCTTCAGGGGTGGCTCCTGTGAGAAGCTTCTCAAAGATCCCCCAGCTCCAAATGTAACCCACCTCTGGCCAAGGCCAAGCCAATTAGCAATGGTGGCTGCACCTCTGTGACAACATATATAAGAAAGGGAACCTAGGAGGAGGAGTGAGGGAAATACCTCTGCAAACGTCGAGGTCAGTAGAAGAAAGGGGGAAAATGGGGAGGGTGTGCCAGAGCAGAGAACCCCTCTGCAGCCCGTGGGGAGAGGGCAGGCTGTCCCCTGTGCCCATGGAGGTCACCAGTGGAGCAGATGTCCTCCTGCAGCCCATGGAGGACCCTATGTTAGAGCAGGGGCCTGTGCCCGGAGAAGACCAAGACACCGAGGTCAGCCTGTGCTGGGGATATCTGTTCCTGAAGGACTGCACCCCGTAGAAGGGACCCACACTGGAGCAGTTTGTGAAGAACCACAGCCCGTGGGAAGGACTTATGCTGGAGAAGTTTGTGGAGGACTGTCTCTTGTGGGAGGGACCCCATGCTGGAGTAGGGGAAGAGTGTGAGGAGTCCTACCCCTGAAGAGGAAGAAGCAGCAGAAACAATGGGTGATGGACTGACCACAACCTACATCCCCTGCCCCCTGCCCCACTGGCAGGGAGGAAGGAGAGAAATGGGGAGCAAAGCTGAGCCAGGAAGAAGGGAGGGATGGGGGAAGGTGTTTTTTTAAGATGTGGTTGTATTTCTCACTGTCCTACTCTGATTGTAAATTAGTGGTGGTGTTCAAACTAAACTGATGTTCTTTCTTCCCAAGTTGAGTCTGTGTTTTGCCCATGACCATAATTGTTGAGTGAGGCCTCCCTGTCCTTGTCTCGACAACCGAGCCCTTTGTTATATTTTCTCCTCCCCATCTCACCGTGGGGTGAAGGAGCGAGTGAGCAACCGCATGGGTTCAGTTGCCCTCTGGGCTTAAACCATGACAGCCTTGTAAAGAGATTTGTACAGGTTTCCACAAGGTGGTCCACCTCTATCTGCATGATAGGAGTAGAAGACCATGCTGAGAATTAAATATGTCATGTCATCCAGCCTGAAAAACAGTGATTTAGAATAGGGGAGAACAGATATAGCACAGCTGTCTCTATTTGCCACACAAAATATAGCCAGAAGATGTGTTTGCTTTCTAGAAGTTTTTACATTCCCACCAAAAGTGTTTTTCACCAAAAGTCACAAATCAATCACAACACAGAAGGGCTCTCAGCAAGAGCACTGGGAGTGCTCTGCTCACTCCAGCGTCCTGGTGGTAGCAGTAAACACCATTGAAAACAAAAAAACAGGGACTCTCAGGGCAGACTCAGCGTGCTGCAGGGCTTCACTCCTCCAGCCAGGTGGCAGCTGGGACATCACATGGATTGTGCCAGCTATTTTGTTAGCAGATGTCTGCATGTGCTTCTCTGAGCTTCTCTCTATAATAAATCTAGATATCAGGTTGACAACAGAGTCCAGCAATACTTGTGATGGCTTTAGATGAAGTACCTGGAACGCGAACAGAGCATGGAAGAAGCCATGTTCATGTTCATTTCTCAAATGCACACACACTGCTATCTGGAACGAATTTTTAAAATCTTGTTTGGGCAGTATAAAGTGCTTATTTGGGAGAGTACACAGTTTGGGTTCATCCACCTTGTCAAGCATGGCATAGCTGAAGCCAGTCTGCTCCTGCTAGTCTAAGTGGTTTGAGGGAATTCAGGTGCCTTTAAATTACACCACAGCCTGAAGAAGGGGCACTCAGCTGTGTGCCATTGCATGAGCTCGGATTAAACTGTCCTGTTATCTCACACCAAAGTGTAACGATCCCCATAGGGTTGCCCCCAAGGATGATTTGAGACAACACTGATCTACACATTTGCAGAACAAAGTCTTCTCCACACTTGAGCTATCAAAAAATCAATAAATTTGCAATTGTCACCTTATGTCACACTTCACTAGAAATCCCTTAATTAGCATGTTCTAGGAGGATGTGGGTCATTTAGGTAATTAAATCCAATCCTGTCTTATCAGAGGACACTATGCCATTAAATCCCATTTACAAGCTCATTGTGCTCCATTTTACAGCCACTATAGGCTTCATCTTCTTACGCCCATTCTCACAGAGAAGCTGTTCCAGGACTTCACTATCATGGTTGAAAAAAAATATATTAAATTGTTCATGCTGAGATCTCCATCACAGAAGGGCTTAAGACTATTGAGAGACATAATTTTCAAGGCTTCCACTCCCACAGCTGTTAGAATATAAAATTATTCTAACATCTCAAATCAAAATGAATATGGATGAAAGACACACAGATACCTCTCATCAGACTTTGAGGACTAAAACACACCCCAGATCTTCATGATGTCCAGAGTACTCCCCTAAGTCATCAGCAAGGACATTTTTCAGTATTACTACTGGAAGCATATCACAAAGGTCATAAAATATTCCCAGGTATGACCTAGCACAGAAGGTGCCACCAAAAGCATGTACCTGCGCAGCTCAACCAAGCCTCTCAGCCTGTTCCAAGCAACTCTACAATTAGGACACCCTCATCCGAGGACACAAGCCACATGCCAGCAGCGTGGCCTTTCCATTTCTGCAGGCAGGTTGTCACACAAAAGCAGAGGTCATGGTACCCTGGGAGGATCAGCCAGCTCAGAGCCAGAGAAGACAAGCTCAGTACCCACTGCTGCAAAAAGTTTTAAGACACAAACCAAGCACAGTGAGGAGTCTTGCAACCCAGAAAGCAGATAAAAAACAGAACTTGAAGTTATTAGCATTTCACAATTTAAGGCAGTTTCATACATTTTTACATTTGACTCAGGATTTTTTAAATGCCTGGAGCTGGCTATACCATAACCGTGAAGAAATCAATACTAAAAAGCCCAGGTCTTCCAAATTCTTTTGAGCATCAATAAATGTTTATTTTGCCCTGTAATTTATCCAAACTAATAGGCTGGTCTTTGGTAATTACACATTTACTCTGTGCTAGCATCTGTGGAGAGGAAAGGCAGCTGCTTTTCCTGCTCCCATGCTCACTCCACTGCTAGGAAATTGGACAGCAGTTAGATTTTGCAACCAGCTACTTGTACTCTGTTCTGTGAGCAACTTCAGCACCATGTAAAACACTCCTCTGAGTACAACTGACAGGACAGGGATGTTGCTGGTATCCCAAGTAATTTGAGGCTTCTTCATTTAAAGAAGCATGCTTTATAACCCATTTGCTGCAAACAGCTCAGCAAATTAAAAAAAAAGATATAATTAGCATTTAGAGTCATCAAACTATATCCAGGATGAAATTACAGTTCATCGTTCTTCACAGCTCTCACATAAGGGACTTAATCCCTTCCACAATAGCAAATGTTAATTAACATCGACAGGCTTTGCACCAGAGTCGAAGTAAACCAAGAGTTGGGATTCAGGAGAGAAGAGCCAGGCCGTTGCACCTCTTCCCAGCAAGATGTATTCAAATGTGAGCACTGGAAATGTAATTAAGGAAGAGAAGATACACATTCCCACAGGCACTTTGCCAGGGGTGCTCCTCAAGACCAAGGCTTGGTACCCCTAGCCCAAAGCAACCCATCTTTCTCCACCAATCCCTCCATCCTTGCTAAGCCCTGCTCATCACCTCCAAAACCCACCTGCACCAGCAGCTACCTTTGAAAACAAATGTACTAACAATTTGGTTTTGAGACATAGTTCTGGGCTATTCCAGACCCATCAAACCCCTAAGCATCAACACAAAATATCCTCAGATTCACCCTCTTCCCCCACCACTGCCTCTTCTTCTTTTGCCCAGAGGTGCGTCAGCCGCTACAACAGGCTGTCAGATAGTCTCTTGTCTTGGACACATGGGATATTTTGTCCAGTCAGAGGAAAAAAAAGTAAAATGGAAAAATAGAATGAATCTAAGATTAGCAGCAAAACGCCCCTGGTCTCTAATGACACTCATGCAAAGGAGTCCCTTGGCAGCAGTTGTTTCCTGCTCTGAGAAGCCTCTGCCTCGAGCAGCTCTGGTTTATTCCTGTCCTTAAATAAGCACACGTCACCAGTGAGTTCCCTTTTCTCCCAAGGCATCGGGCTGTAGGCCAAGTTGTTCTTGTATGGAGCCAGAGTAGACATATTCTTAGTTGTGCTCTGATGTACAGACCTCTCAGCAGCTTTTCAAAGAGCATTACAAGCCTGAAAAATAGTAAGTGCTTGCAAAACACTGCTAAGAAATCTTCTGACATTTTATACTCACTTTGCTGCAAGTTTTCCATTTTATTTACATTGCACATCTACAGGACAATCCAGGTAGTGAAACATGCAGAAGTCTAACTTTTTCACTTTATTCTGTATGCAATTTCAGTTAACCCCTAATATCACTGGGAAGAGAATATCTAAATAAATTGGAAGTGTTTTTTTTTTTTTACAAGTGTGCATTGAAACACGCTCCATTTCACAGGTGTGTTAACTTCCAAATATTTTTTAATAATTACAAGATTTCCATGGGAGATCTTTCTAACACAAATTAAATGAAGCTGAATTTTAATAGAGACCTTGAACAAAAACGTTGTTTATAAGATATATTCCCCCAAGTCAGTTTTAAATAAATACTCCTCCTCCCCAAGAAACCTGACTCAGAAGAAACATACCTTATAGTCAGATTGTCTGATTGTACATATAGTTTCTTTAAATAGACACGAAACAATATTGTTTCTATTTATCACTTTTATTTACCAGGAAAGCCAATTTGCTGTTCCTCCAGTACTGGTGGGAAGTAAAACATTTTAGAAATAGTTCTTGCCAGAAGTTTTTATAAATTTCTTCCAATAAAAGACTGCCATTGCTCTATAGCTGAGACTTATCTGCCATCCCTGTCTGTCTTCTGCGGGCAACAAAAGAGAAAAGCAGACAGGATCCATCCAGCAGTACTTTTTGACCCCAGATGCCTCTGCATTTTTTTCTTAATTTTTTTTTTTTTAAATGACATTTTACTAGAACAGCTTCTATCCCTCCACCATGGCCGCCTCCTCTCTCCCATTCCCAATGCCATCTGACCTTTCGGATGCCTCCCCCTGCCCAGCCAGCTCTTCCTTTCATGATAAGGGTGCATTAAACAGATCCACTCCGAGCGCACTGTGGCTTATCATCGCTAGTGCTGAAATGTCAGGAAGTTAAAAGCATATGCAGTCGTTACATAGGCTTTCAGAGCTCAGCTTTTTGTAGGAATTCAGGGGTTGGGTTCTTTTCTTTTTAAAATCCAGTTAAAAAAAAAAAGGACAAAAACCCTCTCTCTAGTCTCTGCTTCAACTCCCATCAGAATCTGTTGAGCAGAAATGCGTGCTCTGAGTGGTCTCTAAACACAGCATGTTGGGAGAAGCCTCTGCCCAACGTTGGGTGCAGGTCCACCTGCAGGCCCCCCACCAGCCTCATGCAAAAGGGGCTCCTCAGGCTTGACACATCCCCTGAGCACTTCTAATAAAAGGAAAAGATGCAATTTTCCCCCATAGACTTTATTATAAATACAGATACCAGCATCTACCGAGTTCCCATCACCCAGGTCTGGTGGGATCTTGGTCTCCAAGGAGGGGTGGTGCAAAGCTCTGCACCAGGGTCAGACACTCACAGCCGTGGTGAGGGGAAGAAGCTGGAGGGGCAGCCCAGGCCCCATCGCCCGCAGTAAGTGCAACTTGCCAGGCAAAGCACCAGCGATCAAGTGGCCAGTCTTGGCTTTCTTTCCACAACAGAAGCAATTTATCAACAATTGCCCCTGTTTTCTTGCAGACACAAGCCCTGCGACCCTGTGAGATGAATGCTCTGCTTATCATAACGTTTAAACCTGCAATTTTTAGAACTAACATAATTACCAAAATGCAATTTTAAGCCAAGAGCTTGATAATGCTTAAGACCAGAAGGACACAGCATCAACACTCAGCCTAGGGAAAGCTTATGGCTCTTCAGACTTCTTCTGGCTTTCACAGAAGCTGAATTATACCTTTAGCTATGGGCAAATCGCCAGGCTGGGGCAGGGGCCCCAAGCCAGGCTCCCACAGGACCAGGTCCTGCGGCCGATCTCCACACGGCGAGATGACTGTGCCATCTAGCTGCAGTCGCTGCGGTACTTCAGCATCCCCACACCAACCCGCCTCAGCCTTGCAGAACACATTTTAAACAGCTCTGCTTTCCAGATAAAAATCATATCATTTATTTCGTCTGTGCCACGCTGGATATTAATGTATGCAAAGGAGGTTACTTTAGCCGAGAAGTAAATTATTACTAAGAAGAACCAATCAAGCATATAGTTGATAGGAATATTTATTTTCCTTTTACTTACAGCTTTCTTCTATTACAAGCTTAGTTAGCATTAATATTGCCATTTTGCATTGCTTGTTTCTGCACTGTTTTATGCCTATTCGTTTAAATCCTTCTCTTTCACCAAAATATATTATCCCCCCTACGTCTACCTGATGCCTTCCCTCTTTCTGGTCTTGCCTTCCCATGTACCACATCCAGGCAGCTGCAGCATCTGTGAACGCACAGCAGTTGATTTTACAAGATGTAGAGAGGGTGACAGGGCTTAGCTCAGAGTTTCAGCAGTAAACACAGCCTTCAAAACAAAAATGCAAAGGCATGGGGTTTGATTCATCTGCACTGAGGATTATTTTAATGATGCAGAAACAAACTAAATATATTTTTAATTTCATATTTTAATTTGTCAAGAGTATCTCAGTGGCTTTTAAATGAGATTTAAAGTACATTTTATTCCACCAGGAATAAATTCAGTCACTGGCTAAAATTAGATTAGTGTGGCTCCAGTGCCTAATTAGCAATAGGTTTGGAGGCTGCATTTTGGAACATTCTGGGCCACATCTCATTAACCCATCTTTAAGTAACTTCCTCTGTTGATATATGATTTATACATAAAGGGGGGAATTCAGGAGCAAGACACAAACATAGGAAATGTTTATCTAGTTTCTAGCTGGAAACTGAGGCAGGGAGTTCATTTAAAGGTTGGACCCACAGAGAAGCTGGGCTGCAAGTGGGCAGTAAGGCTCCGTGCTTTGCCCTGTGCTGGCATGGGGCTTGGACCAGGGACACCCCAACCCCTCTGTGGGAAAGGACAGAATAAATTCATTATGCATCCACTGAAGAAACCCATAGTGCCCTCAGGATCTGAGCGCTGCTCAGAGCTCTCCTCCATGGCCCAGGGAGGTTGCAGGAGAGAGGTCCAGACATGGGCAGCAAGGATGATGAGGAGAGGCACCCAACAGCCCCTGGCTGGAGACAGCCTGGCACGATTAGGGCTCTGCAGCCAGGGAAGAGAACGGTATCAAGTCTACAAAAGCACAGCTTTTGTATGATAATTTTGTAGATAATAAACGTTTCCGAATCCCAACCCAGCCAAGACTAGCCCTGCTTCCCACAGTCTGGGGGGGTCTCTAGGGACCCCCACTCCTCATGTTGCTCCAGCAAGCAAGAGCTATGGCATGAAGAGCACAGCTGACCACACTGACTATACAAGCAGTGTCACATGCAAGATGAGCTGGTGTGTGTGGTCTCCAACGCTGCCTGCAGCAGCACATGCTGCCCGGTCCCAGCTATGGCAAGGCACAGAAATTGAGTGAGAAGCAGCACTCTGCATTTTCCAGGTGACCGGTTCAACACAAGCCAATCACATTTTGTTTACAAGAAAATATAATTCTTGTAAAACGCTATTAGAGTGACAGTTTGTACATTTGGAAGACATTAACTATTTTCCTCCAATGAGACCAGACAGCAGGACCACAGAGCTTAAGACCAAGCGAGGAAGACACCAGGAATAAGATACTGAGTGGGACTGGGTTTTGCCATCTAGGTAAAAGCAACATGGTCAAGGATGAACCCTGATGAACTTCAGGAAGTCATTAGTGGCAGGCGGTAGGCACCAGGTGTCATGGCAGCTGGCACTTCAGGAAGAACAGAAGAAACAGGGTGAGAGGGTTGTCTACTGTCATGTTGTCTTGCTTCACAAACTACAGAATAACAGTGGTCATCTCTGTTAAAATATAAAAGCAAGTTTAAGGACCTGCCCCTAAAACTTGCTTGGGGTCCAAACATTTTGATCCATATCTCCAAGAACCTATGGCTCCTCTCAAGCTATCTGAGAAAAAGATAACTACTGCATTGGCCAAGACTTCCTGAGGCCACCACCACAGTCACGGCTCCAGCTCTGAACTCCTGGGTTGCTATCTCCCAGCACAGGGACAGGGTATCTTCCCACACTCCCACAACAACCCCGAGCCCAGTGGTAACAGCAGCAGTGCCATTCCAAGTGGGATGTTTCACTGGAAGTGTGGCACCTGACAGGAGCCACATCCTTTAAAAGCCTGGTTGAGGCAGCGTCCATTGAGTGTCACCAGGGTCCAAGGACCAAAACAGCCTTCAGCCCGTGTCCCCAGTAACCACTAACAGCTCATTAGCAGCACAGTCAACACATTCAACCCTCCAAACCCCAACATGATAGTTCAGCTTCGACTACATATTTCTGATTAATATTTGCCAATGAACAATTTCCTGCCTCTGGCAAAATGATTGTCAGAAATACCCAGGAATATGAAAAATTGACAACAGTTGCTGGATGCTAAATATTGTTCATGCTTGATTGCTGTAATGGCACATTATAGGCTTTGAAAGACAGTTAGGCATTTGTTGCCATCATTAATATGAGTGAGTTTATCATCCAACCTCCAAGTTCCCTTTCTCATTTTCCCTTATGTTCTCTTACTATACAGCCATTCATTTCTCATTTACATTTTTTTTAACAGTACAATGATTTGCAAAATTAAATTCATTCAAACTTTTTACTGTCCTCATTTCCACGTATCTTTTATTGGTTTTATTACCATGACTGGGCTGGCTTTGGCTTATATTTCATCACGAAGTGTTTTACAGGATCTCAGGAGCACTCTTGTTTTTCATTTTCTTCCTCATTAATAGATACATAATCACCACATGATAGTGTTCTAAACTCTTAGTTTTTTATAAGCCTATATTAAAAAAGAATCTCTCTTTTTCTGGCAAAAGATACCTAATCCTGTGTCTCCTGATGGCTGAGTGAACTTGGCAAGAAAAAAAAAACGTAAGACCATCTGTCTTGTGGTTCCTTATCCTCTTCAGTATATCAGACTGAACATTTGAGCTCAAAATTTCACCCAACCCTAAGTAGTTTTTCTTCACGTGTTACTTTATGAAGATGCTGAGTTCAGCACAGAAGGAGTTTTACTTTAGTGCTTATGTAAAGTTAGAGAAGTTAAATTATGACAATGATTTCAAGTATTTTAGTAGCGTATGTTGTACTTCAATATCCCATCAAGGACAGTAGTAAAACTGAGCTAAAAACATGCATATCCCAAACAGCAAACTTCTTGTTTTATGTAAAGACATAAAACTGA
The DNA here is from genome assembly GCF_047716275.1 of Strix uralensis. Classification (NCBI taxonomy): domain Eukaryota; kingdom Metazoa; phylum Chordata; class Aves; order Strigiformes; family Strigidae; genus Strix; species Strix uralensis. The sequence continues at coordinate 131,855,491 of NC_133975.1, forward strand.
GACAAAAAATCCAGCCCAAAAAGATGTCTGAAAAAGAAAAAAGAGTACCACCACCTCGTAAGCACAAAGTCTTCAAGGCCAAACCAAGTCCCATGAATGCAGGAAAATTTTTAATGTAATTCAAAGGAACAGACCAGCAAACTTGGGGAGAAACATGATGAAACTTTTAAGAATGTTTCAGTACCTAAAGAACTCTAACTGAAGCTTGTAAAAACACTTTAATTACTGATAAGGAGGTTAAAAAAAGAAACACACAAAACTGACATCTTACCTCATCTGAGGAGAATTTACAACTAGATATTCAAGAGCACCCAAGACACTAACTTCTTTTGAAAGTCTGGACATGTATTTTGGAAGTATTTTCTTACTTGCCTAAAAAGGTAATAATAAAATTAGTCCCCCAAAAACACTGCAACATTTTTCCCTCCATTTTATGCATTCTTGGTGGCTTAGTTTTCACAAGAATTTGAAACTAACTCTAACAGAGTTGGACATCTTGAAAGCAGCAACATATTTTAATGATACACCAAATAGGGGATGTTCAACCTTAGCTTGCATCAGCACCCGTGACACAGAGGTTGCTGTAACACAGCCCTAACCGACCCAGCAGAGGTGATTGTCCCTGGCTTCACAGTTCTGAGATGTTACAACTTTCCAGATGAGTCAGGGTGAGCTGAGCTGAAGCTCCTCTCCTTGCCATCTTCCAGAAACGCCAATGTTCTCTTTTGCTGCCCACAGACATCTGCACCGAAAACACAGACTTAGCTGAGCTCGAGTTCTCTGCTAAGAACCTCAACTTACTGAAATACAGCTTAGCTATGTATATAGTGCATGCCATCAGCTAATATAGGTGGCTCTAATATAAACACCATTAAATGTTGCTGTTCCATCTCAATCCAGACCTCTTGACACCTCCCAGGCTTTCCTCTGAAGGTCTCGCCGTCACCTGCAAGGTCCAGCACAGCTAACTGCTCTCTCAAGAGACCTTCCCTCCAGGAGCTGCAAAGCTCTTGCTCATTCCTGGTGTCCTCTTTCCGTTCTGCAGAAAAGAAGCCACACATGGGCTTCCTTCATGCTTATTCTCTGCAGTAGTGCCTCAGCAGCATTTTCCTGGGCAGCTGCTTACTTCCCAGCATGCAGGGCCTGCGCTGTTGATGTTTCCCAGACAGAAGTACATCCTCACAACTGAGAGGCTTTCTCCTGTTCAAATGAGGGGCAAGCACTCAGTCTCATTCTCTGCCTTTGCACTGACACAGATGTTACATTACAGCAATGACAAACATGTTAAGGAGAAATTTTTTTCCCCCCTGAACTAGCCAGAATACATAGTGAGGGTTGAGTTTTCTTCCTCCCTAACCTCATTACTGCTGATTAAAGAACACTTACAAGTTGAAATAGCTTTTTTAAGACTGTTCTAATTACTATCATCTCCTTTGCTGTAGTAACTACAGTGCAGAAATTAACCTTAACTTGCATTATGCTAGATGACTTTCACATTGGTATATATAGCTTATAAGATGATCAGTTGGCTAATAATAGTTTCTGTAGTACCTGGATGAAAAAGTTATGATAGAAAAAAAAAAATCAGAAATTTCTTCAAAATAGGTATACGTTATAGGCCCTCAGTTCAGCAATACAACCGCTGTGAAAGCTTTGGCTTCCTTGGTTTTATTGCAAGAGGACAGGAGGATGGCAGGGAACATATGAGGTCGCTCCATCCTCTGGCAGAAGCATGGCAGTGAGGTCTGTACACATCCTGACCATGGCAAGCAGAGAAATTAATGAGCACAGAGTGAGGGACCTCTCTACAGTAACAGTAAAATGCGCTTGTATAGTTGTAACTATGAAAACCTACAGACATGGAAATGCCCAAATTTACAAGTAAAAATATTTTTTAGACCAGCTAGATCAGTTGCAAAACGTAAACAGAGTTTGAGACAGAGTCCCTTTGTCAGGTCACCAATTTGTATTCCAGCTAGACAACTGATTAATTTTACATGTGCTTACAAGAGATAAAAACTTTAATTTGATCAACTAGCATAGCTGGAGAAAGTAGACAAGCTTTCAGATATACAAATACTCAGCCACATGCAAGAGCCGTGCAGCACAGAGGTTGGGATCAAGGCCAGGTTGGACAGGGTGTTAGGCAACCTGATCTAGTGGAAGGTGTTCCTGCCAGTGGCAAGGGCGTTGGAGCTAAATGATCTTTAAGGTCCCTTCTAACCAAAACCATTTTGTGATATTAGCCTTCGGAGGAATACAAGTAGCTTGCAAAAGGTGGGATGTGATGAAAAAATAGTAATAGCACAACCTCTTTTACTAATTTTCCTCTCTTACCTTGTCAATATGTCCACAGAACTATGTTATTCTCAGGCTGATGTCCAAAGACCATTAAGACTATCACGATTTTTTTCTAGATCACCTATTGACACAAAATCAACTTGCCTGAGGTGTTAACATACGGTCACAATTCTGCAGAATTAGCCAAAGCACAAAAATACAGGTTTTTTTGCAAGGCTTCTGGCTCTATAAATGGCTGCATGGAGGAGACTGAATACCTGATTCTGCACATGGCCTGTTGGTGTGACGTCAAAGGTTTGAAAAAAATTATTCAGAGTGGCAGTGAATTTATACAGGGCCACTGCTCACCACCACAAAGATGAGGTCCTCTACATCAAGCAGTACAAACACTAAAGCCAGGTTTATTGCATCCTTGAACCATGGTCCTGGAATCAACTATTCCCAGCCCCAAGTTGACTTCTACTGTGTTTATGGTAAGAACAAACATGCCTACAGTCTTTTCCTTTCTTCCTTGGTTTGTCACCAAGTATTGACTTCTTAAACATGCCATCCCTCTTGCCTTCTTAACCCTCTACCGAAGGAGACCTCTCACACAGGTATCCAACACTGCTACAGCTTTTGGATTACAAATGGGATCAGGCTCAGCCTACTAAACTGATGACTGCAAGGCTCCCCACTCAGAAAGCTTTTTAACTACCCAGAACCCAGCAGCCTTTAAATATACCTGTAAATTCCCATGGAAAGCTATTACAAGAACCATTTCCTAATGGTTTTCTATCATTATAGCAATTTTCTTCTAAAGCATTTTCCATAAACCAACTGTAGCAGCACTGTATGCAATTAGTTGAAAGGAAAAACAAAACAAAAACCAAAACAACTTTGCAAAGCACAGCTTCCCTCTCCTCTTCGACATCACTGTGCAAAAAGGTTGACTGCTGGCTGGGGTGAAATCAGCGGGTGATAAACAACACTGTTTAGTGTGAACAGTTGGTTTATGCTTCACATCAATCGGCATGTCTAGCATGGACACGAGACACATTGGCACTCTCAGTCACAGCTACTATAACATTAGTTTTATCTAACGTTATAGCTCCTGTTCATTAACACATCTCCTAAACTCCCTTTGTTCAGCCTGCTCCCATATTCATACCATACTGCATCCCACAGCAGAGAAGGCAACTGCATTGTTCGCTGTAATCCCATCAAAGGCAATGAAGTTACACTATGCATCAGCTTGGCCCAAGAGACATCATTAGCTACTATTCTGAAATCCTTCCCTTAGCCATAATCAACTCTGGAAAGAAAAATAAAAATAATGCATAAAATGAAGCTGTTTATTATAAATCTTGATGCCGTAAGACCCAAACCAGGATTTTCTAATCCTTTTGCAAAATATCACCAAGTTTCTGTTACTACTCCAGCCAGCCCAGGAGAACACAATAACGATGTATTTCACATGAAGTTGTAGGATTCCTGCATTTCTTTATCCTGCCCCCTTGAGGACCTTCTCAGTAAGGAAGAGTACTCATGTTGTACCTTTGAGCTAGACCTGACCCTCTCCGGATCAGAGTTGTGCATGCAGAGCATCACTGCGAGAAATTTTGGGAAGCAAATGAACAAGACTTTCCTCACCTAACCTCAGCTGTAAAAATGTTGTACATCTAACTCAAGCTTTTTTTCCACTTGAACTCCCTTCATAACCCACGGGTTAGACCCTCAATCAGGGTCCCCATCAGCCCTTCCAAAGGGTGGCTCTGCCACCAAGGCAGTGTTTTGGAAAGGCTAGAAGGATCACACTCTTATCTTGCACTAATCCCCATTAGCGACAGGGGGAGTCTTACACCAGGTGTTAGACAATCCTAAACTAGAGATCAGTGAGGTGAGTGTGGGAACAGCTGTACAAGAGATAAGTTAAGCACTAAATTTTGGCTTACAATCATGACTTAATATACAGCAAAAACATCCCTCTGAGGATCTTTCAGATTCCATGCATATTCATACTCCGGTGTCCACCTTTGGGTCCCTCCCTCACTGCTGTTATTACCCATTCCTCTGTTTCACACTAGCCTCTGCTTTGTCTTTGATCTAAAATCTAGCCATGGTCATTGACCTAAATAACCTGAGCACAAAACACCCAGCGTACTGGATGGCCACTAGTGCAGACTAGCAAATACAATCTCTCATTTGTCCCTGCTGGAACTACAGAAGGCCCTGCATGGATAAATTAGGATTGTCCACAGAAAGGCGTGCTCAAGCCAGCGAGCAAAATTTGGTTTTATATGACACACTAGTGTCACTTCAGCTGCCATGATTCACGTACCAGAGCTATCCTTTATTGCTTGCATTAAATGGAAGATTTCCTCCCCTACACCCAACATCTCATTCCACCATAAAGCAGCCTCATCTTTTCTTCATATTGCGTTCCCTCCCAATGCTGTGGCCAGATGTCTCCAAAGAGAGTTCCACTTCACGCACAGTTATTTATTCAACAACTTGTTCTATAAGAAAAGTGAAACCTGGTTTCATTTCCTGACTACATCTGGGAGTCCATGGCTCGGCACAGTCTCCCAGTATCCATGCTGGGCAAGACACAGAGACCCTGGGGGTGCAGATCAGCACAGGACAGGAGAACTTTACTCATAATTGCCCAAAACCTCAAAAGATAAGGTTTAGAAAAGTTCTGGGAAAGAAAAGTTCTTTGACAGCACTTCTCTGCAAGCAAATCAGAGCTGCCCCAGAATGGTCCCAAGGACCTGGAAGAGCTACAGGACAGTCATGGAGCATCACGTTGCCCTGTGACACAGCACTGTCACAAGCTTAGTACTGAGTGCACAAAGGCCTCAGGATCCACCATTAGGCTGCTCTGCCTGACCTCGTCTTGACCTGCCCACAGATTATTTCCCCCCCCCCCCACTTAGAGAGACTGCCGTTACAGCTAAACTAATTGATCATGGAGTCCATGGGTCATCTGCTTTTACTCTGTACAGTACAGCCAGAGCTTTATATGGATAGCAGTAATAAGCAGTTATTCTACATACAATAAAATATTTACAACTAAACCAAAGATGCAGTATAGAGAAACACAGATGTGGTACAACAGCAGAGAAGCAATGAGAAGTGGGGACCTGGGATGAGGCATGGGGGTGGTACAGGTGCGGGGTGATAAGAAGAGACAGGCATAGACTGGCACAGGAAACCCCACAGCTACAGACCATCCACCCATCGTCAGTTAAAGAAATGCAGAGCTAGACAAAACTGGTTTCCAGGGTGAAAAAAAACCTCTGTTTCTTTGCTCTCATTAACTCTCCTAAGAACCACAATACATAATACATCAGGATGCAACACAGAGCTGAAGACCGATGAAGAAAAAAAAAAAATAGGTATAAAGGTGTGTTAGCAGACATAAAAATGACCAGGTGGAGTCCTGGAGTGAGAAAGAAGAAACCACAAGCATGGACATCATGTTCCCCCGGCAAAGGACCCCCGGTGCTGACACTTGCTGTGACACCTCAGGTCCAGCCTCAAGGTGAAACCCCCAACCATCTAGAGGAGCTGGGACCAAAACACCACAAAAAGGGGTAGAAACTAAGTGTGCTTAACAATTTTAACTGCATTATTTTGGAAACTTTATCTGCATAAATATTTCTCTTTCTGTAATAAATATATAACTGGACTATTACCAATTCATGCATTAAGCTGTTAAGATTTCAGTTGTACTAACAACAAAATTTTTGCTTTATGTTTATGTGATGCATTTTCTTGAGAATGAGCATAACAAGTCTATAAAAGCCATTGAGAAGGGCCTCAGAAGTACATGGCATTATTCCAGTAAATGGTCTAAGCAACATAAAACCCAAGGCTTTTGTGCAATAATTTCTACATCCCATTCAGCCCATGTTAAAACACCAAGAACCACAGTGAGGGACAAGACTATCAGAGGGCTGGTTGGTTAATGATCACGGCAACATGGCTTCACTAAGGGCAAATTGTAGCCTTCTACGATGGGGTTACAGTGCCGGTGGAGAAGGGAAAGGCAACTGACATCATCTACCTAGACTCATGCAAAGCATTTGGCACTGTCCCACATACATCCTTATCTCTAAATTGGAGAGACATGGGTTTGATGGATGGAGCACTCGGGGGATAAGAAATTGGCTGGATGGTCACACTCAAAGAGTTGTGGTCAGCAGCTCAATGTCCAAGTGGAGAGTGGTGACAAGTGGTATCCTCAGGGGCCAGCACTGGCACTGTTTAACATCTTTGTTGGTGACATGGACAGTGGGATCGAGGCACCCTCAGTAAGTTCCCCGCTGACACCGAGCTGTGTGGTGCTGTGACACGCTGGAGGGAAGGGATGTGCCATCCAGAGGGACCTGGACAGGCTGGAGAGGGGGGACCTGCAAACCTCATGGAGTTCAACAAGGCCAAGGGCAAGGTCCTGCCCATGGGTCGGGGCAATCCCAAGCACAAATCCAGGCTGGGCGAGGAGGGGCTGGAGAGCAGCCCCAAGGAGAAGGGCTTGGGGGTGTTAGTGGGTGGAAAACTGACTGTGAGCCAGCAACGTGCGCTGACAGCCCAGAAAGCCACCCGTGTGCTGGGCTGCACCCAGAGCAGTGTGGGCAGCAGGGCGAGGGGGGGGATTCTTCCCCTCTGCTCTGCGAGACCCCCCTGCAGTGCTGGGTCCAGCTCTGGTGGCACCAACATCAGAAGGACACGGACCTGGTCAAGTGGGGCCAGAGGAGGCCATGAAGATGCTCAGGCTGGAGCACCCCCCTGTGAGGACAGGCTGAGAGAGTTGGGGGGGTTCAGCTGGAGAAGAGAAGGCTCCGGGGAGACCTTAGAGCAGCCTCCCAGGACTGAAAGGGGCTACAGGAAAGGGGGGAGGGACTCTTGACCAGGGGGTTAGGGATAGGATGAGGGGTTTTAAAGTTTTAAACTGGCAGAGGGCAGATTTAGATGAGATCTAAGGAAGAAATTCTTCCCTGTGAGGGTGGTGAGGCCCTGGCACAGGTTGCCCAGAGAAGCTGTGGCTGCCCCCTCCCTGGAAGGGTTCAAGGCCAGGTTGGACGGGGCTTTGGGCAACCTGGGCTAGTGGAAGGTGTCCCTGCCCAGGGCAGGGGGGTGGGACTGGATGGGCTTTAAGGTCCCTTCCAACCCAAAACCGTTCTGTGATTCTATGAACCAGGGTCCATACTTTGTTTTCTACTTCCTAATAAGGAGTTACAAAATGAAAAATATTTCACAGTACTAAACCCCCAGCTTCTCCTAAGTACAATAGAAATTCAGAAATTAACTTTTGAAGGTCAGAAATGTCCCAATTGACTTGTGTGCCCTCAGTATGAAAAAAAAATCAGCGACAGCTTGAAAACTGGGCATGGCAGCTGCAAGCTGCGTCCTTCTGTCTGCTTTTAGCTCTTTCCTTCCTTTTGTATCTTAGCACATATTGGATAGATTTGGTCCATTAGTTGTAAAAGACTTGCAATACATGCAACCAGGATAAAAAAAATGTACAAGATGACATAACCTTCAAAGATATGTGGCAATATTACTTTGAATTCCAGCAAAACCATGTCCTTTGTTCATGAACTTCATTTAAGATGTCCAAGAATAGCAAAAGCTGTTTGCTTTCAGAAGTCAAAGTCCACATGTACATTTATGATCAATAAATCAGAGGGACTGCATACCCAAACCTGTAAATCTCATCTTAAAAAAAAAAATTCAGAGCAGTGAGGCTGCAGAAGAAAGGTAGGGCTTGAACACCAACAAATCTCTCCACTAGTGGTATTGCCCTGAGGAAACTCCACTACTTGCATACTGCTCCAAAAAGCATCAGTTCCTTCACAAATAAGTGTATCTTAAAAAAAGATCATGTTCACAGTAATGCACAAGCACTTCTACTTGCACCAAAAATAGTCCCACTAGCAAGGGTTCACACCAACACTACAGAATATAGAACTGAGCAATGCAGCACCACAGTTCTTTCCCATTTTCAACCTCTAATTCATATCTTTAGTTTAAACTGTAAAATGTTGCACAGCCAGCTATACCACTGCATTTCCTAATCTGTTAGAGATCTTTCTACATTAAGGACCTTAAATATCAAAGCTTAATAATGTAAAATGCTTTTAAAATTTTGGTTCTCCCTTAAATTACATAATATAAGAAGCAGTAACAAAAAAAACAGTTGAAAAGAAAGCCTTAAGTATTATGTATCAAGTTCTAAGCAAAGAAGATCCATTTCCAAATGTGAATTAACAAATCAACGTTTACCATTTATACTGAACTTTCAGGTTCATTAGTAATTGAGCTTTTGGAGATTAAAAGAGAAATATTTTTAAAGGGTACAGTAGTTTGTTTTGTTACTTACCTCTCACACTGTGAAGGAAATCATTGCCCCAAAAAAATAACTTTCAAGATGAAAAATGCAGTTACAGATTGTAATTCACAGTGAAATTAAAAGGACTTGGAAACTCAATTCATTTTACAGGGAAAAATTCACAAATATTTTTGATAAGAGAAAGGAAGAGCCACACGGAACTGAAATAAAGTCTCCAGATTCATTTATTTTCTGCCTTTATAGAACCTTTCATTTTGAATTCACATACTGATATGCAAGAATATGATTTACTAGAATAGGCTATTACAAAATAGTAATAAATACAGAATAAAATTGTATAAAAGATATATGATCTTAAAGTTTGCTGTCTTCCAGATAAATATTATTTGACAACTTGCTGGATTCTAACTGTATCTACTTGTAGCCAACCTCCTTTACTGCTCTATTTTATCCTTTAACTTGCTGCAAATTTATAGAAAAAAAATATTTGATCAGTTAAATATCTTTTTTAAAAGTTTAATACTCCTGCAAGTTTTTCAAGGTGAAAAGATTTCACTCCACCACTTCCAGCTAAGCCTTAATATTTTTTTTTTTTTAAAAAGGATAATATTGGCCAGTTACTTTTTGGGAGGGAATAAATGTTTTGAGAGCATTTACCTACAACACACCTGATACAAATACTACCTGCATCTTAACAGGCTTGATAACTAGCAGTTGAGCCAAGCAAGATGGACATGACACCTTTGCTCGCAGCTCAGTGGTTCATCAGGAAGTAAAAAAGCAAACAAATACTTCAAAACTACCCAAGCAGACAAGACAATGCAACACAAACTCAGGTAGGCCGCCTTGTAATTTGATTTTTTTGCAGTTTAGCAGGTTACAAGTACCCAGGTCCATGGACCCCATCCAGAAACATTTTGATTTGGTTCCAGAGCTCCTGCGCAGTGCTGGCTGGGACGCCCCTTCCTTGCACCACTCCCACATTGCCCACGTGCTAGCTCAAGGACTGTGACCAGCACCATTAACATTTTCTTTCCAGAGCCAGACAAGCCTGACAGTGGGGCTGGAGTTAACTAACCCCAACCCATGGTAGGGGGATGAAGCAGCTTTAGGAGACAGAGGCTGTAAGGGTTACAGCTGCAGCCAGAGCACCTTCTGGACCTTCTTGGGTCAGTCTTCTGCAGCCAGGAGCTGTGCTGGTTGCTGCCACCCTGTTGTAGACTTTGCTGGAGGTTGCTTCTTTGGAGTGACCAGATCCAGGATCCCCCTGAATCTGGTACCTGCAAGGAATTATTTTTAAATCATAGCCTATTGTATATAGGCCTCATCTCTTCTCCAGGAAGAGCCCATCAGCAGGACACCATCCTCTCTCCACTGTCCCAGGAATATCTTCTCCTGAACTGCAGTTAGCCCCTGGTGCAATCAGAAATCAAGACAACTGTTCCTGTACAGTGGATAAAATGACCAAGACCTATACAAGCAAATCTAGGACGGCTGAGAGTGAATCTAAACTGATCTGCAGACAAACCCTGTGATGTGCCCTTCGATCCATCATCTTGGATCACCCAGAGCTCTGTGGGCCATGCCAGGCTGTTGCACTGAGTTTGTGCTTTCTGGCTGTGACAGAAATAGAGGGGACATGCTGTGACATGGAGGCAAAATGCAAGATAGGAAACAAGAAGCTCCTCAGGCCACCTGGCTTCGATATCTTGGAAGAACCCAACAACTCATGGTGCAAGAGAACAGTGCTGGGAAGGAAGATGGACTGCAGTAACCAAACACTACAGACCTTAGAAATTATACAAAATTCCAGCTTAGAAATGGCTCAAAATAGTTTCACTCCCATGAAAATTGTACTACAGAAATGAGCAGGGGTAAGACACACATACAGGTGTCATTTGTTGCAAAAGCTCCCTGAATGAGCAAAGGGAGCATCCCAGCCTCATCAGCCGCCTCTGAACTGTGCTCTGCAGACAGTGTCCAGCCAAGAGGTCTTCGGGAAGAAGTTGGATGAAGTTCACGGGATCATGGTGCCCAGAAAATGTGAGGTTTGACAGTGGTCCAAGTATCCCAGATCCTGAGGTTTCAGGCAACAGAAATCAAGTACTCCAGTATTTTTGCACATGAGAGACACGGATATCAGAGGATTGGTTTTACAGTAGAACAGAACTAATAGCTCTTCACAGCAGATGCAATCAGCATCTCTAAGATTTCAGTGAGTTCCCTCAAAGAGATGCAAGTATAACAAGTGATGGTGTTCAGAGGACACAGGTATTTATGCACGCCACAATTAAAGGGGATGGTCTGAAAAAACAACTGTGGGACTTTATTCTGTATCACACCCATCTGACTGGGAAGGACCACTTTGAAGGGAGGTCGAGGTGATGCACAACATGCCAGGGAGCACAATTAATGCCACTATCAGCAACTATCTTTGTGAAATAAAGACCTGCCCACTAGACATTGGACTGAGGGGCCCTGCAACCTGTGTTGAGTTAAACTTAGAACAGTTCTCAAGTTTAAAAAAAAAGCTGGTAAATAAGAACTACCCTATTTAGAGCCTTGATTTTGTTATATTACCAGGGATTGTCATGATTCAGTGAAGCAGCTCCACATATACTTAACATCTTATCGACTGAAGTATATACTTCAAGGGAAATTGAAGTATACACCTCAAGTGCTCTGCTGAGTCTGTGCACTGCCTGCTCAATAGTCATCTCTCTTCCAAGAAGAGTTATGCATCCCAGATTGGCACAAAACCTGCACATTGCAAGCTTAAATAACAGAGCTGAACCAACGTTAGCTTAAAAGGACACAGAAGTGAAGGGAGGGACACCCACACCCTGCCTCAATTACCCCACATGAGGTCTTGTAATTGTTGGTGGGCCAGTTGGTGCTTGTAGAGGACTTTGAATCTGTGAAAGACCCAATGAGGAAAAAAACCCACACAAGACAGAGATGCCAAGGTCTTGACTACCAGAACAGACAGCAGCAGCAGCTCCCTCCTCTGCAGACCTTGGTACTGCAGGCTTGTGTGTGCCATACCAGCATACAGCTGGTGGATGAAGAGCTGAAACCAAGTGACCTCCAGTGCTAGGAGGTTTTGGAAGGGCAGTTATAACCCCTTTGCTCTCCTCACCTCTGGATATAGGACTCCCATCTGCTCCACAGTCCAATAAATTGTCACAGGGCAGCAGAACTTGAATATGGCACATGGTCAAATTACACATTGCTGGGATATGTTTCTATACAGTTATTTGTAAGTCAAATTTACAAAATGACTGATGCAAATTTAATTAGCATAGATGATCCTATACTCTGAGAACATGCAGCATATGGATTCTGGAAAGGCAATAGCCACATATTTTTCATTATTTCTTTTCATTTTAGTTAAAAATAAAACCCAAACTCTTTGATATTGCTTTCAGAGCAAACTTCACTCATTTGTAAAGACAGAGCACCTATATGGCTCACATGAGAGCTCTCCTGTACACTGGTAATGATCTAACAGCATCTAGCTGATCCAGTAGTATTATACTGAATACTTTGTTTTTTCTTCTGTGAATCTGCTTTTCTTTTAGCAACACAGCTCTTGTGAGCACTATTGATTATTAATTACCTATGTAACCTCTATAACTAGATATAAACCTGAGAAGGGGAAACAAAAGATTAACTCCAAGTGCTCTTTCACATATAAATGAATTTGAAGATAAGGGAGAATAAAGCTTGGATTTTAAAAGGTCAACCCTGCAGAGATTGTTGATTTTTGGACAGCCACCACAACCTCCTGCTCAGCCAGGCTAGGGAAGAAGGCTACCTCGGCACTTTCTGAAGTAGTTGAATAAAGTTCACTACCTTTTCTAAAGAGCAAGAGGAGGCAGGAGTTTGCTGAAGCTTCCTGCTCTTTAGACTTTATTATTGGCTTCCTGACATAAAATGAAAGGTTCTTAGCTATTGTCAATACTGGTTTTCTAGCATTCAACTGTTCTCCGCCTTTATTTCACTAAATTACAACTAACTTATTCTTTTATTTTTCTCCTCCCCTGCCCAAAACCACCTCCCAGCAGTGCCCTGCTATAGGTACCTATTGCAAACTTTCAGTTTGTCCCAACCCTGGAAAAAGTAGTTTTAGAAAAAAACCAATATTGTTTTGCGCCCAGTCACATCCCCTGGTTTCTCCTTTCCCATGCAGCAGCGGAGGAGGAATAGCACAGCAAGTCAGAAAAAACAAACCAGGTTTTATATTCTGAACATTTTAATAGTTTCAGTGGGAGCCACAGAAAGATGTTTCTCCAATCCTCACCCGTTTAAGCTTTCTGAACAGCCACGCTGTGATGCTACCTGCCTTCTCCAGAGAATACAATCTGGAAACAGTCTCTCTCAAGATGTTTAAACTTTAAGGGGTGGATTTTCAGAAAGTTTTATGGAGAATTAATCAAGTAACTTATACTCTGCTTAAAGGGAGTTAAACAACCAACTCTCTCCTGAACCCCGCCTAGCAGTCAAGGTGATTATTGCACTCCTCAAGAAATCTTTTCACTTTGAAGAAAACTATCCTTTCCCAAGTGCACTTCATTATAAGTCTTACTTTCCAAAGGGTTGTATCTTGTGAGCTTTCTGCCTCACCACTCTGGAAAGTGCTCACAGCTGTCTGGTGGCTCTAGTGAAGACAACCAGCCCGTGTAAGATCATTTCAGCTTTATCTGTTGATAGCATAGTCCCAAATTGCTTCCCAACAGACCGATGCCTTATGACATCCAGGTGACAAGGAGCCATCACAGCTTCTCACAAACCCAAGGTCCCAAATATCTGCAGGTCTCAGCATTTGCAACTCAAGCCCAGTACAGACCAGTAGACAATGAGCACTACTGCTGCTTGTGCACCTCACCCACCTACTCCAGCTGAACAGCCTACATTTAGGAGCATCACTTTACTCAAGAGCAAGCAGAGGTGTAATCCCTTCTCTGCAGATGGGTAACACCTGACAAAAATATCCACCCAAAGTCAAGGAGGAACAAGGCAGCAGAGCCAGGACAGGAAAACTGAGTTCCAATCCAAAGAAGACTACTCAGGTCAAAAGATGAGATGCAATCCTTGAGGTGAATTCCTGGTGGAGCACCTCAGCATCTTCCCAGAGACCATTACCCCTTGCTACCCTTCAGCTCTCATCCATCACCCTCCATTCCCCCACTTACACCACAACACTGCAATTATTCCAACATAATTTCTAACTATTTCTTTCCATTGCTCAGCCAAATTATTAGGGATATCAAGCAAAATTAGGAAGGCTGAAACAGGTGATCTTTTCCAGTAACTGTGGCCATTTACCTGGCATGGTCATGCAGTCTCTTGCAGAAAGGGAGAAGAGCATTCTGTCACCAAGTGGGAAAGACCCAGAGCCACTCCAACTCTTTCAAACCCTTCTCTTGACACCTGGTACATAAGCCAAGACACACTCACCCCCAAACCCTGCAGAGCAATATAAAACAAAATTTCTCCTGCACAAAAAGGGATGTTAAAGCCATTTCCCTTCATACATCTTTCTGCTCCCATCCTCTCAGAAGCATCCCCCATCTGAGCTTGAAGATACTTTTTTGAAGTTATTTTCCTTCCTGGGCCTGGATTGCCTCAGCCCAGAACCAAAGGTTTTTTTAGGGGGACTGGACACATTTTAAAATCAGTTAGGTTGGAAAAGACTCTTAAGATCATTGAGTCCAACCATTAACCCAGCACTGCCAAGTCCACCAATAAACCATGTCCCTAAGCACCACATCTACACGTCTTTTAAATACCTCCAGGGATGGTGACTCAACTACTTCCCTTGGCAGCCCGTTCCAGTGCTTGACAGCCCTTTCAGTGAAGAAGTTTTGTCTAATATCCAACCTAAACCTCCCCTAGTACAACCTGAGGCCATTTCTTCTTGTCCTATCACTCATTACTTGGTCTATTTTCATAGAGCAGGTAAATATATTTAGGTAACCAATATAGTTGAATGAGTTACTCCTGGCAATTAAGGCATTAGCAATAAAGATATTCCTAATAGATTGCTGTTTCTAAACACTTATGAGCAGCATATGCAGTTATTGGTTAAGAACACTTAATGCAGACTTCAAGAAAAAGGAAAGGAGAGAAATTAAAAGCCAGCAAAACTGGTTCCAGTACTTGCTAAAATAATGGGAGATAAATTCAAGTATCATGTAAAGTCTCATGAGAGACCAACAGATAATTTGGAGCCCTGTGTATGTTTACAGACCCATATACATGCAAGCACACCAGGGACATCAGAGCTGATTTTGAAAGCAGATTATTAAATCCAGCAGGAATTAAGACTGTTCAAACCGAGCCTTTGATACTGTAGTTTTCCTGTAAGATCAGTAAACAACACGTGAGTGAAGGTTTAAACAACACATTAATTTTATAATGGGTGCAAAGTGGTAAACAAATGCAAGAGAAACAAGAAAAAAAATTCTACAGTAAAACCAGAACTCTCCGTTGGATGCTCAGTCCCAACATGCTCACACACCACAGTGGGTGATGGGGACAGGGCAGCCAAACGAGCCCCCTCTGCACTGCCCAGTCCCTGCACTCTGCAGGGGACTGTAACTCCCAAGTGTGGAGGCCCAGGGGTGCCAGCTACAGCTGAGATGATGCACGAGGACCCAGCAATGGCTGCGAGCATCCCTGTCACCTTTGTTACACCTATAACTCTTCTTTTTCATGTTAAGATTATACTGCATTACACCAAGAGCTACAGAAAATTTGGACTTTCCTATTACTAGGCTTTTAGCAACCAGTAGAGCATTACTTCTCCATTACACCAACAACCATTTACCATTTAAAGCTCTACAAATCTTTGTGATTATTATTTCTTCGCACAGCTTGAGCAGTCCTGTACTGTAACCTCCTGCTTCACAAATCAAAGTAACTCACACCAGGTTTAGGGTTTCAGTGGTGGGTAATATTTTGTCTTTTCTCACCAAGGCCAAAGGCCCAACACAGGTACTCCCCCCACAGGCTCCAGGCTTGTGTTATGTAGAAGCATTTCACATAGTTTCTGGATGTAAAAAGTGGAGACCTACATTGAATCTCTTCGCTACAAAGTCATAAGAACTAGAGTTTCCATGCAATTTTCCAATCCAACCAGTGCTGTGAATTAATTTACCAACATCTCTTACTGATGCTTAGAAATTCCCGAGATGCAACATTGAGAGAAGTCAATAAAACAGTTGGGAAACCCAATCAAAACTGGAAAGAACAGTAAAATACTCTGTCCCAAGTGTGCAGCGTGTGGGCATGCAAGAAACACCCACTCAGCCAATGCAGCTATAGTGGGCTGGGGGTTGTCGGGTCTGACCAGCAAAATTGTAATTGCAGTAGAATACAAAAATACTTTCAGTTCTCAGAACACAGACCAAGTTCATGGAACTTACTTGTTGATAACGCTTTCTCTTGTCATTAATTAATATCAGATTGAATTCCCTAATATTACAGTATTGTTAACATATTAAAAAAGGTATAATTCTGTAGGCTCCCTCTCATCAGGGAAGAATGTTATTATCCCTTATCTTTCAACACAGCCAAGTCCAGTAAATACAGTTGCAAAAATTTACGTTCACTGGAGTGTGAAAAAAATAAGTCATAAAATTAACATGGTATTTATCTTCTTCCTTTTAGCAGTTATTAAAATGTACCAGTGATTTCTTGACTATTCTTTTTTATGGCAGCTTTTGGCTGGAATTAATTTGGACTTCGGTTTTCTGCTTGTTTACAAAGTTTTCCACACTTCTCAGAATTACACAGGCTTCCAGCCATAGCCAAATGCTTTCTTTTTTCCTTGATAAAGTCAGTTTGCACCAGTTGTTCAAAAATTGTTTGCTGCTAAAGAAGGTGGGGAAAAAAATCTGTAATTTCCCTTTAGTAGTTGTTGTTCCATCCCCCAGATAAACAATTTTGACAGTCTTACATCAGAGGGACAATTGACAATTTCTACTCAGGCCCTTGCTGTAGATCCTTGCCCTATAGATCCCTCTCATACCCCTCTCATGTCTTACCAGGCTGAAAGTTCTTTCCATGCACAGAGACCTCTCCGTGGCTGGGGCCATCCTTGTCAATAGTCTGCAGAAGTGCCCATATGTTCCTCTCCAGAGCACTAAATAAGGGACTCCTCAGCCACCCAAAGCTATAGGATTGATACTGCTCTTACAATAACAATACCTACTGGAGAACCCCAAGGAGACACGTCCTGCTGTGGCAGAAGCACAAGGAGCCAGGAACACACTGCGTTGGAGGAGAGCGTTTGCTACACCGGGCCTTTTGTCATCTAATTACACTTCAGTCAAACCAGTGCCACTAAGTACTCCAAGCAAGACATTTCTTCACTAAAATGCCTCTAAATGGATCTCATTTATATGCTTGGCTTCAGTATTTGGAAACAGCGGAAGGTATGTTCTCAGAGGAACATTTTAAAGTTGATAATGCACCTTTATGAAGTTTAAGTGTTACCCAGTTAGTCAAGTATTAAACGAATGCCTCCATTTCATCTCTGTTTACAGAGCATAAACTCCAGTGGAATGGCATTTTTCAAGCTGTCAAGTCTGACTCAGATAAAGAAAAGCATAATACGACAAGGAAGCAAAGTCTTCATTGTAATTCCCGCTTCTCTCCTCTGGTTTCCTAATGCAAAAGGGAAGAAATAAATTGCTTTATTACATGCAGACTAGTAACACTGCTGCTGCTGAGTTTACCCACGTGGTTATAGCTGTTTGACCATCTTGAACTGCTGCACTTAAAACACTTCAGACCAATCAGATCAGCAGACAAATGCTACAATACCAGTGGCTTTACCCCAGTGAGTTTTGAACATCCCCAGGGATCAAACTACCACAGCCTCCTCAGGTGTCCATGCCAGTGTTTTATTGCCTTCATGAGGAAAGTGTTTTCCCTAAAATTTAATCAGATTTTCCCCTGCTGTCACTTGTGCTGTTGCCTCTCCCTTGTCCCTGCACCACTCAGATCTCTCACCAACTCATCCCCATCAGGTTCCTCCTGCCAGGAAGAAGATGCCTTATGTCCTGGTTTCAGCTGGGATAGTTAATTTTTCTTCCTAGTAGCTAGAATAGTAGTGTGGTTTGGATTCTGTATGAGATTTGGTATGAGAGTGTTGATAATGCACTGAGGTTTTCAGTTGTTGCTAAGAAATCAAGGATTTTCCAACTTCCCATGTCCTGCCAGTGTGCAAGTACACAAGAAGCTGCGAAGGAGCAGAGTCAGAGCAACAGACCCAAATCAGCCAATAGAATATTCCATACCATGTAACACCATGCTCAGTGTATAGAGGAGGGTCTGCCAGGAAGGGGAGGTTCTCTCTCGCTTCCAGGACCGCAGTTTCAGGATCTTGGCTTCTCCAGGATCAGGTTGGGTGTTTGTCAGCAGGAGATCAATTGCTTTGTGCATTACCAATTTGTACTTTCTATTGTTGTTATTATTGTTCTATTTTATTTCAGTTATTAAACTGTTTTTATCTCAACCTATGAGTCTCCTTATCCTTACCCTTCCAATTCCCTCCCCCATCCCCCGGGCAGGGGAGGGCGAGTGAACAGCTGAGTGGTGTTTGGCTGCCAGCTGGGTTTAAACCCCAACACCTTTGCATGAGACCCAGCACATCCTTGTCTCTTTTGTACCAGGGCCCAGAACCAGACACAAAGTTCCAGCCACGACCTCAAAACTTGCCTCGAGGGGAAGGATGTTTCCCCAGAGCCACATTCTTGCTGGGACAGCACAGGTTGGGGGACACAGGGGAACCTCACCTGCCCCAAGAGCTCACTGTGGACTCCAGCTGGAGCTCCTGAACTGCAAGGTCCTGCCTGTGGAGTCATGCAGCACTGCTGTCCTTTCCAGCACCTTCTCCTGCCCCCTTTTTTTTTTTCTACCCCAAATATTTATCAACGCCTCTGAACTTTTTTTTAAATACTTATTTAGCCCAAGTTTAAGTTCATGTCTGATTTCTGATATTTCAGGGAAAAAGTACTGCTGAAAGAAAAAAATTATCAGTACTGGCACCAAAACTATCAAAAAGCTCCATTTTCATTTACTTCCACGTTCTGGAGAAAATATTTCCCTTATCCCCCTCTCAGACATCATCAAATCCAGCCTGTGTAAATCCCAGCTGTGAATCAGACAGGGCAACTCCTTATGGGCTGAAGCTTCCAGGAGACAACAGACAACCTTTGAGTAATCAGATCTTCTTTGCAAAACAGAGTAAGTTTGGGGGGCATCAACTGGATTTAGGTACATGCTTAAGACTACTGCTGAAAAGTAGTAAATTGCTGAGGTATTTCTTGTTGAAGTATGTTGCCAAATCACATGCTTTGATGACACGAGATTCATTCACTCTGACTTCACTTTTCTCTGGAGCTGCTTTAGTTGTCCCCAGCTTTATCCAGCACCACTATTTGCTACCCTGAGAGAGGAACAAGTGCCAGAGGCTTCATGACAAGCACCAGCAATCGGGTGTTCAAGATGGATTGTATTAATCCTGCCAACCACGATGAGCTGACACCCAGACAGCACTGTATAGTCTTATTATAAAGATTTAATATTTCCCTTGGCCCCATATTTCTATATCAAGCACTGAGGAGAAAAAGAAATAGCAAAACTTCTACTTCTGGCACAAAAATAAACATGATCAGCTTGAGGAGTCCACCGTGAGCCACGTATTGCTGGAAGAGCTGCCCCTGCCTGGTCCTTGACCCCTTCAGTACACGGAGATCCATGTCAGACTTGGCTAAACTCAGACCTGTCAGGTAGGAGATGACAAACGCAGATTGCTCTCTCCCTGACAGACTCATCTGTTCCCTGCGAGTTATAGGCACCGTGAGGAACAGCCTCTCCTTGCTGGAGCACGCCATGAGTGATGGAGCCACCACGGGCAGGCGGATTGCTTTACATCTGAGTCTGTGCACTAAGACCACAGAAAAAAACACAAGAGAAAAAGGCTGATGGACACACAAGTCTCTTCAAATGCCTTCTCCACAGGTCCCCAAAATAAACCCCTTTCCCTCACCTGTCCTCCTATGATCACTTACGCCAGAGGTGAATGTATCTGTCAATATAACACCCAGGGTAGCAGGTCCTCCCTGTCACTGCCCCGCAGAGATCCCCATCACCAGCCACCACCCATGGCCACCCTAAAGGCTTGATTGTGCTCAATAGGCACATAGTCTCTTACTGAATGGATTTTCCCAGGGGAGTGGTGGGCAGGGAAACAGATCACCTGCCAGCAGGGAAGTTCCCAGCTCCACCTGGGCTCCTGCTATCCCATAGTCATGGTTTACCAGGGAACAGTATCCAACAGTCCAATTTGGATATGGACATCACCCATGTGCCACCACCCATCCTGCTTCCCAAGGACATTCCTTGCTTTTCCGATTCAGCCATAAACACAATATATTTCTTCCCAGCACAACACTGAGTCAAGCCCTCCCTGACTAAAGGAAGCATACAGCCATATTCTTATTTTTCCAGAAAACTGTTACAGACAAAACATCAAGACTACCCAAAACGATAAGGTCCTGATTTGAAAAGCCGAGGTGCCACCCTCAAGTCACTTCCATTACTGTTATTGAGGAAAAAAAGAAACAACAGCCTCTGAATTTATTTCTCTGTAAGTCTACCCATTTTCTTCCTGCAGTCCAAGGATATACTTCTGTCATACGACATATACTTCTACAATTGCCACAATAGACAGGTTTTGCTTTTCTTTATTCTTGCTCTTAAACCTCATCCCAGTTTCATTACTACTTTATTATTCTTATTTTTGGTTAAATTCATGAGCAAGATATTTTCCATAAGGGAAGACGACACGGCCCTCACTTTGAAGCAGATTTTTATTGCCAGCAAACAGGAAAAGAAATAGTTATACAGGAGTGATTGATGTACTTTCTTAATTAAATCAGCTGTCATCAGAGCACTGAAAGAGAACACACCACTGACAGAAACATGCACATTATGCAAAAAAGCATCTGAGACAGCACACACACTTCAAGCTCTGCAGGTAGCATTTCTTCCCTTGGTACCGGGGGGGAACAGGCAAACAGTGGATGTCGGTACATTAGCTGGGGTAAAAGCACACATTTTAATTTGTGCATGGCTCAAACAGGCAAGCGCTGCTGCCAGATGATCCAAGAAGGAGCATCAGTGAGTGCCTGCAGCTGGGCAGCCAGTTTGGGATGGAAGCCTGACACAAGCTGGTTTTGATAAGTCCAGAAAATGTTGTCTTTTTCTGTCTATAATTATACTTTCCTAAAAGACCAGTATAAAGCCTTGCTTAATAATGCCAGCTGAAAAGCCTGTAGTTGTAAGAATACCTTTTCTTCCCCTTCTTAAATGAAGGTCATATATTTACAGCCCTCCAGTCTCACATATCTGTCCCTATATTCCTGTGAAAATATCCAAAGAATCTAAAAAAAAAAATCTATTGAGCTTATTACCAATGTGCAAGTTCCTTCAGAAATTTGGAGGAGATGACCAAACTCTCCAGGAACACACACATTAAGTTCCTTGATATTTACTTTCACCCCATTATCCTTAGAAGACCAGCAATTCCTCTCTCAGTTTATAACTGACCACTAAACCTGCCAAGAATTTTGTTTTATTAATCCTGTCTGGTTTGCCATAAGCATACTGCACAGCGTCTAGATGGGTAGAGTAAAAGTGATCTTAACCAATAAAGCTAAAGTACCTCTGGTAAATACTGCTTTTAAAGAAGTCATTTACAAGCTAGACATTACCCAGCAATGCCTTAAATAAGATGAAGCACCTCATTGTATGGAATGGTCTTGAAGGGGGTGAAAATAAGTAAATACGCTACACCTCTGAAATTCAAAGCAAGTCTCTTCCTTTATCAAAATCTGGCTTGGGCACATCTTGATCCCAGCCAACACTACTGTGCTTTATCAGGAGCACTGGCCTGTACAGAGCTGGCGCCAGGCACTTCCCACCTAAAGCACAAACAGCATCTCTACACCCTTGTGCCAGCAGCCCACATTCGATGCTGCAGAGATCAGCAGCAGTGGGCTTGGGGGGTTGCTGGTTGTGGGTTGGGAAGTGCCCCCTCCTCTCACTGCACTGAGCCCTGCACTCCTCTGGCTGCACGGGTGGATCCACCAGACACCAGCACTCAGCAGTAGTCTATTGAAAAAGCAACACCAAACCAATGGTTTAGAAAAGATACGTGTGGTTTTCTTGTGTCTTCTCCCTGAGGGTAGCAAAGAAACCTATTTCTAAGAGTTTCTAAGAGCAGCATGGTAGCTGTTGTCACCACTCACAGCCTCTGTAACATTATCAGCCTGCAAATATGCCGCTTGCACACCCGCAACATGAACATGGAAGTTATGATTTGTGTTGCAAGATGTCCCCGGAGAACCTCTGCAATTAGGACTCAAACATTCCTAATGCACTTTATTCTTCTAAAGTTTTCCTCAAGTTCCATGAGGTTTTAAGAGCAGCTGAATTTGTTCAGACACTCCTATTTCCTGCATAAAAGGCTTTTCATGCTACTATATTGTTTTTTTCTTAAATACTTCTTAAATAGAGCCTTTAAACTTAAGCAAACCTTAAAGACAATGTGGTCTCTTCATTTTAGCAGTCCTTAGAGAGGTTGTTCTCATCTTTGAGATTCATGAAACAGTTATTTTAGCATTGCTAGATAAGCAATTAATTCCCCAATTAATATAAATATTTTATATGCAACTGAGTTCTTATTTGAATAAGCAATTATGTTAAGATCCTTTGATTCCAAATTAATACAAAAACCATCCTGGCATAGGGAAATTATTCCCTAAGTTTCTGTTTAGATATAAGCTATCTGTATGTGCAGAAGAGGAACACATATTCACTTTATAGAATTTAGAGTAATTCGAGTGGTTCAAGAAATCCGTGTACAGGTTTTCAGTGGAGCTGTCTCTCCCATTCCCTTGAAGGCTCTGGAAAACCTCCACTTTGAAATCACCTGCTAGAGTGAGGAGAGCAAGAGTCCATCACCATGGGAAGACACTCTCGAGCATGCTGCTTTTAAACAATCAAAAACCATAATAAAATTTATCCATATGGCATCTTTTAAGATAATTTGGATGAGAGAATCCACAGGTGAACTGAAGGCACCAGGTACACATTTGCAGTCTAGAGACAGGGTTCCTTGGCTGTTTTGCATCATTTATAAGGAAGAAATTGTGAAGATCTTGCCTCTTTTTGGATAAAGCAAGCACAGAGAAGCATGTGATCTGCTGATCTCAAAGCAGCAAGTATATGCTAACAATGGTACTTATCAGCAAACTTGCTAAAAACTACAATAATCCATGTTGTGGTTTCACTAACTACCTCCTGTGTGATCCCACTGTGGTCCATTCTGGCCCAGCCAGGCTGAGCTTTCCATCTCCAGCCCATCAGCATGGCAGTCTCAGAAGTGAGGACAGGGATCCTAGTGACACAAGACCATGCTCCAGACTTCCACAGAAAAATACCCCTTGCCCGGGTAGGCACTACCATCTCTTCTAAATTCAGGGAGCACCTTTGCCAAGAGCTCAGGCTCAGCCTGCTCTCCCCACGCTGGGTAAGAACCAACCTCTGCACAGGCTGACTCAGCCTAACCCCCAAAATGCATCCCCACCACCCCCTTTCCTGTGGCTTGTGGAGGGTCAAAGCTCCCAACACAGCTGGGAAACCTGCCAAGAAACCTTCTGGGGCCTCTTTATAACTCTGTATTGAATTTACTGTTATCTCAAGCATTGAGCTGCCGATGCTAAAACACTCCTGCAGCTGCCACATGCAGGTGACTTCAGACAGGGATGAAATGCAGTACAAGTGCTTTGGCTTTTGATGGCTTTATACACAACAGGACCAGGACACCTCCTTTTTCAGCAGCGCTTTCCCTCTGGCCCTTGGGAACTGCCCATGGCTTTGCCTGCAATTGATATCTACTTTCCATTGACATTTTTTGAAGGGAAAGAAAACCCCACAACCCAGAACTGTTGATTCATGAAACAGTTACTTAAAACTTAAGTTACAGAAACTTAAAACCTCATGGAACTTGAGGAAAACTTTAGAAGAATAAAGTGCATTAGGAACGTTTGAGTCCTAATTGCAGAGGTTCTCCAGGGACATCTTGCAACACAAATCATAACTTCCATGTTCACGTTGCAGGTGTGCAAGCGGCATATTCGCAGGCTGATAACGTTACAGAGGCTGTGACACTAAAGCAGTTACCATGGATGTCAGTTCTCTCCCATTTGCTGCGTGGGAAGGAGCTCAGGGAGTTATGGTGTCAGGGTAACACACCTGGGAATGCACAGCCAGTCCTGGCACAGCGGCTACCGAAGACTTTGCCACATTCCTGCACATGGCCCAAGTGAATCAAAGGGAAGGAAGCAAACTGCAGTTCAATGCTTTATGCAGGTGACACTGCACGCTGGGTTCCTACTAGACACTGCCTTTGTGCCCTGCTCCAGACGGGCGCTTCACCAAACCCAAGCAGGCTTCCAGCAGTAACATCTGACTGCGCCTCGGCCCCTTCCAGCTATCGCAAAGCAGCCGATACCATTCCCGAGCAGCGACCAAGCCCACGCAGAGCTCACTCCCCACCCTGCACCCAGGAACACATCGATCTTCATCTCCCATTGATTTTCCTAAACGGTACTGGCTGATGGAAAATTACACATCTCTTTAAACAGGGCAGTTGTAAAAATCTCATTCTCTATTGACTACTCTTCAGTCTGATCATTCGTTTCTCACTTTTATAAGATGCTGATACACCTACAGCCAAGTCACCTGGGTGACAACTAAAGCAGCACATCAGGAATTTCCACCAAATTAAGAGCTAACCAGCCCCAACCAGGTGACGGAGACACACAGACTACAGCAGGGAAGGATATTGGCTTTTAGACCTACAGACCATGTATCTATAGTAGTAAACTCATCTGACCAGCAATAGTGACCAGTGGAAAAAAGGGGCTGAGGGGTCTCCTGAAGCAGCCTGTGTCAGAGCAATGCAGGGTGTGCACCAGCCCAGCTCTGCCCACAGCCACATACAATGTCCCTTTGGTTTTATTCCATTAAACCCCTTTTCTCTCATTGACCCTAAACTCACACTTAAATGAAGTTTAATCAAGTCTAAGAAACCAAAATTAAAACCCCCCGGCAATGCAAGAATTTTAAGTGAGAAAACAAAAAAGGAAAAAATAGAATAACTGGTTTCAAATAGTATCCTGTATAACAATTATGATTGAGGAAGAGGAAAGAAACATGATTTCAGCAGCTTCCTCCGCAGATCAGAGGATGCTTCTTAACTTGCTGCAAATAATTTTTAAAACATGCAAAGTACTATGACATACAGAAGACCTGGACTCCAACTTTCATACCCAGCTGTCCCAACTGGATGTTTTCCTCTGCAAATAATGCTTTTTATGCTATCTAAAACAAAACCTTGAAGAGAATAAAGTTCTCTCAATTTTAGTCTTTGCTTATACATCCAACTTTTTAAAAAGCACATCCCGTTTCACTTAAATTGGGATTGTACACACCTCCTCTCAGTCAAGAGAGCTGCATAACTTGCCAGTGAGCTCTTTTAGAGACCCAGATGGCTGAAACTGGGTAACAGATTTTGTTAGACATTGGGTCAAGAAAAGCAGAGAGAATAATCTAAATAAGCATCACTGTTGTGCTGTAACTGCTCAGCAAATAAATCACAGTTCATCGTTTCTGCTTTCTGAATCATAAGTAGAGATTTACAAGCTACAAAGTCTGAGAAACTATTATTGTTTTCAATCTTTAAACCACAAGAAAAGGTCACAAAGGTAATTGCTGCAAGAAAAGATCACAGGTCAAAAGAAATACTTTTTTTGCTTGAAATAATAAGGAAAAAGTTGGCAATGGAAGGAATGAAAGAGTATACATTTAATTTAATCTCAAATTCACACAAAATATTTCTTATATATATATATGAAAAGTCCAGTTGTGAAAACCACCTTCCAACCTTTACAGGTCTCATTCAATTGTGTAGGGGCTGATGCTGTTTGGGGGTGGAGAGGGGGACATCAGCAAGGTTTCCTGTGGTGTGAAAACCAATACTGTCAGAGATGCACAGACAGAGATTGGTCTCATTTTCTTCAGAATCTTTAGGTGTCATCGTACATACCTGGTGGCAGCCACACACACAAGTGTGAGGATTTCAAACTTAAAAATAGCTAATATTAAACAGCTTTTGACTAAATAGAAAGTACTTAAGGGAACCCTGGATATACTGACAAGCCAAAGCCCATGGTTACAGCTAATGAGAACTTTTGAGAAACAAACGCTCAGATTCTGGGTACTGACTAAAATAAGACATTATTTTTAATGTCAATGGTTTTCATTTTCACTTATGCTTTTTATGAGATGTAATTTGGTTTCATGACAATCTAATATTTTCCTCAGCAAGCTGGAGAATAAAGAAAATTAATAGTGGCTGATATTAAACAAAAATCCTATCAAGAGTAGATTACATTCATTTTTGCAAACCTTATTTTGCTACTGGGTTACATTTCCAAGTAGTAACACGATAAGGAAATACCTAGATAATCTCATAGCAGCTCCATTTCCCATGAAAGGTCAGGCCAAACAATCTTTAGCAGTCCCTTCCAATCTGGGCTATTTTACAATTTTTAACTTTCAAACCCGCTGTGAGACCGGAGCCAGAGAAGAAGTCACATTTGCCATTTAGAACAAGAAGTTTGGTCAGTTTGCCCTTGTGCATTTTCCCCAACACCACAGACAATAATCACCATTCAGATGTCACCTAAGTATAACCAAACAGCCACATGGAAGAACCAAGGAAAGCATGCTCACCTTTATTTTTTGAGAAATACTAACATTTTGAATCCATAAAAGCAAAACTTGAATCTTATTGACAAAGTTTACAGTTCACTGTAATTTGTTTGAAGTGGTTTTGATGTTGACCACAAGCCATCACACAAAAGGCACCGGGCTGAGCACAACTTGAGGAAGGCATTAACAACACTGCAGTCAGACCTAGTCATAGCCAGTTACAGCAATACAGTTTGGCACCCAACTGTGAGCCAGTTATCCAGGTTCCTTCTGATTTTTAGAGACAGCCAGGCACCTGAAGGGTAGGAAGAAGGGGGAATGGATATGTTCAATTTTCTTTCTTCCCTGGGCTGGCACCATGTAGGTGGCTGATGAGGATCCAGCTCAGAGCCCACCAGTCAACTGCAACCTCCTCACTTCCACCTCTCAGGGTGATGGGATGTGGTCAGAGCACTCCACAACCCTCAGAGAAGCAGGAGACACAAGAACATGCCCATGATGAAAGGGGCCAGCAAACAGGTTGGTCTGCTCTGCATAATGGCTGGTAAAGCCCCACCCCAGTACAGCCCAGCTGTGTCTATTTAGAAACACCACATTGTCTGTAAGGCCACCAAGAACCAGGCATCTCAACCCCCACCTGCAAGAGCAGGATTTTACATAGGAGTTCCCAACTGCTCAGGTTACAGAACTGCTCTCTGTTGTGCTGCTGGATCCACCAAGGGGGGTTTGTGGGTCTTCTATAGCAACTTACTCCCCAAAGGAAAAGCAAAAAACTGCTGTCTTCATTTAAGTCAAAGTGCACCTCACCTGCTGCAACCCGATTTGTGGTAAAAACAGACTCTCTTAAGTTACATTTATAAGTACCAAAATTTCTATTTCACTCCAAACTCAAGTGCACAAACAGTTGGCCAGCTCATTGTCTTCACCAGAGCCCCACCAAAGAGCAGACCCCTCAACAGCCAGATGACAGTGCCAGTCCTTTGAAACACTCACTGTCATGTCTTTTAGTAGCCTGGAAAAAGAAGCCTTCCCCCATCTTAACATTGTATTTTCCTACTGAATTATTAAATGAAAACACATTTTCACTCTACTGAAGTTATTATTAGAAGGAGACTTATCTCATGAAGTGAGCAGCCAGTCCCAGAGCTGCTGTATGCTACAGGCTCATCTGATTAACATTTTGAGATCCTATATTAAAAAAAGAAAACACCAAGTATAATGTTCCTAGGTGCCTCTCTTTAATTCCAGAGAAAGAGAGCTGTAATACCCAAGTGACATTTAATCTGGCACTAAAAACATCAACACGAAATACCCACAGCAGCAAAAAGTGAGTTCTAGATGAAGCTCAGCCTCCCCTCATTAAATCTGACCATTCATTCTTGTCTAGCACATAAACACATGGGGAAAACTGAAATAACAGAGAAAAAGCAGTAGAAACCTCAACCAGAAGGAAAATAAATAGATAAATAAATGCACAAAGAACAACACAGCACTTACCAGCTCTAGCAGACAAAAGCTGCAGGACAGGTCTGACCTCAGAACACCCACAATTCTCCTACCACTCTGCTTCACAGCACCCCCTCAGCCCCACACCCTGATTATATGGTTTCCTTGATGAAAACTGAAAACACCTGGTTTTAATTTTCATGCAGAGTTTCGATGCAATCACAGGGCAATGCCCTAGATCTTGCTGCAGCTGGGCAGCCTCAGCCAAGCACCCTTAGCGACTGCTGTGCTCCCACTGGGTGTCCTGGTGGGTGCTATAAGGTGCTCAGCACCCTGCTGACACTTAGGACCTGGCACAGCATGTCTAGCACATCCAGTCTGCTGGTAAACAGCTCAAAATGTTTTATTGGTCTTGAATATGCCCACTTTCAGTGTGGTTTTTCTCTACATGTGCTCTTGGTACACATTTCCCTTTTTAGGGTGAAAATCCCTGTTAGGCACCAGAACTCCCAGCAAGAGGCGTGACCGGATTTACACTCAGAGAGAAAAATCGCCAATAAAAACAGGCTACAGCAATTTAGCAGTTGGGGAAATAAAGCTACAAGGAAGATAATCCACACTCATAGTGCCTCCTGTTTGTCAGGAGGGGGTGGAATAAGACTCCAGCATGTATCCTGGCTAGTGGTGAGAAGCCACTGATCTCTTTGGGGAAAGGCTGAGAAAACAATCCGTGATTGCGCTTGCTCTCACGTGCCACGTGCAGGTACACAGTTGCCATCCCACCTCACTGCAGCATCACACCCCAGGAGCCACATTCTTATTTTTAAGAATAAAAAGCCCACCGCTATGAGAAAAGTTTAGCACTCCTTAGCCATCTCCCAAACCACAGCTAAACCTCTGCTTCTGTTCCTTAAATGTCTCAATTTGCATAAAATTGTCTGCAAACAATTAAAGTCAATTAAGATAATTTATCAGTTGAAAGCAAAGCATTTTATCAGCAGGTATCAGCCTGTAAAGCAAACAAAGCATTAGTTGTAGGAAAATGGTTGGGGCCTTATTAGCCTGTTAGACATGAAGTGACAAAAAATAATTTCTTTATGATACTTTCTGTTTGGTCTGGGTGCCATGTTTTCAAAGTAATTAACTGCAATTAGTTAATCATCCTCTATAGTGACTTCATTTGTGACTCTACACTGTAGTATTGACTCATTTACACTTTGGCAGCCTTCCTGCATATAAACTGTGATAAAAAATTTTTGATAACAGCCCAAAGTTCTTCTCTGTGAGCAGAGACGGGATGTTGGAAAGAGCTTTGGTTGCATATACAGTGGTACCCATTCTGCCCCAAAAGATGGAAAAAAAAAAAAGCAAAATATTTTGATTCATACAAGGAGCTGGGCTGTGCTATGTTCCGCCATCCTTGGGATGTTCCTCTTCCACTCTGCAGCCCCATCTGTGTGTCAAAATATTGCCTCTTCTTTTGGTCCGCCGCTTCGGATGGGTTTCTATTACATCCTGACATACGGAGTCTTTGCGACGTTGCCAAGAGCTCCACGTGCAAAATGTGTTCCCTGTGTCTGAAGGGCCTGTAAAAATAATGCGCTTTTATGAAAAAATAGCCTCATCATCAATCCCAGTTCCACTTGTAGAGATCGACACCGTGCGTCAGCAAACACAGTACAGTCACCCATTTCTCTGGACTGAACAGTGAGAACTTGTTTAATCAAATTATCATCATCATAATAACAGATACCATATTGAACTGTGCATTTGTGAGATTAGTTACATATTAGCATTCACAAAGGCATTAACCCGTCAGGGTAAACCAACTTAATGCTGCACAAAAACTGCTAAAAGGCAACCAGGAACAGCAATTTTGAAAATTAATTTAAAACAATTCCTGGAAGTGCCATGGGAAAAGGCAAATCATTAAACGGCCACATTAATATTCACAGCAGCTGTGATGCAATCAGGCGCTGCACGTCCATGTTCAAAACAGCCACATAATGGACTTCCCTGGAGGGGTCTCCTGGGCCAGGTTCAGTGGATGGGAATAGATCATCCCCCGAAAAATGCCCGTTCCTCCCCTCCAGCTCTGCCTGGTGAGACCCTATTAATTTTTCTTCCTTTGCCTTTTTTCCTCGCTCTGCTTCTAACCCCGCACTGCAGCAGCCCTCCGCAAGGGCCACAGAAGCAAAGACCTGACCCCAACGCTGCCCACCCTGCCTGCACCTCTCCCCCACTGGGTCCTGCCCATCCATGCCAAAACGCAGGAGGACGCTTACACGGAGCCCAGGGGTGGCACAGGGCTGTCTCTCGTGTCCCAGCCGTCCTCCTCGGATGTTCTGCCTGTTCAGAGCAGGGACCGATGGCATTTAACAGGAGAAAGATATGCCAGAGAGATATGTGACTGAGAGACTTCTCAAGCAGCAGGTGAGGGCAGGCAGCAAGCCAAAATACGGTCGGGCTGGTGTGAGTCATGTTGCAGCAATGACACGGTGTGTCCCTCAGTCTTCCTGGTGGAATTGAACTGTCCCCACGGAGCAGCTGGGGGAAAAACAAAAGAAGAAGGATGAGCCGGTCAGAAATACATCCTGGCCCTGAGAACAACGTGCGCTGAATTTATACCACTCCTTCCACATCCGCAGCTCCTCCTGGATGTCTTACTCCTGCTTTTATTGCTCAGGGGGGAAAGAAATGTTCTGAGAGAATGAAGCAATGCTGAGACTTCACTTCTGACCTTGCCAGAAGGGGTTAAATGGACAAGACTTCCAGTTGCTGGAGCAGCAGGTATTTCAGTGCAGGGACGGTCCCTGGTTCTACTGGTTGGGTACCAGCCATCTCCTCACACCTGCACTCCTGGCAGCTTTGTCATCTGCTGTGCAGATCACAACCTGCTCCACGAGCTCTCAGCACCTCCCTGTGATAAGGGGACAGGGACAGGCACAGGGACAAGCATGGGGACAAGGCAGTGGCTCTCCTGGGCACAGGCAACTCCTCCAGTGCCACGCGTGTCCTCTGGAGCTGCCCCCCCACCCCAGCACTGACCTGCTCCACGGCCGTTTCTGCTCTCTGAGCATCCTCCCAGCCAGGATCACCCCCAAGCTGTCCATGGGAGGGGTTCGCTGCTCCCCAGGGGGGTCACAGCCTCTGAATTCTAAAAACCCAGAGTGACAACAGCCAGCAAGGTTTTTCTCTCCAAGCAGCACTGCCAGCATAGCTCACCTTGGCGCTGCAGGATTCAACAATTCCTCCTGACCTGTTCACACAACAAAAAAGTGCTTGATTATCTCTTCTTCAGATATGTTGAGTTAGTTTTGGAAAAAGCACTGGGCAGGTTCATGCATAAAAATGTGTATATTTTTTACTGCTCCCACCTTCTTTTACCCTACATTCATGTGGAGCTGTACTCATAAAGACAATAAAACAAGGAGACCGTGGGGTACCCATGGATTTATGCAGGGCAAGGGTGAACACGGGCTTCAACAGGCACAGTGTGTGCATGAAGGGCAGGGCAGGGCAGATGCTGCTCCGAAACCACGCAGGACTCTCAAGGACACCTGTGTCCCACCACCAAAATCCCGTGGGGAGCTCTAACCCTTTCACACCCCACACACACCAAGTGGGGCTGCCACGGTCCAGTCAGCACCACCATCATCTGCAGGGTGTTAATTAGTGCATGAATTATGGGGTTTGGTTTTTTTGATTATTTATTTTTCCAAAGACAAAACAACAGGAAAATTTCAGGCCGCAGAGCTGCATATTCAGGCCATTCTCTTTCAGCTGAACACAAATCAACAACATTTGCAAAATAATATTAAACTGAAGGGAAGCTACGACTGACCCTCTCCTTGGGCCCAGGCATCTAAAGAAGGAATGGTTTAATTAAGCATTGCCCTGATGAGGGAGGGCCACTGCATTGCCATGGCAACTGGACTCGGCACTCCACCTGGACCAGCCCTGGGAAGCTCCACACACCGAGCTGCGGATTAGAGCTGGGCGACATCAGAAAGGGCTTTCCAGGCAGCAAAGCAAGGTCCTGGTGGCAATTCACGGGTACGGATAAAGAGATATTAATATATGCCACTGAAATACCTTCAGCTACTCAAAGTGTGGCATTACGGTGCAGAGACACAGATTTGTTTGCAGCTCTGATCTGTTTTTTGCAATATTATCTTGGGAAAACACTCAAATTTCCACAATCCAATAATTATGCATGACTCGGTCTGTCAGTGTTCACCTAGAGACAAGCAGACCCATTTCTGGGAGCAATTCTCTGTGGGTTTCCAGTGGTGCTGAGGCTGCACAGCACCAGGCAAAGCTCAGAGGGGTCGGTGCTTCTCCAGCCCCGGCAGACACGAGCCCAGGCCGGGCTGCTCGGATGAACAGCAAAGGGCTTTCCACTGCCTTCAGAGGAGTCAGGAGATCCTCAGGTTTGTGAGTGGCTTTTGGCAAAGATGAAAAAAATCTTTAGATTGCAAATGGGTAAAAATATTTTTTTACTCTTCCTTCCAAAAAGCTCTTCCTCACACTGTTTCAGTTTCCCGGCTTATCTGTATTTCCTGGTTAAGAGCAGTTTAACTTAGCTTCAGGTCTTTGCTATGGCTTATGGTTTCCCATGCAGCTGTTTTGAATTGTAATTGTGAAATGCACACACCACCCCCATTTCCCATTTAATTTAAAAGCAGACAACATTAAAGTCACAGATTTTATTTTTAAAGACAGCTTGCAGTTCAATCTATTGAGAAACACAGTTGTTTTGTTTACTTTTTAACTGGGGTCACCACCTTCTCTGCTGTTGTTTCAAGGTTGACAGTGATTTAAACTTGGTATATTTTTACAACCTGCACCTAATCCAGGGTATAAATCATTCTGAAGGACATTTATTTCTGCTTGTCATTTCACAGGAAGATGCTATTAAAGCTGTGCTCAGTACAATGTGCAATTCAAAAATTTGTTGCTGATGACTTCAACACGCATTACATTTTCATTAGCTACAGAGAGAGGCAGCGGCAGGGAGGAACCAGCCGATTCATCTGAGTAAATGATAATTGCTTTCCCCTCATTTAAGAGCATGTCACTGGTTTTTCTTCATTAATAAAAGGACATCTGCATTTTAACCACACCCCATTTTTTAATAGAGACCAAGTAGATTGGGATCACTGGACACATGTGTAGGAAATGCAGAGGCATTGCTCTGCTTTCCACAATTACCTTCATTCTCTCCCCATGATCTCAGAGATCATTCCAGAGATGTGTGAGCCTGGTTTTCAAAAGCAATGACTGCTTTGGGCTCAGCACCAACACAGCATCTGCCTGCATTTCAGGTGTGCACGCTGACACACGGCTCTCCCATGGCCCTGCAGGAGGTGGAACTGCCTTCCTGCCTCCTCCTGGCCTGCAGGATTTCTGATTTGGAGATGATCTCACAAGGCAACAGGGACAGAGGTTTGTGCCAGACCTCATCACCTCCTGTCCGTGGCAAGTGCAAAGAGCACAAGTGTGCCTTACAGACACACACGGCACAAAGCATTGCTGGCGGATGCGTGGCCCCGTGTAGTAACTTGGCCGTGTTTCACCTCAAAACAGAATATCCCCAAACACTGAGTCGTCTGTCTGTTTTTAAATGCGTCCTGAGAAACCCTGGGGCTGCTCTTCTTCTCCAGAGACTATTCCACCAGGGACCCTTCCCTTGAGACAGCAGCAAAGCAGCAGCACTCTGGGATGTGTGCGGACCCCCAAAGCTGGGCTCTCCTTTAGAAGAGGCTTCTTATGGTTTCCCATCACATGCCAACGTGGGTCTCTGACCCACTGCGGGTGGCTCTCCGTGCTGCAGTCCCCATGGGGCAGCAGGCATCGCCGTGACTCACAGGTGTTGGTGAGGGACTGAGACCCACCACCTTCACCAGTTCTGCTTCTAAGCACAGCCACGGGCAGGAGACACAGTGGTGGGAGCCAGCACCACTCAAAACCCACCCAAGTCGCTGGCTTTTAGGGAGTGCACAGAGAGACAGAAAGCATTGCTTCCTGCAAGGAACAGAAACGTGTGGCTGCGTGAGATTATAGTTGCAATATTTTCCTACCTGGTTAATTAAAGAGCCTGTTACGGCACGTGCTGTGAGGCGCTGAGCAGGGAGGATGAGCGGTGCAGAGCACAGCAGCATGTGCAACGGGAGGCACAAGCACATGGTTGATGTCACTCACAACAGGTCGCCTTCTGCTGCTTTTGGCCCAGCAGCGCCCCCAATGATCACGGTGGCCCGGGGACTGTCCCACAGTACTTGGGTTAAAACCCATCTGGGTCCCATCCCCCCCAGAGGGCTGGACTGGTCCCAGAAGGAAACTTCTGGTGGAGGTGGGCCTGGGGGCTCAGGGGCTCACAGCCACAGGCGGGCAAAAAGGGAGGGTGGGAAAAGAGCATGAAAAAATACCCCAAAGAAGAGTGAAAAGTTTGTTTTGCACATCACCTCCGTGACACACCAACCACCAACATAAACGTGCCTGCTGTTGCTGTCCTCCTCTTGGCAGCCTCCAAGGCAAAGGCTGGTTCAGAGAAAATAAAAACCAGCCTCCAGCTCAGTTCAGCCTTTTTTGGAGGTTCCCACCTGCTGCCTTTTCTCATTCTGAGCAGCAAAGGCTGGCTCACCAGCTGCAGCCACGAACCATGGGGCAAGCCAGCACAATGGCCGCAGACAAGACTGAGAAAGAGAGGGCTTTGCATCTCCACAGCCCAGCACATGCCTTGTTCTCCTTGCCTTTAGACACCGGCAGGCACAACAGACTTGAGTGGATTTTAATAAACGTACCTTAAGACCCTTTGTTGCACAAACAACTGCGTTAACAGGACAGGTAGCTGACCAGCAGGTTTTAAACCCCATTTATATTTCACTGGAGGATGCTGCAGCACTGTGCTGGCAGGGGCTCTGGCCCGTGGGCAGGGGGTGAGGCTGGCACCACATTGCCTCGTCTCAAACAGGATTTGTAATCCCACCCCAGAGATTTGGAGCAAATTGATGGGATGTGAATCTTCCAATCCTTGAGACATCTTGGGAATGAACAGTCAGGCCATGGCAGATTGGAAAGAGTATTGCCACCAGCACATCACTGTCACACAGGGAGCATGAATTTAACCTGGCTGCCACCAGGATATCACCTTTTATATCTTAGTAGAGCTTTGCCATGGAGGCGCACTCCAGGGAATAATAACAATAATAATAATTAATAATAATAATAGTAATAGCATTAAAGAAAGCAAAAGCCAATAATTTTAGCTAATTAGAAGGCTGCTGTTGAATTTGCCAGATGTACTGCAGCCCTCACTTTGCAGACCCATCATATACAGGCCAAGTCTTAATGTGACGCCTGACAGATGCCTCTTGACATGCCTGAATCGATGAAATTAAATGCCAGTGGAAGGATTTCCTATATTATTTTTAAAAGTACAAAGCACGAGTTCCTTGTACAAATCCCATTAATAACCACTTTGAAACTATAGCCTGCAAAGCCCATTAAATCCAGAAAGATATATTTAAGGCAAAAACTAAAACTATTTGAACTTTGCAGTGTCTGAGAGGCCATTTTAATTGAACAGCAAACAGAGCATTTCTAATCCAGCCCAGATGAGAAAAGAGAGAGCAAAAAGGACACACATTTAAAAGCGAAGGAAAACAAATAGCAGGAAGGCGCACAGCATGATGGACCCAAGAGAGCGGTGCCGCAGAAGGATTTGCAGAGATGGAGACTCCAGTGCAAGACCAGCGTCACATCACTGCCACTTCAGTGGACTTCAGAGGCTGCTTTGAAATGGTTATCCCAACTTTTTAAGGTCTCAGTGGGCTCGTGGCCTGGATAGCAGCCTTGCGATTGCAGACAGGGGCAGTGCACGCGCACACAGTCCCCACTAACTGCTCAAAACCCAGCCTGGCCACCAAAAAGCCCCAACCAAACCCTGATCCGTGGCAACAGCAGGTGACCTGCACCACAACCCACCCCAGCACAGCTGATGTCCCCAGGCACTGTGGCCATGGTGGAGCACCATTAGGTTGCCCAGAGAGGCTGTAGATGCCTCACCCTTAGAAATATTCAAGGCCAAGTTGGACAGGGCTCTGAGCAACCCGATCTAGTTGAAGATGTCCCAGCTCATTGCAGGGGGTAGGACTAGTTGGCCTTTAAAGGTCCCTGCCAACCCAAACCCTTCTGTGACTCTGTGATTCTGTGATCACCTCCTGACCCAGAGCCTCCCTGGGGTGCAGCTCTGCTCCCCTGCAGCTTGGGGGTGACACTGAGCTTGCACATGGCTCTGGGAACCAAAGGGCCCCTCTAACACTTGCCTGGAGGCAAGACCAGAGCACGCCCACCCTGCAGCCCTCCAGACCCTGTGCAAAGCTTGCTGCAGAGGCGGCCTTGTGCATGATGCATCTCCATGCGGAAAGGTAAGAATATTCAAGCAGTGTCTTCATTTTTGCAGATCTTTTGTATACGTTAGTGCTTCTCACCACCGCTGTTTGCTCTCCCTGCACTTGGCACAGCTTGGAGACGGGTCTGAAGCCTGCTCTTCCCAGAGCTGGAAGAATGGGGCTGCCTCCTACACACAGCAAACCTCGGTGTTCTGGGGAACCGCAATGTTCCCTTTCACAGAAAAGCCACCACAGGTTAAATGGCCAGGCCTCCAGACTGGGCACATTGCAAGGATCCATTTCAGTAAAATCCCTGCTCACTTCTCAGCTGTCTTCCATGACCAAAGAGATTTTCAGCTTTCTTTTTCATAGCAAAATGTTTGTCCTTATTGGCTGTGGGAGCTTTTGTATTTTGAGAGATCACTAAAAATCCAGAATCAGCTATGCCCAAACCACAGCCGTTCTTCCTTTGTTGTTTTTCTCCTGCCCATTTCAAACAATGTAATTGATTGTAAAAATAATTATTCTTTTCCTGCTTGCGATTCTGCAAATACTGAGTGGTGCCACTTAATAAATTATGGCAGGTTAAAACCTGAATGAGAAGAGAAACAGAGCATGGTAACTGTTCCCTCTGCAAAGGAAGAGTGCGTACATTCAGGCAGGGCTGCAGAGCACAGACAAATAACAATACTTTGACTCTGATGTGTATCTGTTACACACTGGCTCAGAATTGTGATGTTTTATAAGCAGAATGCATTAGCTCCTCGGCACTAATGCTATAATGAATACATCCTTGCTGATAATGCATATATGAATCCAGGAGTTGCCTCTTCAGATAGGTAGTGTCATCAAAAAAGCACTTCATGGAAAATTCCTAATCTCCTTGATTGTAACATGCCGCTGAGTAAAGGAAGCCAGAAGAGAGCTTGTGCCTCTGCTCTTGGCTGAACCACAGTCTCTCCAGGAGGCACATGTCCTAGATGGGGTGAAAAACTGAGACGGGGTGGGAGAAAGTCCTGGCTGCATGCAGATGAGTCTAAAATGAAGGAGATCAGTCTTCCCCATTTCAGTTATTCACACCAGCATCCCAAAACATTTTGGGATCACGGACACGCTCACAGCACGACTTCTTTCTTGCCGTGCCCCAGTCACTGCACCCTGGAAAGGCTGAGCCATGAAATAACGCTGTTGCTTACATGAAACTTGGGGTGCCTAGACACACACCGAGAGCAGGGCTCCCACAAAACACTGCTTTGGATAGTTTCCTTCATAAAACACCAGTGATGGTTCCGTGACCCACAGCCAGTGCCCTCGCTGGCACCACACCTCACACGATGAAAGCCCGAGGGCACAGGAGGTGGGGAGGTGTGGGTGGAGGCTGGGGGCTTCCCAGGGGATCCCCAGCAAGACCTCCAGCGTGTAGCCAGGAGCAACTCATCCCCCACACTCTGGGAAACAAAACCCAATTAGGGCCATTTACTAAAGTTTTCTAGAAGTGGATGGATATGTCTGACCCCTGGCAGCCCCCTTTCCAAAGCCGTGTCTGCTGCCTGCAGGCACTCCATTGCAAAGGAGCTATGCCAGTGCCACCTGTGTCCCCCGGTGCCAGGGGTTTGGGACCTCCGTGACCAGGGCAAGGCACCAATCGTCACCGTCCCCTCCGGCTGCTGCTGGGCTCCTCCAGCAAACAGAGAGCTGGGACTTCTCTAAATGCAGTGTCAGGAGTAACAGCCTCTTCTTCCAGGAAACACTTATCTGCTAGAATAGCAAGATAAAAACAAATGAATAGACAAAGCAATGTTTAACCACTAATTAAGGAATGGGTTTATGCTATCGGCCGGGTGATTCAGCGGGAAGATGGATAACATGCTTCCACAACCGCGCTGTGCAAATTTAGCATCTTCCTGGCCTGCACTCAGAACTGTAATAGCAAAACTTGATTTCTCTTCTTTCG
Source organism: Strix uralensis (assembly GCF_047716275.1). Classification (NCBI taxonomy): domain Eukaryota; kingdom Metazoa; phylum Chordata; class Aves; order Strigiformes; family Strigidae; genus Strix; species Strix uralensis. Next base: position 131,893,781 of record NC_133975.1, read on the forward strand.
AGTGATATGGCTGAGCTGAATATTTTTATGTTATTTATTATATTTTCCAAGTGAGAGGGAAAACTATTCTCAAACTCTCCCCACTCAATGGCAGGAGTTTAGGCACACGAGGTTTTGCAATGTTATAAGATCCTTTGTGGAAGCAGCGCTATGTTTTGCACACACCACAGTTCCTCAGGAGCAGCCTTGAGAGACTGCCTGCACTGCAAGCCCACTTTTAAAAAGCTGCCTTTGATATGAAATTGCTGGGCTCAACAGAAATCCCCCTGCACTGCAAATTTCTGCTTTCACTGGAAAAGCGTGGCTCTGAAATGCAAACTCAGAGGTCCTGTGAGAGTAGATCCAAAAAGCCCACCCCGTGTCTAGCCTTGGCGTTAGCAGCTTCACTTCCGAGCACAAGCTGCGCCATTATGATTTGCAGTGAAAAAAATAACTTTGCCATTCAGCAGCTCGATGGCGCGTGCTTGGGTTCGTGCATTACCATAGCCCGGCATCGCTGATGAGTTCTTTATGCATTCCATTTACAAAACATAATTATTTCAAGAGCTGATAGTGAAGCTATCCATCAAACCATTAATGCTGCTCTGCTCCCTAAAGAATGCTTGAAATCCACATGCTCTGCTCCTTATGTAATTTTAAGTAAGGACTATACTGAACATTCACAGTATTAAATGTGCTGTGGAGACAGCTATGGTAAATGATCCTCTGGATAGTCCTGGAAGTACTTGCTAGTTATTCCCTATCGCAAACTTTTCCTGAAACTCTGAAGACTTTGGGGAAAATCATTAAAAAACACATTTGGTTCACCGTTGTCAAAGTGGATGTATTTCCAATTCCCCAAACAAGAAAAAGCCTCTTGAGTCTACTGAATAATGACAGATGACGTGCTCTACACAGTATTTATAATTAAGTGCAAATGTCAGTGCCTAAGAGAAAATAAAAATGGACAAATGAGATGAGAATTTCTTAGTGTGTGACTGCCATTGCGTTGCTGTGCCAGAGAGTGCGTTAGCTGTAAAGATTTGGGGTTAGAGAAAGACACAGATCTTCCGCTAATGCTCTGGAAAGTCATTTTAGGTGCAAAGTGGAAATAAAATAAGAAACACAGCTTAAATTATTTATGAAAATAATTAGCACGTGTTTTACGTATATGAAAGAGAGAAGAGGAATGTAACTTTTATAATCATTTTTTCAATGGTACTAATTACTTTGGTGCAATCAAATATACACCAGAAATGCTGCATAATGGCATACTTGGATTAAATATCATTAAAGCTGAAATAAAGCCTTTATAAGATGCACAAACAAGCTGATAACCAGCTGCCCTGTCCCACTCGCAGCAGGAGCAAATGGCACTAAGACTGACATGGGAGGGGAGCGCGTGGTCCAGGGCTGGGAGCGATTTAGCATCACGTCTTGACAGCTGGACAGCAGACTTGAGACACGGCAGAAGAGGGTTTCTGGAGAACTAACACACTCGGAAATTGGCATCTTTGTCAAAAGCATTGTTGCCTTTTCTCTGTCTGGCAAAACGGGGATGAGCCACTTATGTCTGAAGGACTCGGAGATAACCAGCGCAGTTTCCAATCCATCAGCTGTGGGGACTCATCAGCAAGCTGCCCAATCCGCATGACAGGACAGGCGCCTGTCAGCCAAAATGAAATGTGAGGGATGGAAATAAAACGGGAGCCGTGTTGCATTTTCTCTTGATGCATTTCCTCCCTTCCCCACACAGACAGCAAGCCAGGGGCAGGCTGCTGAGATCAGCCAACGCGGTGGGGTGAAACTGCTGGGCGTGGGGGCACGAGGTAACAGAACCAGAGCTGAGACTAAATCGCTGGAATCAGGAAAGGTAGGTGGGAAGTGTCGATTCTGAGAAATACAGAAAAACCTTTCAGATATCACCTCTGAAAAACATAGATGCCTCTGTTTCAGTTTCCATCCTCTGACCCTGAAGGATGAAGCACAACCACCACCCTCAGCTCATCTCGCTCCTACGCTGCAGACAGCCATGAACATACCTGCCAGCAAACACCTGAACCGGGCACAGGATTTACACACAAAGCATCCAAAGCATCATGAGAAAAGAGGTAAACGTGAGATTAATAACTCCTTGTTACTGTCAGCTGGAAGACTTACACTCTGACTACAGCGATATAAATTAGAGGATTTAGGTACCAAATGCCGACACAGTATAAAGGAAATCAAATAATTAGCGGTGAGAATCTAACCTAAAATATGACTATCAATTTTAGTCTACAGTCTCCTTTTGCTCTCGTATAACTGACCAATGCAATTAATAACTGTCACAAAAGGACATGATTCAGGGAGGGTTTTAGCAGGTATTTCTACACACCCCTACAACAGTCCTGCGCTGTGCCGCAGGTCAGCACAGAGGTGGCTGAACATTTACTAACTAAACCCTGTACATTTATACCAGACTCAAAGAAAAAAAGATCCAAATGGCTGGGAGGGAACAGGATTTCAAATGAAAACTCCAGCTGCAAAGAACCGGAGCTGGAGAGGGAGGAGAGATGAAAGCTTCTATTCAACCCCGCACTCTCCACAAGGAATTCACTACAATTTGTCGAAGCAGCCATGGATATTTTCAGTGCAGCCCATTTAAAACCAAGCTACCTCAAAGCTTGTACATGAACCTCTAGGTTTTGAATAAGAGGTGGGGTAAGGAAAGTAAAAGAACAACAAAATAAAGAAAGTCTTCTTTATGGAAAATTGGTGATACACTTTCAAGCATCCCTGTGTATTTCTCACTATGTTGGAAAATATTAAAAAGGGCCACTTAGAGACTAGGCTTTAGTACAATTCAGAAGCGATGTATTATTTGTTTTTCATCTCATTCTTCTCTTTTATGTCTCCTCTCCTGTGGCTGTAACAGATGCAGGGAGTCCGTCTGACATAGATAGCACCAGATGGCATTAATTTATTTCAAAACTGTTTTCTTTTCTAGAAAGACTTTGTTGATGTCCCTCACAACTTCAGTCAAGCTTACTTCATTAAATCAGCTCTGTGTATTAAAATCTGGTCTCTGGACATAACGGCCCACCACATGGAACTCTTAGATTCAGACTTCGTTTTAATGATTACACAGTCATGGGGCTGGGGCTGCAACGTGATCTTGAACGGTGTTAGGCAGGACTATGGTTGCTGCCAATCTGCTCAGGTTCTACAGAAAACTTACTTTCTTTGGCAGAGGGAGCTTCTGCATCATCCAAAGGGGAAAATAGTGCATTTCTCCACTGCCTTTTCCTGGGCAGCATCCTCTGATTTGTTTTACAGGTTCAATGCTGAGCCAGGGAAGGCCTCCACCAACTGAGTGGGACTGTCACCCTCGTACGGGCATATTTTTGAGAAGATCAGGGACTGCATGTCTTCAAATAACACGAACAGCAACCTTCAAACATGTGATACTCAAATGAAAAGAGCAAATAGGCTAAGACTGTCAGAGATGAACCAGTGAGCAAGTACCTGAGCCCAGGAGGTGGTACCTTGGGGTGGACTGAGCTGATAACACGGGGATGCGCCATCGCAGAAGAGTTTTGCAACTGAGGTTTCAGCTTCAGAAGACATCTCTGGGCTGCAAATGTAGCAGGATAACACAGCAAGGATACCAACAACCAGAAAGGAAACGAACAGCCTTATTGAACCAAACTGTAAATACCAAGAGAGATTAGTGAAGAGATGTATGGTCATCTGGGTGAAAAATTGTATGAAAAATGATCTGAAGTTTTGGCAGCAAAAAGCTGTTGATTAACACTTTTTTCACCATATTTAATCTCAGCTAAATGAAATTTAAAAGAGTTCCATTTTAAACTGAGGTGAGAAAAGGGTGCACTGTAATTTCTCATCAGTCAGTGTCTCTCTCCACTATCTTCTTGGGACCTTTCCACCAGGTGGGGCAGGAACTGGCTGATGGTTTCCTCACTGCAGCTGGTCAAGGACTCAGTCCAAAGTTTGATTCAGGTTCTCAAGAATCTGGTGCCAACCAGCAGGAGCCTGGGACAGACACAGGTTTAGCAAGGCCCATGTTCTTCTGGCAGTACCAAAAGCATTGTCTATACCATAGTCACCCAAACTGCCGCAGCAAGTCCAGCCTAGCTCATCACGGTAACAAGCTCTGCTGATACTGGATTTGATGCCTAGACCCAGCTTCTGGGAATACTTGCAGGGCTATGGCTTCCATCGTTGGTGAACAGGCTCCTCTTATTCTGTGCTTAATTATGTAATGCAAATAAGCACAGCAACTATTGTGTCATCATCCTCTTACAGACTACACGAGTTTATGAAAGATGGTCAATCAAGGGAAATTAAATTTAAAAAATGAAGATAAGTGTTTTTGCTTATGAAACTCCTCAGCCGCAGACATCCGGCAGCAAGCCAGATTAGTGGAAATATCACTCTAAATCTGTCTGTGCCTCTAAGTCACTGTGGCAACGAGGATACTGGGAGAGATGGAGTTGGGACCCGATGCAAATACAAGTGACCGTAGGCTCTGATGACCGCCCTGCACAAAGTTTTAACAGGTACGCTATTGAATCATTGCCAAGCGATCATTCTGTAGTTATTCATTTCTTAAAAATCCGGTGCAATTTGCTCTACAGCAATATCCAAACTGTACATTTGACTCTAGAAGAGAACCCCCCTGTGACTCGAGAGCGCAGCCAGCCCAAAGCAATTATCAGCTTCCCGAAATAGAAGCCAGAAAGGACTGTGCCAGCTGAGATACCAGAAACTCTGAACTGAATCCTACCAGATCCAAATTACTCATGTAGCATGCTGCAAACACTTTGAAGCCAAATGGCAGATTCCCTCTGGCTTATAAAAATTCACTGAAATATACCCCTTGTTAATTTGTTGGCAAAATATTGCAAACTTGACAAGTACCACAGGGCAAAAGTCAAACATTGCATACCATGTGATTTTTGTTAAGATATTAAATTTGCAAGAGAACAGCCTTTCCCATAACCTTAGAGATTAAAAAGATGGTGAATATTTTGCTATAATTGGTCTTATTCCTATTTGTACTGCATTTATGAATAATATTAATTCACACACAATTTAAGCCATATGGTGGAAAGAAAATTAAAAAGTTACAAAAAGAAAATTAGCTGTTGATATGTTTTGCATGTCTGGGAAATTTTTTTATTAGGTTTCAAGTTATAAAGCTTTTTTAGCTTTAAATAAAGGCTAACACAGTTATTTTAAGATTGAAAAGTAATTCTTCATTGTCTCAGCAACAGAATAGCCACTAATATCACTACCAAGTTCAACTGGAGAGAGTGATGTGCTTGCCAAGAGGTACCAGTTCAGCTCTTCACAGAATGGCTGAGGTTGGCAGGGTCTTCTGGGCGTGACCGAGTCTACACTCCCAGCTCCAGCAGCGTCACCCAGAGCAGGTTGCTCAGGACTGTGTCTGGTTGGGTTTTGAGTATCTCCAAGAATGGAGACTCCACAACCTCTCTGAGCAATCTGTGCCAGTGTTTGACATAGGAAAAAAATGTTTTCTTGTCTTCAGATGGAATGTCACGGGTTTTAGCATGTGTCTATTGCCTCTTGTCCTATCAGTGGGCACCACTCAGAGAAGCCCAGCTCCATCTTCATCATTCCCTCCACCTGGTGTTTATCCACATGGATAAGAGCTCCTTGGGTCTCCTCCAGGCTGAGCACTCTCAGCTCTCGCAGCCTCTCCCTGTAAGCAAGATGCTCCAGTCCCTTCATAACAAACTGTCCAAAAAAGGATACCCATGGGCAAAGCAGGTGTTTATGAGCAATACATTTCCAAATCATTATCCGTCTCTCAGCAAAGATCTTTCAAAGAAAGTCAACATCTGAATATAGTCCTGAGCATCCTGTACATCCATGGCCTGATTACTTCTTGACTGAGTCCCTGCCAAGGGTCCCTGCAGGGATTATTATATGTGGTTATACGTATTCCCTCGGTATCTGACTGGGGGTTTATTGACCTTTTGCAGCAGAACTACAACAGCCCGTATAACACGTATGGGCAGCAGCAGAAGTTCACCTGCCCTTGGGGGAACCAGTGCACCTCAGACATTTACCTCCCAGTAAATGCCCAGGAAGCTTACAAATTAAATTTAACTGTATTCTCCTGATTCCTCAAGAGAGGAGTCACCCCGTCACTCTAGATGAACATCAGCAGAAATCTCGGCTGGGTTTGCTTGCTTCCTACATCTACTTAAGGGAAATTTCCTCTTGCTGTTGTCATCCACTGTGTAGCATGAATTGTACTCAAAAGGGCATTTTGGAAAATAGACTCGACCACGTTTAGAGAACTCAATTCTCTTTGTGTTCCTTTAAGTTGAATTAAATGAGACTAATGTGGTTTAAAAGTTCTTGAGCAATACAATTAACATCATTACAACTCAGTAGTTTGCAATATTGACTTCGCAACTGAAATGGAATTGGTTTTCTCGGGACTAATGGGAATTCCTGCATTTCTAACAGGAGACATTTAGCAGAGACATATGCTTTTTAGAAGTTCTCTCTCATTTGTAAATAATGTAAGGTATTTATTCCATGGGTGCAATGCAGCTTTCACCATAGCACAGTTGGTTTTCCTGGTATTTGTCCAACAACGCTTCTCATGGACCCATTTGTGACTTTGCCGAGCTTTCTCTCCGCCTGCTGCTTAAAAGCTCTAGGAGGTTTAATAATAGATAACAACTCATGTAGCACTAAATGCTCAAGCACAAGATTACCCAAGTTAAAAATGACCAGATATCTAAATTCAGAAGAGACAATTCTAAATTTTTTAGCTCATCAGACTGACTTTTCCAAGTATCCATTTTGTCTCACTTTTACCCTAGGGCTTGCCTTTGACTTAGCAGCTGTTCTGTTTTCCCTCTAACTGCCCCATCATAAAACATAACACGCTGCTCGGTTCCAGCCATATTCCAGCTCCCTCTCCTTAGCTGTAGTTATTGTACAGAACTGCTCAGAAGGCTCAGGTGAGACCAAAGTACCTGGTCCTGATGGCTTCTCACACGTCCCTATGCTGTCACAGTGCTGGTCTGATTTGTCGCTTTCTCACCTAAAACAGAGGGTGTGTGCGTGATGCAGCAGAGACAGGAATAATGGGCATAGCTGTATGTCCCTCTTGCTGGGACATACAGGATGACATCTTCAGCCAGGTCGCTTCTGTTTCTGCAGGAGCCGGGTGCTGCCCTACGTCAGACATTGCATGTTCCTGAATAACTGCTGTATCTGTACGTAACGTCGTATATATAATGGTGGCATCCGTCGCACCTGGTGTAAACCAGGAGGGCATAGACAGCCACAGCCAGCTGGTTACCTGAGGCCCCTTAAAGGCACAAAATTCAGGTGACCTGTATGAGACTTTCACTGCAGGAGGAAGAGAACTGCATCCCTGAAATGCCCATTCCTCTCCATGATTAGGAAGGACCCTTGGGGTCCTATGTGATAATGTCTCTTTACAGTCAGAAAAAATCTTGCTGATGGTGACACTGAGCCCCAGGGTGGGAGTCACTTTGTCCTCAAGCAGGCAACTCCACCTGCTCAGATGAACAAAAGGCACCCGCTTCCTCCCTGGGGAAAGACCAGAGGGCAGAACCATTACTGCAGCAGAGTGCTTCATTGAACGTACCCAGGTGGGGACCTTTGATAGGTCCCACCGAGAAGAAATGTCTCCTAAAGGGAATGGGACCCACAGGCAAGCAGGAGCAAGGGCACCTGCACACTAATGAGGCTGAAGTCCCTCACTCTGGGTGTCATTACTGAACATGTTGTAGCAAGGGTGAGGAGCAATGACGAACAGGAAAAGAGCTGACCTCTTTCCAGAGGCTCAGGATCGAGATAATTAGTGAACTCATTACCCCTTTCCTGAACGCAGACATGTTTCCTTTGAATCCTGTACCTTGGTACAAAACAGAGGGCCTTTGGTAAAATCTAATGTCAGTAAATTCAGGATATGTAACAGGAAAAGTTTCTTCACACACTACATGAAATTGCTGCCAGCCCAGGTCACCGCAGTGCAGCTGCTCTTTCGTTTTGTTTTTATAAGGGATAGGTAATTTCCAGCTCCCTCATATATAATTTCCAGTTCTTCAACCATCAGTCACCAGTCACGTTTCAGGGCAACGCTGGTCACCAGCTGCCACAAAGAGAGACTTTCCCCCTAACATGTAATTCTGGTCCTTGTGACTGTAGGGGGGACTCTGGCAGAACTCACAGGCTCTTGATGAAGGGGGTATTGAACAAAACAATAGGAAGCCAGAATCACAATGTTAAATCACTGGAAATCATCACAGTTACAAGGTGTATTTGCTAGGAGTTTTGTTAATATAAATAAACCTTTCAAGGCAATGTGGGCTAATCAGATACTTCTCATAACAGGTGACTGCAGAGCAGCCTAAGTACAGATGATCTAGAGTTTTGCATAAAAGACACAAGAAAAACCTGCTGCTTTACACCATGTCAGAATGAACAAAGGGAGTGCTCAGAAGTTGAGGGTGGCTTTTGCTTTGCATTTTGGGATTCATTAAAAGGACCAGCTGCAAATCTTTGTCAGAATGAATCAGCCCAGATTCACACAGACCCAGTACCCGGACCAAAATGATACCACGACTGTGTGACAAATCCATCTCTGTTATCCTACCTGCCCCACTTCATAAACCAGAAAGCCGTGAATGACAAACACACGTTCTCTTGGGCACTCTCATCTGACTCGCCAGGGTGCAATTAGTGGCTTTCATGTTCTCCTCCCCTTCCCAGAAAGACAGGGGTACCGCCTGGGCCAAAATTCATTAGAAGACCAAGCTTAAATGTATTGTTGGCACTCAGTTCAACCCCATGGGGCGACATTCTGCAACACTATCATTTGCTACACGCCTAGGTTATATCATTTCAATTCAGAATGACCATGCTCTCCACAGAAATCCCTGTGAAAAGGTGGTCAGCAAAAGTAGCCCTTCTCCCTGGAAGATCAGACTGACAGCGGGGATATAACAATGAACTGCAGGACATTTTTCTCATCAGCAGTGACATGAACCAGAAGAAAAGCTTATAAAGAATATTAGAAACTTATTAAATATGTAACATCACTGCCCAGTTTTGGGGTGATTTTTTTAATGGCTCATACAGTACGTTGGTGAAAGATTTTCTTGCACTGAACACTCTGGGCACACGCCTAAGTGGAACCATGGCGCTACTTTTAAGTTTGAAATATGATGTGCTTTAACACATTTGCAAACCTAACTGTTATAGTCCCTGTAGATATTGTCTATAAGAGAAGAACTGAACAGCAAAACGCACGTGTAAGAACTGGTCCATGTGTGCCTGGCCTGGCACCTATGCTGTCCCCAGACAACTCATGGGCAGCTTTAGGGGACAGATGTTGGGTGCAGACCCCAGCCCGTGTCGAGGTGATGGGCCAGCCTGGAAGAGGGGTTACCAGCACGCCCCAGTGAAGCGACGAGACAAACTTCAGCAGTTGAAGATGGTAACCCCAAGGACTGTCGAGTCAGTGTAACTGAAATTTCTTTATAAGCACAAACAAGCTCTTTGTGGACAAATCAGAAAAGGCACATCCTGAGCTTCTTACTCTGAACCTGCTGGTTTAGCACTGGGACTACGTGAGCTGACTACTTTCACCTACGTCTATTAGAAACCAAATCCAAAAATCATAAATATATTGAGGTTCTCAAAGCCTTTTTAGGAGCTCACCTTTCCAATGACTTCACGTGCAACTGAGCTGGTTTGTTTTTTTTTTTTTTTTATCTTTAAATCTACATACAAGGATTAGACATAGAAACGGAATATGCTTATTTTGGAGTCTCTGTATCTTTAATCCAGTGAGAGATTTTGTGTCTTTTTGCCACACCTCCTATAAAGAATGGAGAATAATCAAATCTTTTTTATCACTTTCAATAAAATTACTACATGGAGATACTAGCAAAGCAATTTCCTGCATTTATGCTGCAACACCAAGACCTATATGAATCTGTTGGTCTCTGTTTCAAATATTCATAGTTAAATATGGACCCAAAAGGTAAATGCTCATCCTGTGAGCCTAATGATTCTCTTGGAGAAGTGAAGACTTCCTTAAAGAGCTTCTGCGTAGAGCTGTCAACACAGGATAACTGCATTTCACAGACTACAATTAGGACAGGAAGTGGAAAAAGGTGTCAAGAAAAGTAATGAATAGGGCAATTTATTTCTCCTTTTTCTATCCCCACCTCCATGTTCCTCTTTAGGCTCACATTTCTTCACAAGCAATTCATTCTTGTGATATGTCATTTTAAGAACTGCTCACACTTTTAAAGAACATTTGCAGTGAAAAGAAACCCATGAAATAATACTTCTTCTTTAAAAAGTTACAGCAGAAAATGGAAAGTATTTTACTTTCCTCATGAACTTTTAAGTGATTTTTTTTTCTGTTTCATGGGATGTGAGAGATGTTTTCCCTTTGTCAGTGATAGAAACATCTCCTGCCAACCAAATTATCTCTTTGTTATTAACTAACTCATTAAGAATTCCGACAATTCATGACTTGCAGGGTTTCTTCATAGGGAGCTGAATTCAGTTCCCCATTCATTCATGTCACTGGGATGCAGAATGTGATAGGTGCATTGAGGCTTTGAGGCTAAAGGAAAAGAATTCTGTTGCTGTCAAAAACTGTGCATTAAAGTTTAAGCAACTACCATCAGATTGCTATATCTGTTGGCAAAACACGTACATATATTTCAGACTTTGCAGTTGAATAACACAAGGGCACTGGTCCCATAGCACACTACAGGAGGCTGAAGAAATGTACACTCAATACATGGAGATGAGAGCTTTTAGATATTGAAGTTTTCCATCAATTTAATACCTCAACAGACTTTATCAAGTATTCAGTTGGAAACCACATATTGGGAAGAAGGAACATTATCACACCAAACTTAAGTATGCAATACCACACTACCAGCTTGAAACATTACTGATTACTTAATTTTTTGCTCAGTAAAACTACGTAAAGCTGCACAACAGTAGGTCAGATGATTCAAATTAGATGTTAAAAAATGCTGTTCTCTTAGGCAATTGAAGGCACTGGAGTGTAAAACAAGATCGTATTTGTTTGAACCGGCTAAGAGGGAATTCTGTGATTTTCCATTACGGTGTGTCTCTTCAGACAGAGCTGCTGTCTGCCGCAGCCCGCTCACACACTTTGTCTTCCGTGTGCTCTGGCTCCTGACAGCTCACAATAACTCTCACAGATCAGTTTTTAAAATTTTCATGCATGAAGTAACATAGCTCTAAAGCATTTATTTCTCACCTGCCAGTTAGGCTACATTACATACAACTACAATTATAATTTGGAATTGAGATACCGACACATTAACATTTGTTCTTTTCCATTACAGGGGTAAGCACTTGGACCTTGCTATACCAGAGCCCGTGCCAGGACTTTGCTGATATTCTTTAGTGCTCTGACAAATTAAATGGCCTTGAAGTTTCCTCCTATTGACCATGAATGCCATAAATCTTTTATTATACTCTTAAAAATAAAAGACAAATACCGTGATGCCTTGTTTCTTTCATATTCCGTACATCACCTATGATAAGGGGATTGAAAATTGACTTATGGATCCTAGTTATTTGGAGTAAACCCCTTTGAGGCTATTTTCTGAACATAGAGGCAGTTTCTTATATGTGAACTTCTCCTAGCTCTTGCAGATCAAGGGAAGCAAGGTCTCCTACTGAACACCGTAATTTCCCATTTGTCTGTTTTGTGGTCACTCATTCAAAAACTTCAGGTAATCTTCCAGGTCTTCAGGGTCCCAAGATTACAGAATTTAATGCAAAGCAGAAAAATGGAAAAGCTCAATTAACTGGAAAATCACATACCCCATGGTGCCAGGTGCTGCAAGCCAGTCACAGCTCCACCTTCCTCCTGCCTCTGCAGATCCAAGGGGTGGAGGCTCATGCACAGTCAGGAGCCTAATGGAAAGAAGAAGCTTGAGGGAAATGTATGTATGAAAGTGAAGGAATAAAGAACGGGGATAGAAATCGAAAGGAAAGCTGCAGGGACTATCAGACTAAAGGTCGCTGACAACAATTAAGAAAACCAGGGACTCCCAAAGATGAGAGAAACTGGGAAACGATTCTACAAAGTGCATCAGAGACCTGGGAAGAAGAAACTGGGTAAGTGCACAAGTAAAGAAGATTAAACAAGGACCATGAGAGACTGACCAAGAATCAGTGAGATGCAAGAAGCAAGAGAGAAGGGAAGTGAGGAGACAAGCAGGAAAGGGATGGTAGACATGAGGTGCACAGTGACCTTGGGGTCGCATGAAGGGAGGATGAGAGTCCCCTGGAGTTCCTGAAGTAGACAGAGATAGGAGAACAACTGATGGGGAACCAACCATGCCAGAAGCTCTTTGAGGGTGTTACGTAGCTGTCCTAACAGAGCTAGGATGTACAATGCTCCTCAGATAAATGTCTCATTTCTGTCATTTACTCTGGAGATGTAGCTCTCATACTGTCAGTGCTTCTGGATTTGTATCCCAAATAACTGAGCTCAAAGCGGTTTGGCAGTTGTGAGGTTTAGTTAACTGGGAAGTCATGGTAGCTGACAATAAACCACCCTGAGAAGGAAAGACCTGGAAATCAACTGTCTAAGTAAAAATAGCCAGTGCCAATGTACATCATCCAAATAGCTGGCTCATGGCATCGTTCTGCTATGGCCTGCACCAAAAGCATGCTTCAGACCCAAGAGGGGACCACACTACACCTGGGAGACTTTCTACTGGGAGCCCTTGCAAGCCATCACTGTCTTCATATAATAGTCTGGACATAATTTTTCAAACACAGGCCAAAGCCAATAATTAGCTTAGCGTGTAATTATTTCTTTCAGTAAGTCTGCAGTTCATATTCATCGAGGAATTTATTTCCTGAAGGGCTTCTGAGGGCTTTGCAACTACAGAATGGAATTTGTTAACTGTTAATAACTTCCAAATTAGCTAATTCATTAAGAGTTAAAAATAACTCATCCTTGACAACCGTAATCAACAAGTTATCTGTAAATTCAAAAACAGCAAAGAAAAAAAAAGAATATATACCTCTTTCTCTAGTCCAAGACAGTCAGTGGGGAGGACGATTGTTACTGGTGAGGGTCAGAGATTTCAAAGGACGTCACAGTCTCACTGCTCCACAACCTGTAGGGACCCAGAATGGCTGCTGAGCTCTTTGGTTGCAAACACCCTGTACGCTGCCTTGGCTGAGTACCGCCTTCTCTGAGCTGGAATATCCTTCTGCTTCTGAGGTCTCAAACCCTTCCTCCTAACCTGTCTTTTATTGCAGTTGATCCCTCTCCTCCCTGTTTCTCTAGAGAAGACAGACCACTCCATGCTTCACCACTTCCCACCCACTGGAGATGTCCACCTTAGAGCACGCACCACAGCTTCTTGTGTTGTGACACTCCTGTACACCAGGATTACTTCTGTACTCTCAGAGCTTGCTCACCAGTTAGTTTTGGTTTGGGCTTTTCTTTTTTTGAGCATTGCATGAGGAACTGTTTTAGAGTTCACCTCTTCTCCTGACACAAAACGACAAGACTGACTGATACTTATCAGCTCCCTGGTGAACAATGACACTAGATGATGCCAGAAGCTAAGTGGAAATAAACATACAACTACTGTGAAAATCATTCCCATTTATGAGATCTCTGGATAAATTTGCAGGTCTTGTGGATGCTAGAAAGAAAGTCCTCGCTGTGCACTGGTTCTCTTCTCCTCTATAGATGTCGGTTCTTTCTTCTGCGCTCCGATGACCACTGCGCCCTGCCTGCGCATAAATAGCTTATCTTGAAAGTCGCTTTATTGTACCCTGCATTGCATGGTAAGGCATCTGAACAACAGACAGACCGAGGGAAGCAATTTAACAGAGGGTAGCACCTCTCAGTGGATTTGAAAAGAAGATCACATTCACTTGGTGAAATAAGGAAAGCAAATTGACTGCAGGACTATGGGGGAAATCTCTGAGCGTTGGAAGTCTAATGGGTTTATCCCCAAATATAACCAGAGCAGTTTCAAGGAGCTGCAGCAGCAGAGTGTTCACTAATTAACAGCACAGTCACCGCGTGACTCGCTGCTGAGCACAACCCCTCTGACCTCCACTGTATTTGTGACAAAGTCATAAAAGCTCAAACTCTCAGAAAACTGTGGTTATTTTACAAATGCGTGAAGGAAAAGTATAAAAGAAAACATGAACCATAACCTATCAGGCAACATGTGTTTCAGACGAATTTCCAGTCACTGCGGCCAACTGTAACGTCGTTATGCAGCACGATGTCCCTTTAACACTGCTAGCGACGCGCGCGCCCCGTGATAAAATACTGGAGCTTTATCTCTAAATGCAGACAACACAAAGCACCCTGATAAGAGTAAAGAATTTGTTTACTTCTAATGGATTTCTGCCACTGGAAAGAGAAATAAATGTCCTCTCAATTTTAAATATATATATATACACCTACATTATCTATGGTATTAATCTGAGAAAGCAAAAGCTGTCTAATAAGAAGTTATAACATTTATTTAAACTTCACAACGTACTCAATGACAAAGAGGTACATGCATATTCACAGACCATATACCAACTTCAAGGTTTTTGTAATCAGTTCTATTATTTTGAAATATTATTTGAGGACATTTGTAATCTCTTTGGATCAAAACAAAAGCTGAGTCTTACAACACTGTTACGTACTGTAAGCACAGTAGCTGGGTCAAAACCAAAAGGTTACAGACTTTATGAAGCTTTAACCTTGGTAAAGCAGATACTGGGACGCCTCTCCAAGCCGTATCCAGCAGGATGATCACTTCTTATCTGAGAACTCAATTCAAAAAGCAACCAAATCAGTAGCAAGGCACCTTTAAAGATAAATCTTTGCCAATTATCTGAAATGAGAGTTACCCGCAGAGAGACTTGACAGGTGCTAATCTGCTACATGGAGACCTATAAGAATATATAACGTGAAGATCTATCATCTCCAAGATTACTTTGCTAAACTCAGGAAAGAAATGGCTGCATTGACACAGGAGAGGGAACTGCAGCTAAAAGCCAGGAAAGAAGGGCAAGTAAAGGTTCAGAGAGGCAGGAGCGGAGAGGAACTGGCTGCTGATGGTGGGAAATCCACAGAGTGGAGCAAAATGTGCTTTCTGTGAAGCAAAGCTAAGGGTCCTTTCTACAGCTCGGCGAGACTGGTAGGTCAAAGAAGGTATGGGACTCAAATCTCTGCTTTCACCAAGGCAAAACTCCGTAGAACTTTGGTGTGTTTAATGAGGTGACGCTTACAGCCTTACATAAAGTTTATAGCTTCACATTAGACTGACCCCCCTGCCTTAGATACACACTGTACATAACAGCATATGTAACACAGTGGTTATGGTGGCCACTGAGCACTCAAAATGATTTCCATGGGAGACAATAAAATGAAACAGCCCTCAGTAGGAGAGAACAGAAACCTTAATCAGAGAGGAAAACTTCCATAGCAAGCTACATGGGAAAAAACATTTTAAAGGCCAAAAGAATCAGTAAGGAAATGGGTATGGAGGTGAAGAAAGGATTGAGTGCTCAGCCAAGAATGCCTGTGACATGATGGATTTAACCAAAAAATATCTGAATCTCAAAAACAGGTAGGGCTGAACAACTGGTTATAAAGATTGGTTAAAATGCATCACTCTAAGCTCAGCAGGAGCCGGCTTATATGTCACAGCCAAAGATAACAGAGATGAACTATGTATTAGGGCAGTGAGGTACAGAATCTTACGGGTTGAAAATTGCAGTCATGGTAACAACTTCCATCACAGAAGAGGGTGACAGACCATCAGCAAGGCTGGGGAGTGTGAGGAGAGAAACTAGATTAAAAGAGATGTCTCTGGGAGAAGAAAATTATTATTAACAGGGAACTGTAACTGTTCAGATGTAAAATGTTAACTCTGGGTGCACAGAGTGGAAAGGGCAGTCAGACATGGCCACGTTGTCACTGGCGGAGCTTCTCCAGCAGCTGCAACACTTGCAGGGTCACCTCCTGCAAAGCGTCGGTGGAGAAGGCCAAGAACTCACAGATCTATCTACTGGTCTGTCCCACAGCTCTCACGGACAAACTGGGACACTGTGGCCCTGCTTTTCAAGATGCACAGGGCACAGTTGTAGGCTCGTAACCCAGGACATGGTGCCCCAGGGCCCGGAGGTGACCCCCACTGACAGCAGTGCTCCAGCACAAGCGTTTCGCATGGCAGATGTGAATGTGCCCCCAGTCCCTGCGCATGGCACGGCGTGGGAGCCAGCGGGGAGCATCAGGCAGATTGGTCGTTTGGTGAAAATATGAGACAGGTGTAGATGGAGGTGAGTGAGAGAGGCAGAAGGTGAAGGGGATGTTAAGAAGAAGGAAAAATAGGAAGACTGTTCATGAGAGGTGTCAGCTAGCAGATCTGATCACATTTTCTGGTTTCTCCTTTTTTCAGTAGAAGTTGTTCATACCAAAAAATAAGATTTTGGAACTGAAAATTATTAACATTTGGTCTTTTATTTAAGTAATAAAGTCTGAAAAAGTTTGGGTAAGGATGTTAAGCCATTTTTTCATATTGTACTTTACTCCCTTGGCTTCACTGGACAAGTGAAAAAGGAAAGAGAAAATCAGAAAAGAGAAGAAAAAAGAGGCCCTGGGGGCAGACCCTGTTCAGTGCCCCTGGCAGGCGTGGGGCTGCCCGGCACAACTGGGCACCACATCTGGCAGGGCAGTGCACAGCTGGGGCAGCCTGGGCTGCCGGGGGAGCAGGGAGCACACACAGCACCCCTGGGTGCTTCCCCTCTGCAGGGATGTTCTTGCATGAGGCAGCTGCACCCAAATGTGCTCAGGAGGTTCTTTTGTCCTCCCCTGCTCTGAGCAGACCCTCTGCCCCACAGGGGACAGTCCCAGCACCACCGGAGCAGGTTTTATCTCCTGCTGTGCATGTCCTGCTCCTGTTTATAGACTTTCTGGGAGGATGAGGCTACTGTGCTTGTGTAGCCTGCCCCGCTGCCACCTATCAGCCCCCCGCTTTTGACTCAGTCCTACAAAACACAAAGGGGCAATAGGAGGATCAAAGCTAAAAAAGTCCATACACTTTTGGTGAAATTCAGTGACTGAAGAAGAAAGAGCTCAAAAGTGGTGCCCAGATGGAGGCAAACACAGGAAAAACTCACTCATCATATTGGCAGCTGCCAAAAGGCCAATTATCATGACCCAGGCCAGCTAATCAGTACCTGGGGCTCTGCAAACCAGCTGGGGCTTGTGGTTTCTCTTGCCCAGAGACTGCTAAGGGATGGGTGTTCTCTGGGGACACTGGGGAGCAAAGTGCCAGTAGGTGACCAGGCACCATCTTCTGCAGAACTTGCTGCCCTCGTTTCCTTTATATGTCTGTCGCTCCCTAGCCAGGTGTCTGCAGGATGCACAACACCGTCACATCAGGATTGTTCTCTTTCTTAAAATATTATCAGCCTGTTGATTCAATCACATCCCTTTGAGTCGGGGGTTAGTCAGGCTTTGCCAAAAGAGTAATTTACGTGAACTTTAAACATCTTCCAAAAGAGAAAATCTGGGGAGGAGGAAGAGACAAGCCAGCCCAGTGGACATCTGCCTCTGTGGGCAGGTCCTGGCTGCGGCAGTTCTCTGGCGGGTGCTGAATCGGGAAGCATCTGTGGCCCCGCTTTACCCGTCTTTCAGAGCCTTTCCTAGGGACAACTTGACATTTCGGAGCTTCTGCCCCTCCCCATGACACCGTTCAATGGCAACTGTCACATAAAGGGATTCTACTTAAAATTCAGCTTTAGTAATTGAGTCATGTTGAGAAAACCTCAGGGTGCCTGTAAGATTTAAACTCGGGAAACCGTCAATGTCAGCCCATCAAACTGTTTACAACAAAAACAGTCTACCTCAAATGGCAAATGAATTGTTTTATCTCCTTTGTCAGGGGCTTGCTGCATATAATTTAACACGACAAAGCACAGCACTGGACTTGGAGAATAATAAAAACAGATGGAGCACTTTCTCATTTATGTGACCTTTTTGTTCCTTGACTTGAATCAGGCAGTAAATTAGCTGCACTAAGTAACTAGTGCTCCCTGTACGCACTTGCTCACTTTCCTAAACACATGCAACCTTTCCTGCTAGGCTGTTTAGTTTAATGGTATCTCTCTGACATCAGACAGATGTGACTTGATGCTGACGGTGCTACGTAAACTGTGCTAATGGAACCTCAAGGCAACCTTGAACAACAAAAAGCAACCTTGAACATCAAGCTGACAAATAAAAACTCGGCTCTAGCTGTTACAATTGCAAAGGAAGCCCTGAAAATGCGAGCAGGGTGATCCCAGGCAAGTCTCTTGCTCTGTCTAAACTCCCTGTTGACAAAACAGTTGATGCGGGAAAGGGATGGATGTAAGCAGAGCTGGTAGCGTGGACATCAACGTGATAATCAGTGTTATAGAGAATGAAAATTCTGCTTCTTAGGGGTGATTTGCCATTTGTTACAGCCTGCCAGAATCCTAGACCTTTGCAGTGTTTCCAGGACCCGACGAATTAACACGTTTAGCACTGTGGAAAACATTTCATTTTGACAATACTGAAACAGTGATATTGTTCTCACCGTGTCACTCCAAATGAAAAGTCATTTCTAAACTCAAAACATTTCAACATTTTTGGACTGAAGGGGGACGCTTTGACAGTTTCAGAGAATTCTCAAAAGCTGTTTCCATTTACAGGTAAAGCACTTTCTGATAGTATATTCTTTATATTCTTCCAAATTTTTTCCAAAGAGCTGTAGCTCATAGTGCTACCCATCTGCATAGTGTATACAAAAGCTCTACAACACTTCCACACTTTCATCCAACTGTGCAGCTCTCATTTGAACTTTTTAAATAGATGTACTTAGGAAATGAAACTTTTATAAGTCCTTACTCATTAACTGTGGAAGACTGATCTTCTGTCTTGGCTCAGTTTGGCTCCTTTGTGTGCGATCTGCATGAGCTGGAGTCCGGCTGGCCAGGGCACCGGTTCCCTAATCCAATTACTGCAATCCAATTACCACATTGTGTTCCTCTTCTCCTTGTCATGGACCCCATGACTGCTTCATATAAGATGAAAGACACCCTTTAAACCTTAGCACAAATTAGTTCACATATTAATATTGCCTAGATCTGCCTAGATCCCTCTGCCTGATTATTGCCCTTGTACCTTTCCCCAAAGGTTTCTGATAAGGGTGAAAGTAAAACACAATTACAGTAAGCGTGTGAATGAAAACTGAGTGATACTGCCACGCTTCAGTTTTTGTGCAGGATGCAGCCTGGGATGCTATAAATAGTGAACATACAGCATCGGAAGGGAAGAAAAAAACTGTTTTGTTTTGGACTGAAAGGAACAGTGTTTAGGCCATCAGATTACAGCAGCAGAATGTCCAGGACAAGTTACTATTACCAAATTCCACAGAGCAAACAGAGCCTGCTGAACTGCCAGGGACCAAATCATTATCACAACACAACCACCACAACAGCAGGAGCCCTATACCAGCAAAGAAGCATGATGAAGAACTGTGAGCTATAGGAATAACACTGGGAGGTGAGACTCCTCACCTCTGGTCCTTGCAGGAGAAAAGTCATTCTTTGACAGACCACCAAGAGGAGTTTTCTTGGGTGTACCCACCTCACACAAAATACCATAAAGAGAACCATAAGATTCTCTAGAAACTATTGATGAAGGAACCCAACACCTGGTGTGTCCTTTATGCCATCCTGCTCCACTCCAGTGTCCCTTTCTCATGAGCAAAGCACTGGAGCTGCAGTGCCATGGAGTGCCCGTGAGTCCTTCAGGCTGGTCACAGAATCACAGAATCAACTAGGTTGGAAAGGACCTTGAAGATCATCTAGTCCAACCATTAACCTAACACTGCCAGTTCCCATCTACACCATATCTCTCAGCGCTATGTTGACCCTACTCTTAAACACCTCCAGGGATGGGGACTCCACCACCTCCCTGGGCAATCCATTCCACTGCCTAATAACCCGTTCTGTAAAGAAATACTTCCTGACATCTAGTCTAAACCTTCCCTGGTGCAACTTGAGGCCATTCCCTCTTGTCCTATCGCTTGTTACTTCATTAAAGAGACTCATCCCCCCTTTCTGCAACCTCCTTTCAGGTAGCTATAGAGGGCGATGAGGTCTCCCCTCAGCCTCCTCTTCTCCAGACTAAACAACCCCAGTTCCCTCAGCCGCTCCCCATCAGACCTGTGCTCCAGACCCTTCACCAGCTTCGTTGCCCTTCTTTGGACACGCTCGAGTAATTCAATGGCCTTTTTGTAGTGAGGGGCCCAAAACTGAACACAGTAATCGAGGTGCGGCCTCACCAGTGCCGAGTACAGGGGTAAGATCACTTCCCTGTCCCTGCTGGCCACGCTATTTCTGATACAAGCCAGGATGCCATTGGCCTTCTTGGCCACCTGGGCACACTGCTGGCTCCTGTTCAGCCGGCTGTCAATCAACACCCCCAGGTCCCTCTCTGACTGGCAGCTCTCCAGCCACTCCTCCCCAAGCCTGTAGCACTGCTGGGGGTTGTTGTGGCCCAAGGGCAGCACCCGGCATTTGGCCTTATTGAACCTCATACAGTTGGCCTCAGCCCATCGCTCCAGCCTGTCCAGGTCTCTCTGCAGAGCCTCCCTACCCTCGAGCAGATCAACACTCCCACCCAGCTTGGTGTCGTCTGCAAACTTACTGAGGGTGCAGGTGTCCTCGGGTACAGTTCAGTATGTGGCCGACTCATGAGACTTAGAGCAGTCAGACCCCTGGGAGATGACTTACCGTGCAATGGAATCATCACATGAGGAGAAAAATGGGATCTTTGCTTTATTCTGATTATTTTGGTTGATGGGTCAGCCACTGGAGAAAAGCTTTAAATGTCACAGACCTTCTTTGGGTTGCTGGTAAAGATTTAAAGGTTATTGCAACAACTTTTGTAAAGATGTTGTGAGACACAGAATTCATTCTGGACCTGTAAAACTAAGAATTGCCTGATTAACATTTGTTGATTACAATATAACATGATTACAGCTCCTATACAACACTGCAATATATTCCACGAAACAGCAGGAGCCCATAAATGAACACCTGTTAATCAGGAATGACATTCCACCACAAAAAAACCTATACAACTGGGTCCTGATCCAAAGCTTACAGGAACCAAGGGACACAACGCTTTTGTTTTCTATGAGCTTGGGACAAGGTTTCCATTACCTCATAACATCAGCATTTAAATCATGTGCATTTCACGCTGTTCTTTGTAAGTGGTTTTGTTCATTCAGAGCTCTGATACTAACAGCGTAAACATTATTCATTAATAAGACAACAAATGATTTGCCAGCACTGTAGGGATTTCAGTGAATTTTAAATTTTCAAAACAATATCTCTTGGTCTGTAAGAATTACAGTAACAAATTGATTTGCTTTGATTCTGGGTATCCATTCATTTGGTTCCTTCAAATGAAATGAACACCAAGTATTTATTAGTCTAATGGTTTATTTACACCACTTTTCACAAAGGTATAAACAGTACGTGGGAAAGCTCTTATGAGTCTGAACAGGCATTGGGTGAGGCTGGAGCTGTTCGAGGAGGCCAGGGAATTAGCACCTGCTTCTGTACAATGCCAGGAAGACTTGGGCACATTAATTTTTAGGTTCCTTTGAAACGCCATTCCACACTGACTGAAGGGATGCTGCTAGTAACGTTAATGACTCGCTAACAGCAACACATTAGGAAACCTTTCTGACTGTACACCCACTGTCTATGCCCTAAATATGCTGCGCAGTGACAAGAAAAAAGTGCTTCTCACTCAAGCGAAGATAATACTTTGACAGCCAAGAAGAAATGGGACGACCGCCTGCTGCTTGTATTTGCATCCAATCTGCAAGCGGTGGGGGAGACCGGCCAGCAGCGAACGCTCGGTTCACAGCGCTTCACGGCTTTGCTCTAGACAAGAATTGTCTACGTAAGCTAACGAGGTCAAATTCATCCCTGATATAACTTTGCTCACTGCAGCATCTCTGGTTTTGGCCCATTACTGACTTTAATATTTCTCAGTCCCCTATTTCTTCTTTTACTGAGCTCTGCTCTAAGTGGAAGCCAAAACTTGCAGCTGTGTTTTGTTCTAGACTTATGTTGGCCATGGTACAGACTTAGTTGGGCACTGCTGAAATGGTGAACACAAGCAACTGAGTAAAATATGCTTTTTGTCTTAATCTACTGTTGCAGTTTTCCTCACACTGGGCTTATTCCCCATCCTTAGAAACATTCAAGGCCAGGTTGGACGGGGCTCTGAGCAACCTGATCTAGTTGAAGATGTCCTTGCCTATGGCAGAGGGGTTGGACTAGATGACCTTTAAAGGTCACTTCCAACCCAAACCATTCTGTGATTCTATGATTCTATTATATTTTATTCTCAGGGGTTTAATCTGGAGCTGAAACCCATTTTGGAAAAAATAAAGGGGACAGTAAAAAATCTGAATGTATTACAAATCACTGCACTATTCTAGGGAGCAAGAGAAATGAAAAAATATTGTTTTGCATACAACAGCTGGAAGATGTTACGTTTCATCAACCATCTACTCTCAGTATTTTCTTATTGACAATATTATCGGGTTGTTAAAAGAGGAAAAAAGTTCTCAAACACTTCTACGTAATAGCTGGCTACTGAAAAACGTTTTCTGGAAAATCCACAAACATGCAGGTAGGTCTGCGGATGGGAAAGGGTGCAAATGGGGACATTAAATTGAGCCTTATAAAGGCTGGCACTGAATTTGGGTGGTTTTTTTAAGTAAAAGCTAGTTTTTGCCTTTAGCACTATTTTATAAAATATTATTTCAGCAGTGGGGTATGCAGTACAGGATCTCAGAAAGGAAAAAGAAAATAATTAAGATCAAGTCATTCTGTGAGCAGAAGAACACTAATATCTAAGGGTAAGCTCCCAACACACTCCTTCCCATAAGTCAACATTTGATACTTCTCCTCATTGTCAACTTTGGCTGAAATATCCAGAAGATCCAACAGCATTTTCTCAGACATCTCATTTCCTTATGATCTGGGCTGAAAGCAACAGAAAACACAGCAGAGAGCCTCAACTACTCTTGTGCTAGACTTCCCATGACAGGCTGTTGGAAATGCTTTGTACTTGTAATATAATATTAAAATCAATTAAAAAACTCTCTTTCCTTAATTAAGGCCAAACGCATGTGTGAAACTATTTGAAAGATTTTTCAATAATTCAGCTAGAGTGGAAAGATGGAGAGAGAAAATAGCATTTGAAGGTATTTAAAGCACAGCATGATAAGCAGCTAATCTGAATAGAAATGGCAGATGTTTTTCCTCTGTGTCCAACAAGCGTAATTGCCTAAAGATTGGGGAACAAACACTGCGGTGCAGCTGATGGGAACGCGGGAACACGGATGGGCAGATGGCACACTCACCTGACCGTACACTGCATCGGCCTCCAAGCGAGTTCCCTGGTGCTGCTCTCCATCACCTCCTTGCCTGCTCCTCCACGCTGAATATTGGCTCTCGTGGATTTGTGCCCGCTGAGCGTTTCCCGCAGCCATCCCTCCACAGGGAAGTGGAACTCCGTGTGTTTCGATGGAGGTAAGGATGGGCAGGTAAAATCCTTCAGCTCCTGCAATTTAAATTTTCCACCTGTCAGCCAGAAGGAGCAACCAGAGCAGTGCTTGTGCATTTTGGTTTTTGACCCTTCTAGGGACTTGCCAATTAAACTCACAGGAACTGAGTCAGTCATTTGTACCAGCTTCATCCTTTAAGAGCCTACTCCAATTTCTGCTTCATGCTCTGTTTTCTACTAAGAATGAACAGGTGGTTGGGTATTGGAATGGGCTGCCCAGGGCAGGGGGGGAGTCCCCATCCCTGGAGGGGTTGAAGAGTCGGGTTGACCCAGCGCTGAGGGATCTGGTGGGGTTGAGAACGGTCAGTGTGAGGTTCATGGTTGGACTGGAGGAGCTTCAAGGGCTTTTCCAACTGAGGTGATTCTGTGATTCTGAATATCTGTGAGAAAATTCCTACATGTCACCTGTATTTTCAGAAATGCTGTTGCACAAAACAGCTCTACAGCAACAACATGCAGCTCAGATTGTAGTGCCAATATAAATTGATGATGTTAGTCTAATTTAACTAGAAATGAGGTAAACAGGAGAATTTCAAGCACAATACTTCTCTTCCAGAGGACACATTGCCAAGTGGACATTTACACTCCCCCAGAGCCCTGCCACTGATGCCGCTGTGCCCACAGCTCCTGCCCCCCCCCCCCCGGTACGGTGGGTGCTGTCAGAAAGCCCACTCTGCTTCACAACGTTGAATTTCTGTTGCAGCACCAAGGAGACGGATGGCTGATGACAGAAGTTTGGTGAGGAGGCTGGGATACAGCTGAACGGCACCCACTTCATTCTGCCCACAGACCGCAAACATCAGAAAATGTCAATACCTCTTGCAAAACGCCCCCAGAGGTGAAGCTACGTTCAGTTCTGTATGACAGACCCATGATAAAACCGACACAGGAGTCGGGATTGGCAGTTTAGGGAAGGCTGAAGTGTGAGGCGCCCCATACCCCGCAGCCTCCTGCCTGGAACAGGCAGTTTGTTAGAGCTGAGCCCTTTGCAAATCAGCTTCCAGAAATTAAAATATCAGCTGCTACCTGGGATCCTACATGAGAGGCTGTAGTTAAAGAAACACAGTGGGACCAACTAAACAGAAACCAGAATCCAGCTCCCAGAGAACAAGTGAGAAACTTTGCATATTCACCAGCTTTAAAGTGCAAAGGAGCCAGTGGAGAGAGCATTTGGAGTCCATGACCACCAAGAATCAGACCTTTAAAGCCACACACCTCCTGGAAGTACCTACAGCCTTAACATTGCCTGTCTGTTCCCAGGGAAATGATTAACACAAACTCAGACAGCAACTCCCTTATCAACAAATATTAGGTATATGTGTGTATGCGATGGAGACCTCGCCCTTAACAAAGATGCTGCCCTGCCCTGAGCAGGCTGATGAATATTAATGGCCATATGCAATAAACCTCCCCAGGAGCTGAGGAAGCAGTTCCAAAACACAGCATAAGGCTTCCTAAGGAAGATTCACAGACTTTGGCACTTCTTTATCCAGTTCAAACAGGCCAGGCTGCCTCACAGACCTAGACATTCTCAATTTTTTTTAGAAAAGTTGACCCATCTGGACCATGGCTAAAGGCTGTTGCATGGCAAGAGGTGGCTCTGCAGGGGAGGGCTCATCTCCCACTCCCAGCAGACTCCAACCCAACCTGCTCCACCACCTCCCTCTGACACTCTCTGAGGACTCCCAAAGGTGCCAGGAGATAGGTACTTTGGGCTGAACTGCTGAAATTCTAATAAACACACTCTGAACCCCCACTTTGCACATCCGCTGTTTCAGGGAGGGGGGCAGCAGCACTTCATTGGAATTGGTTTGCTCCAGACTCAGAAGCCTTTGTAAACCCAGCTGGAATCGATGGGCAGCTAATGGAAAATGCATTCCCTGTCTGAAAACCAGGCACAGGCTGTCTTAAATTGAACCCCAGCAAAATCCAGGCTAGATTTTATTTCTAGATTCTATCTGATCTGTTAGTCTATAACTTGACTTTTAAAAGATTTATGTGTATTTATTGTATATGTCATTAAAAGCTCATACATAGGAGAGACTTGTTTCAGATTTGCCATTTTGTCCCACCTTTGTGCACAAGTGCATTAAAGTATTGTGTCAATGAAATGAAAATTCAATGAGAGTTTCATTTCAAAAGCAGGAAGCATTTGAAAGCAATAGCTTAGATATTTCTTTGGAGCTCTTGACTTTTGAATCTAAGAACTGTTCTAAATCAATTCAGAGTCCTAAAAAGATCTTATTTTATAACTTATGAGCCCATGTCCCACAGCCCTGAGCTGTTCAGCCTGGGTCGTGCCCATTAATCAAAGATATTTGGTTTATCTATAATCTCAGGTGGTTAAGTTACTGTTGTTCTGGTGATTTGTGCACAAACCATACACGCTCCCAGGACCCCTTGCAAGGCTTCACAATACCATTTACTCAGGATACAGCAACACATAACATGAATCATCAGCCCTGTGTTTAAGCTCTTTATCTGCACTTCCCTTTGCCTATAATGTATGCCACCGACAGCGTCAGTTCTCCAGCTGATGCTAACCTGATTGCACATAAACCTGTTCAAGGCACCCGTAACCCTCTTCTTTTGTGCAATGCAGTGGTTGGCAGCGGACAACGTTTTACACTCTGGGAGGGCAAATGTGAAGACTCCAGAGTTCTGACCTGAGAGAGGTGGCAAAGAAACCCAACACTCCTTCGGTCACTGAAACACAGACCAAAGCACACAAACAATTTTTATTCCTGTGTTATGTCTTGCAGAGATTGATTATTTCAGGCAATGTTGCCCTTAATCTGTAATAAATGCAATTCTATCCCAATGCATCTCTTTGTTCTCTGTGTAATGAAAAGTCATGAAGAAACCTTAAGCCATTTTTGAGATGATCCATTAAAAGCTGACTGAAAATCAAGTGCCTAAAACACTGAAGAATATGATGTGATGAATTGCAATAGCATTTCTAGGGTCATCTGTTTCAAAGTTCTAAGAGGGAAAAAAAAACCCACTCCTACAAAAATAATACATTTTTCTCTGTAGCAAGTGCTCCCAGGCACACCACCCTCACCTACTGCTCCTCTTCATCCTGTGATGCTTAGCACCTTCCAGCTGCACAACGGCCAAGATCGTGCTGGAAAGTTTCAACATGAAAAGGAGAAATAATATTTCTGAGACAGTTTTGATAGGACAAAATAACCCTTTAACGAATTGCTAATTACAAATGTTTGATGCATTGATTGAACTTTTGGATGATCTAGGCTTGTAGTAAGCTGCTGAAATATGATTTATTATTCTTTTTTTTTTCCTTTTTAATTTATTTTGCTCAGACAATCTCTCTGTGGTCATTTTAGAAAAAAAATGGCAACTCCACTTCTATTTCTGTTCTAACGTTTACCCCTTAAGTCCTGAACTTAAAAGTTACTATATAGCACATTGTAAGACATTTAATACTATCTAACAATCTTAACATGTAAGGTTGAATGGAACCTAAAGTGGCCAACTAACTTCTCCCTGTACCTCAGCACAGGATCAAGCAGACTTAGGCTGTCCTTACTGGATGTTTTTCCATCCATTACTGTAAAGCCTCTAATACTGATGATTTCCATGGCTCTCAATATACAGTAGAAAAATAACATTTTTCCCCCTATACCTAACTCAGCTCTTTGTTGTAATTTTGGCTCATCACTCCTAGTCCTGTCTGCAAGAGCCGCAGAGAGCAGTTTATTCCTTCCTTGATGGAGCTGCTGTGGATGTAAAAAAGGCTGCTGCCCTGTGTCCTGGAATCACTGTTCTCCAGACTAAACATTTCCAGTCCTTATCTTTCCTCATATGGCAGCTTGACTAGATCTCTGATTGTCTCTGCTGTTCCCAGTTGGATCCTCCCCCAGCTGGCCCACATCTCTCTTCAGATGCAGTGTCCAAACTGGACAGTCTGGTGTTCCTCAGAGCCATCAGAGGATCATCTTCATATGAACACATGGGTTCATCTTCATATTAAAACGAGGGTTATGGCTATTATTTCATGGGTGAAAATCACACTACCCAGTCCCCGTGGATGACAAACGTGCAATGCAGTGCACCGGTGCCAGGCTATGTTGGAGGAGAGACACTTCTCCTTTCCCTTGGTTTGCTCCACTTTGCATAAACAAATGTCATGAAGCCAGAGCAAAACCTGTGTTATTTCCACTGGAGGGAGGAGGGACACAAAGCTGGGTCCTGCAACACCGAGGCACGTGTCTCAGAGATTGGAAGGCAAGGTGTGCTGTCCAGGAGATGACAGCTAGGGCAGGAACTGAGCTGAGCCTCGGTGCCATCACACTCCTCTCTCCTCTACAACAGCGGTTCCCAGCCATTTCTGGTTGCAAAACCCATTTCTGGCATTTAAGACTCTGACTGTTGGCATAAACAAGTGCATTTCTGCAGCTTTGCAATTACCCTTTGTCACTGATTCAAGATAATTTGTGGCCACAATATCTCATTGGAGAGTTTCTGCACTGAATCATCCTGCCCTGGAGAGATTAACCACCACCAGCCCTATTTATTTGGAGGACTGCAGGAAGAAACACTGGGAGGAGATGGGCTGGAGTTCCCATGGGGAGGGCACCCCACTGCCCCAATACCCTGGACCCAGAGAAGCACTGGGGATAAACTGGGAGGAGAGCAGGGAGAGGAGACTCTGCAGATGCCCCACTTTGGAGGAGGAGCCGGTGACAGCAGCGCTTGTTTTTCTTCCAGTCCTGTGTGACTTAATCACTTTTAAGTGTTCACTGCTGCCACATTAAAGGCTCTAGCTCTCCCTCAAAACTGCTCACGTTCAAGAGGAAAACAGTACCGATCATTACAGTACAGAAGCGGTTCTGTGATCACAGGCATATCTGCTTCACAACCCTTCACCTCATACCGAAGTTAAAGGCACAGCAACCATTGTATTTTACCCTCCGAAAGCCTTCCAGCATACAGTGTAATGAATCTTTGCAAGAGCCTATGTTCAGGGTCACTCCAGACTACTGAGAAGAGACCGGATTGAGATGAAGCAGCAACAGTAAACAGAACAGAATAAATCACTGTTTTCAAAAAGGATTTCTTTCTCAAGGCAGACAAGCTCCTCACAGCACCACAGTAAGACTCGATTTAGCTATTTCAGTGGCACTGTGAGCTGGAGTAGGATCGGGTTCTTCTCCTTCCTTAACTAGTAATAGACCTACAGGGTCAAAAACTTAAAGCTCACCTGAAGTTATGGGACAAATTTCCTTCAGTCACACTTCCCACAAAGCTCAGGTAACTCTTTTGAGTTCTTAACCAGAAACACATTCATTTATTAAATAGCATAGACATCTATAAACAAATCTAGCAGACCCAAGTTCAATAACCCCTAATTAAAGATAAACACAATATCCTTCCTGTACTCCACTCTATTTACTCATCTCATCATCTCAATCAGTGTGTTAAACCCAGCAGGGTATAAAAATCTGGTCCTCAGGCTTCGTTCACCTGATAAGGGCCACAAACAAAGTTCGACTTCACTTCCCCACAGACATGGCTGCGTGCCACAGAATAGCTTCTTGCACCACAAATTTCTTCTTAGTTCTTTGATTCTTGAACACCCATCAGCAAGGAGGCAAGAACAGCATTTACATCTTCTGGAATTTTAAAACAAAACAGCAAGCACCTTATACAATTTTGAATGGTATTCACACCTCAACGCCGGTGCTGAACAGCGTTACCTGCTCCTAGAGCTGTCTTACAGAAGATGAAAACATCATCGCTCCTGCACAAACACCAGCGGGCACACACACGTGATGGGAATGGCCTGGGATGGCCCCAGGCCAGCGAGAAGGAAAACGAAGATGCCTGAGTCCTGGCACAGTCCAAGCAGGAGCAGTTGGTGGGGTCTGGGCATGTCAGGGTCAGGCCACACCTGAACAGAAGGTTTTCATGATCAGTTTTGTATTGGTGCATTTTCAGCCCCAGTTCTTGTTGAGATTAATCAGTTCTTTGCTGTTCCTACTTTGCTTACTAGTTTCCAGTAGTAAGGCTAGATAGTAGTAGTAGCTGGGCTAGAGATAATTTTAGTTTTTAGTAGCTAGAATAGTGCTGTGTTTTGGATTCGTTAGGGGATTTGGTATGAGAAGAATATTGATATTGCGCTGATGTTTTTAGTGGTTGCTAAGAGATAAAGGGCTTTTCAACTTCCCCTCTCTTGCCTGTACACAGGTACACAAGAAGTTGGGAGGGGGCACGGCCAGAGCACCGGACCCAAACTGGCCAATGGAACATTCCATATCATGTAGCGTCATGCTCAGTGTATAGAGGAGGGTTGGCCAGGAAGTTCGATCTCTCTCTCCCGGGATGGAGGTTTCAGGATTTCCTCTCCTCTGGGATCGCTAGCTGGGAACGGGCTGGGCACCGGTCAGCGGGTGGTGAGCGATCGCATTGTGCATAACCCATTTGCATAATCTATTATTACTATTATTATCATTATTATTGTTTTAATTTTAATTTATTTCAATTATTAAATTGATTTTATATCAACCTACAAGTCTCCTTACCTCAACCCCTCCATATCTCTCTCATCCCCCGGGTGGGGGAGGGTGAGTGAGCAGCTGTGTGCTGTTTGGCTGCCAGTCAGGTTTAAACCACGACAGGGGGAAATATTATTTATTCCCCTTCCCTGGGTGCTGTTTTCTTCTCTTCAGCTGAGTGGTTGAAAAAGGCCATCTCATTGCTCCGGAGCCCATCTGCTTTCAGACAAAATTAGCTTGCCATCTTAAATCGTGGTGGAAAGCCACAGGAGTCCACCTGGCTGAGCGTGCGCTGATGTGGCTCCGGGAGCGCTCACAGCCACGGTGGTGACTTCCAGCTGTGCCTGGTAACCCTGAGCTGCTCACCCAGCAGAGCCCAGCTCAGCCCACAATAAACCAATCTCAGTACTAAGTGATGTTGGCACAAATTGATCCTTAATAGCTTATTCACCAAGTTTACACAAATACCCCTCTTTGGCAGAATCTGCTGCTCTTCATTTAGTAACACTGAGGGCTTGCAGAGGACCTTGATGTGTTCACTGTTTTGCAGTCACTCTGGTCTTTTCCGTGAAGTACATCCCCTTTTCATCTCTCTCTGTGCTCAGATGATGCAGCTGTCCATATTTCACTTTTTGAACTTTTCTAACAATCACAAAGAGTGGCATATCTGCGACAGAGCTTCAGAGGATTCGTGTTCTGTTCATTTTATCACCCACAGGTAATCTTAAAAGACATTTCTTCCCCTGACACATATCAATAAATTAGTCCTTTCCACACAGGCAAAACCAAAATCCCTATTTTTTCTGGGACCAGTTATTCACCAGAACATTCTTATTCTGGGAGCTTTTCTAGGATAACTAAAATTTTCCTTACTTATCCTGGAGATGACTCTAACCAACACAGTTTATCACAGCTTCGACACCTCTCTGGCCTTTTCCATCAGCAGGAAGATCAAACACAGAATTGTACTCATGACCTTCAGCATATAATACATGTGACCAGCAAAACGGCTCATAATGTGCCTGATGCACGACACTGCAGAATTTAAGTGCTCATCTTTCTTTTACTGCGTACAAGAAAAAGGACTTACCTTGAGTTTGTCAATTAAGAAAGCTATTTCTCAGGGTTATTCACAATTAGTCACTATTCATCTATTTCTCCCACAGAAGCATACTAACCCATTGCCCCCAGCAGATGAACCTTACATGACTTCAGTCTCACCATCAAGGATATTTCTGGCAGAAAGAGAAAATCCCCAAAGAAACTTTGTACACTGTAGGTTTTTGGTCTAGAGGAACCATTCTGCATTACTGTGGCTCTGGAGTTCATTACAGATCACCCTGCTCCAGTGCTGTTGTAATTTGCAAGTCATCCTTTTATCTTAATAGGGGAGGATCTTATCCACGTGGATAAATACCTGATGGGAGGGAAAGAAGATGACAGAGCTTCTCTCCTCTCAGCCATGACCACTGACAGGACAAGAGGCATAAATTAAAAAAATATAAAATTCTGTCTGAACACAAGAAAAAAACTTTTTCCTGTGAGGGTGGTCAAACACTGGAACAGGTTGCCCAGAAAAGCTGTGGAATCTCCATCCCTGGAGATACTTAAAACCCGACCAGAGCAACTGGCTCTCAGTGGCTCTGCTGGGACTGGGGGTTGGACCAGGTGACCTCCAGATGTCCCTGCCAACATCAAGCAGTCTGTGACTCCTGCCCCAGCCTTGCTTAGTGCAGGTGGATCCCAGCACTGTTTTTTCTCTTGCTGTTTGGCACCTTGCACACCACACACTTCAGTTCAGTGTGTCTGTCCCCAGTCCAGGTTGTCTCCTTGCAAACTGCCCCCAAAAACTCGCAGCTTAATTTGACATGTCTGGGTACCTGCAGGCAGTGTCTTCAGCCTAAAGTGACACGTTCACCCTGCAACAGTTAGTCTGAGGCAAAAATGAGAAGAGCTTCCAAAACAACTAAGGACCATCCATTCCCTCCACAAAGGAAATCCCTTCCCTGTCCAACCCCACCACGCCCAACATGAAAAATCAGCCTCCTGGCCCTGTTGCAATTTCTGTGCCTTTCTACACAAAGCTAAAAGGAATCCTAAGGCATTACGCTAATCAACTTGGAAATATTAAACCGACCCTCACTGTGCACACACATCCTTGTCTCATCTCTGCTGAGCACAGGCAGCTTCCAGCTGGCATGGATCACATCTGGGAGAAATGCAAAAAAAGGCAGACATCGCCTCGGCCCTTGGACCACCGAGACCCCTCATTGAACAGGGCTCACTGAGAAGAGGATGATGCTTTTGTGCAATGCAAACCTGAAGCACCAGCACCACAGGGAAAGCCCGTGGTGGAGGAGCGCAGAGATGGGCTGGGGGTGGGAGGCAGCACAGAAAACACTGCTCACGTCTGCATTCCACACCAGCCAAACGGCTCCAGAGCAGCCAGCTCCTTAGGCTGTGCTGGGGATGCTGAGCAAGCCACCTTCTGGCATTTCTCCAGTTCCTAGATACGGGCAACATCATCTACTTACATGCCTCATCAGTGGGTAACCGTGTCACGTTCAGTGCAAAGGGGGGAAAAAAAAAGCCTGAAAAGAGAAACAAACTCATAAAGCAGAGCTGAGAGCTTGATTTAGTCTTCTAAGAATGAACTGCTAGCAGAGAAGCAGACCAAACCAATATATGGAGATGACGTCTCTCCATATGCCACAGGCCAGAATCACTTACAAAGAATTTCTTACTGTGAAAAAAGAAAGGTCACAACAACACCCCACAGGGCGCATGGCTCTGCCCTCAGGTCCTGCAGGCAGGCTGGGCCCAAATACCCTTCCAAACTTCATGGGTGCTTTTGACCAGACATTTAAAATCTATGCCAGTTATATCTTAATGCTCCTTAATATAACCAAACTTTTAATGTGTTTTGTATACTGCTGGAGTTAAAATTCAGTTCGTGTGCATTCCAGACACAGGGCCTGCTCCAGCTAGTGTAAAATATACAAAGAAAAGATAAAGACTGGGGGAAAGAGATACAAGAACCTCATGAAATGGTCACATTGAAATAGGCATATACTCTCCAGGCAGCGGGTGGTAGAAGGACTGAGTGCTTCTTTCTTTTAACATTAAACAAACAAATTCCTCTCCCTCTGCCCTTCAGGTCACAGATTCAATTTAGCATTCTTATCCTCCTGCATCCACAGGGGAGAATAATTGACTCACAGAGTGAGTGAATGGACTGCATAAGCATATAATTTTGTTAATTTTTAGGTCATTATCTTCCAGTGAATATACGAGCTAGCTAGAGCTCGCAGTTGATATAAAATTCTGAAGACAAGCGCTTTTTAAAGTAAGCTCTCAAATGATTAACTTATAAACACAAGTTTAAACCACTAATTACAATAATTCAAAACTTTTGACT
Source organism: Strix uralensis (assembly GCF_047716275.1). NCBI lineage: Eukaryota > Metazoa > Chordata > Aves > Strigiformes > Strigidae > Strix > Strix uralensis. The sequence goes on from NC_133975.1 coordinate 131,927,442, forward strand.
ATTACACAGAGAAGTCATCAAGAAAAACCTGCTTTTCCTCAACAGCAGACCAAAGAACCAATATGACTTAATAATACCTTATATCATAGTTATAGTCAGAGGTGCTTGTCGATGATACTTTTTGGGGAAATAAAAAAAAGGGGGGAAAAGAAAGAATTAGACTGTGTCTCTTTTTCTATGTCTGTCATGTCTCCCTCTTTTCCTTTTTTTTGTGGGCATAAAAATTATCTGTGAGCAGATAAGCTACTTGGCTTCCCTACGAAGGTCCTGCATAGCCCAGCTGCTCTGGCAGCTCAGATCTCCTGGTGGGCAGGTTGGGCAGGAGCCAGTGGGGTGCCCTTGCAGCCATGAAGCCAACACACACCGTGTGGCAGCAGCAGGAGCGCGGGCAGCAAGTCCTGGGAAGGGATCTGCTCCCTTCAGCACCTCTGAGATGGCATCTTAGGGCCACGGGCACTCCAGGGAGGTGCTGCATTGTGGAGAAAGTCCAGGAGAAGGACACCAGGACGGTCAGGAATGGAGCCCAGGAGAAGGACACCAGCATGGCCATGAGCAGAGATTAGGAGAATTGTGGCTTGTTCACCTTGGAAAAAAGAAGCTACAGAGGGATCCAGTTACTCTTTTCTCTGCTGAAACAGAGAAAAACTTCTGTGACTTTTCTCAGAAGGACAATGTAAAGAGTTTGCTTCTTGTTCTCCTGCCACATCCGGGACTCGGAGAAAATCCCCACAAACATCCACAAAGCTCTGCATGACTTCTTTTATCCCTCCTTACTACTCTGCTTGGCCACAATGCCTACAATTGGGCTGCCGATGCCCCAGCCACTGCTCGGCATGCTGAGCTCTGTATCTCTTCGCCTTCTACCCCTCTCTACCTGCAACCTCCAATTGTACCTTGTCCTGCAGAGGCACCTTTCCATCCTGTGCTTGTAGAAGGCCTGGGGTTGCCAGGGGTGGTCCATGAATGCAACTCTGGACACCGTAACAACAAATACATTGGGTGAGTTCATGCAGGTTTGTGTATTGTCCTGTGTAACTGCGCTCGACTAAGGGTGTTTGTACGGATGTGTATAATGGTAGGAAAAACAAGAGTAGAGAAATATGGACTACACGTCACCAGGAGCCTTTTGTAAAACCCGCAGGGATGTCTTCTTAAAATTTAAGACACATTTTGACACAATAGTGGCTTCCAATCCCATCCTGAGTCATCAGCACAGTTCCCCCCACACCTTGGATGGAGCAGAACATTGGCCCATCCATCAGAGCCCGATTGCTTCACTGATGCCAGGTCAGGTCTCTGCTTTGCTTCATCCCTTCACCCTGGCTTTTCATTTTCTTTCTCCCTGACAGAGACGAAAGGGCTACAGACACCTTGCCACAATTTCATTACTAAGTGGCCTCCAAAATTAAGGGTGCCCCATGAAGAAATGTGGATTAGGGGTGTAAAAGATGATCAGTTGGCTGACTCCTCCCTGGCTCTGATGGGTTTTGTACCACTCCTGGAACACATGACATAAAAACACACAACATTTTAAAGTAATGGGATCATCAACTGTCACACATGTTACAGCATGCTTAATTAAGCATTCTTAAACATGAAAAGTTCTTAAATACCTCAACAGAGGAGCTCAGTGGAAATTTTAAGATCCTATTGATACTCATTTGGATAGTAATGATACTCAGTGGGACTTAGGACGCTGGGACAGCAAGATCTGAGCTCACAGCGAGTGTGACAACTTGCCTTCTGCAAGGCAGGCTGCTAATTTGGGCCACATCACAGACTACAGCGATTTGCACTGATCTCCAGTCCCCAGAGTGGGGTTCCAGGCAGCGGGAGACCCAGGGCTGCTGTGCTGTGGTCTGGGCAGCATGAATCCAGCTTCCCAAGTGCTCAGCAGCTTCCCGCGCGCTTCCCATGCTCAAGGCAGTCTGATGACAACGATGTGCTGCTGAAGCGGAGAGCAGCGGCTTTCCTGGTTTCTGCATTTACCAGGACATTTCACCAGATGTCTGCAAAGATGCTTTCCCACCTCGCCCCTGGAAAGTCTGTCCAGTTTCAGGAAAGTGACTGGTTTCCCAGCAAGTTCCCCTGCCTGTCTCTCCCTCCCTGAGAGACCAGAAGTTTTTACTTGGATGGGGGCTACTGGATGGAAAGCTGGCAGAGCTGGACAAGTGCCCAGAGGATGGAAACTCTTGACCAGATTTCTGGTTGACATCCTGCGCTGCAGGGGAAGGGAGAGGCAGCAGAAGATGCTGGGAAGAGGAAGTGTTCTGGGGGAGAGAAAAGGGGAAATCCCTGCCCAACACAGCCTCTCAAAGTCTTCCAAGCACACCTGAAGCCCCATGTCCCTTCCTGGTCCCCCTCTCCCCGAGCTGCACTGCCCACAGCAAGCAGGAGCAGCTCTGCAGGGCACTGCTGCATCCCCGCTGCTTTGCTGGATCCAAAGGGATTTTTTAGCCAGACTGCAAAATGCAAACCATATTATTTTTGGATCAGTAAAACAATTATTAATACTTGAAAACAAGCTGTAATCTATTCACATATAATTTCTAGTTTCGCTGTCAATGAGCTAATTTAAATTTCAAAAAAGTTTGCAGCTCCCTAATTAAATTTGCTAAAAGCATTTCTCTTATCAGAAACATAACAACTAGTGTAATTCAGTTTTGGCAGTTGCCTAAATATAACAACCTCCCTTATGCTAAACCCAGGAGTTACGACTCTACAGCAGCGACATTCAATGCACATCTCGGCGCTGAGCTCAAACCACAGCTAACCAAACATGTTCTTCCACACACTTCCTATTTACAACAGTTTGCACACCATTTTTGCAGAAGTTTTATGATACCGCAGTAAAACTGACAACCATTAAATGAAGTCTCTGTCTTTATGTAAGCTCACCAGGTACTTCACTAAATATTCAGTTTTAATTGTACTTCATTATGAATAATGGTGTGAATAGACCCTGATGAAAAACTTAGTGTCTAAAGGGTCTGAGCTGGCCAGATGCTGCCCGGCTGCTGCTGCGCTGGGGAGCCACATCCCCGGCAGCCCTGGTGCCAGGCTGCTCCGCGTCACCTCCTCTGGTTCTCCTGCATCTCGGACAGCCCAGGGATCCCCAAGCCAAGCCCCTGCCAATGCTGCCCTCACATGCAGGCAGCAAGGTCAGGACCATCCCTTTGCAAAATAACCGTGGAGTCCAAGCAAGCTGCTCGCTTTGTGTATTTGAAGACAGTGATTATGAACAGGGATTTCCACAGCTGCCAGGGGAGAAAAAACCCTGTGTCAGCATTAGCACTGACAGGATTTTACAGTCGGACTCAGTGATCTTAAAGGTTTTTTCCAACCTAAATGATTCCACGGTTCTGTGTATGGGCCACGCAGCTGCTCAGGGGCCCTAGGAAATGTCACATTTGGTACTTAGGGTACGGGAGGTTGCTGGCACGATGGAGATCATCTAGCAGGCACAATGGGCTTGTACCAGGGCAAGCGGCCTGCAGCTGCCCTGCTCCGTCCCTTGCAGCGGGCTGCTGCCCTGCACTGGCCGTGGGGCACGGGGACTCATGCTGTACCCCTGTGCCAGTCCCCACAGCCATTTAACTCCACTGCAAGGTCCAGCAGGAACCTGGGGTGTGACGTGCAGGGAGTCACAGTGTCACCTTGTGACCTGCTGCCGGGACATCAGGGTGGGAGGGTGGGACATCAGGTCATTTAGCCCTTGTAATTAGGGCTGGGGAGGCATGCGGTGGGGTAGCAGCACTCTGTGTCTCAAGTCAGAATCTTCCCACCACCTCCTTGCTTGGGCTCGAGCTCCTCTTCGGACTGGGGGTGCCTCCAGAAAGGGGCTGGGGGGTCAGTCTTTGGGGTTCAGGCAGCTGCGATTGGGAGGTGAAAAGTAAAGACCTGTAAATTACATGTTAGGAATCCACTAGCAGGAGACGTATCAATATTTTATCAACCCACCCTTCAGTACGTCCAATGTGTGTGTCACAAATCAGTTTGCAAACAGCCCTCCAAACCTGGCCATACCCCCCTCCCTTCACTCCAGGAGGCTGGCCGTACCACTGCTTCCCCAAAAAGTTCTGAATACATATGCATGCATCTACACCAAGAGAAACACAATTTGGTTTTGCAGTTTGCTGGGTTTAGCATTTCTACTTGTTGTTTCTCAGGTGCTAAAGAAAATCTACAAGATAGTCAGAGAAGCCACCATCTCAGTTTATAGCTCAGTGCTGTGGCAGGACACTGCCTGGTTATGCTAAGTGGCTGGAGGAAGCATTTGCAGCCATTTTAAGGACAAAACATAATAGTACAAGCAATCGAGTTGACAGTGAAATCCTGATATAGAAATGTAACTGCTTGAGCACTTTAAATAAAATGATAGGTTAGACGGTGCTCTTTAATACTGAACTTCAGATGATTTCATTCAAAAGGAGGTTATTAACTTCCACTTTAATTTGTAAGTGGCAACTTGTGTTCCCTGAGCATTATTCCCTGACAGCACAAGAATTATGATCGAAATACCTGGGCCCACCACACTTCTCAGCCATGACAACAGACTCCGATAGCTCCGGGGCAGTTTGGCGCTGCAGGCTGCCATATGGTACTCTCTCCAAAAGGCAAAGCCCACGCATCAACGCCCATGTTTATAACTGTCCAGCCCTGACACACCGAATCTCAGTGCTACACACAGCACAGGGGTGATGGAGAACGGTTTCGACGCAACCCCACCATGACCCGTCGCAGTATCTCTGGCTCTGCACTGTCACCCTCATTAAAGGAAAAATTCATCAGCGCCAGCAGCTGGTGTAGCAGTTGGTGGTGGATCCCACTTGGCCGCCTTACTGCTGCTCCGTAGGTCAGTTCAACATGGCAAAAGCCCCTCTGGAATTATTTTTGAGGCCGTACTGAAGAAAAGGATTAAGGATGAAGACAACGCTTCTTGCACTTCGCCAGGCTTCAGCTCTCCTGGCAGTGCGGTACAAATGCACACGGCCGTCCGTCTGAACTGGATCTTTAGCTCTTCCAGCGCACAGTCTAGCTCCAGAGAGCTCTCTCCATCTGCCCGTGTTCAGCGGCACCACAAGATGACGATTTCTGACCCGAGCACCCTTGGGAAGGACGCCTTCAGCAGGTCCTCCCACGCTCCATCCCCTGGAGGTCTGTGCAAAGCCCTCTGCCCCAGGCTGGGCTGGGCTCTGGGCACCTCTCCCCCATCTCTGGCCAGAAGACGACATGCTCCTCCACCTCCCGGCAGAGGGGGGCACAGGAAGAGCCTTTCCAAACTCTTCCCAGGCTCTGCATTCCCTGATGAAGTGTGCATGGGACAGTTGCTCGTCCTTGCCATGCATTTCTGTGACACAGCCCCATCCTCCCACCCCAGCTTGTGACAACATCCCATTCCATCTTCCCTCCCCTCTGGTTTTCCCACTCCTCCCATAAGCACACGCCCAGATCCATCCTCTGCTTTTGCCCTGGTGGCACCTCCCCAGCCCTTTCTTCAGCTCTAGTCCCACCATCCCCTCCAAGATTGCTAAACACTCTGTTCACATTCACTGCATAAAGCTTCTCTCCCGAGTCCATAAACCAGGCTGTTATCTTCAGCTACACTCATATCCAGACAGCATCTAATTCTTGCTCACTTTTTTTCTCTTGAATAATCTCTCTAAATTACAGCTCTTCACATCCACCCACACAGGTAAGACTATCAGCAGGGCTCTCATCTTGATCATTGCACCATCCCTTTTGGGACCTTGACAAATGCAAACTCAACCTATTAAAAAACTGCAGCAAAGTCCATTTTTCTCACATCCATCGCATCTCCCTGGCAGTGCTCTCTTCTCTACCACGAGCGCCAGCGGAGCAGTGCTGAACTTTCAAGATGTCACAAATTCTCCACGCCCTCCCCACCCCCAGCTAATCACTACTGGAAAATCATCTTCTCCCTATATATGTACGTAAGAATAGTTACAGAATCGTAGAATCATTTAGGCTGGAAAAGACCCTTAAGATCATCGAGTCCAACCATAAGCCTAAGACTGCCAAGTCCACCACTAACCATGTCCCTAAGTGCCACATCTACACGTCTTTTAAATACCCCCAGGGATGGTGACTCCACCACCTCCCTGGGCAGCCTGTTCCAATGCTTGACAACCCTTCCAGTGAAGTAATTTTTCCTAATATCCAACGTAAACCTCCCCTGGTGCAACTTGAGGCTGTTTCCTCTTGTCTTATCACTTGTTACTTGGGAGAAGAGACCAACCCCCACCTCATTACAACCTCCTTTCAGGTAGTTGTAGAGAGAAATAAGGTTCCCTCAGTCTCCTTTTCTCCAGGCTAAACGCCCCCAGTTCCCTCAGGCACTCCTCACAGGACTTGTGCTCTAGACTCTTGCCCAGATTTGTATACGGATACATATATTAATCAAAATTAATACTAATAACAAGTTATTAGTATTGCAGAATCACAACCCAAGATGCAACAGGAGATGAAAAGCAGGCTGAGAAGGCTCCAGAACCTTGCATGTGTAGCTCCTCACCCCACCGCGAGAAGACAGCCCCATTCCTCTCCCCAGGGGGATCTGGCATTGACAGCCGCGGTGCGTTGCACTCACCAATTCACGCAGACGTGAGATGTGTGTGGGCCCCACTACCTTGTGATTCACCATGTCAAAACCGAAGCTATGTTAAAATTTGCCTGCAGTAAACTTCCCCCGAGGTCCCTGCTTTGGCTCGACAAATCCGGACCTGGATGGTGAATTGTGAGGCTGAGGACAGGTTCCTCTGAGCGAGCTGGAGTTTAGTTCGGGTTTCACTAGGGTATTTTGCAAAGCAATGCTGCAGACAGGAAGCATGTGGGTTTTGTTCTCTTTATAAGATGCCCCGGAGCGTGTCTCAGCTCCTGATTAAAATCAAATGACAGCTTGGATTCTTTTTCAAAACTTTTCTGTAGATCTTGATCTTTAGATGGTTAGCAGAGCACATCACAAATTATTAATAAGTGAATTACATTTCCCCATGCCCTTTTATTAGACTGCTCATCAGAGCCAAGCCTTCAAAGTCCAAAAAGTGTAATGATTGAAAAGGGACGGGTTATTAATATCACTATATAAATCTTGTCATTAATAATGGTTTAAAGGCAGTGAGTATATACACAGATGATTTCTCTGACAAAGCTAGAAGTAGTCCAGACAATGGCAATAGCATCTCTATTTATGGAATGAGATAAATGATTAATTAAACTTCTTTTAAACAGAAAGCAGAAACAAAATATTCACCTTCTAGCGAGCTTGCAGGCCGTCTATTAAACAGAGGAAAGAAAAGGCTCAGCAGATAACATCCTAGCACTTTGTGATGCTTCAGACCAGGCAAACCACCTACAGTAGAGTTGCAAATGTGGGCGAGTGCTGCCATCAGCTCCCCAGGGTCTCTCCCCCATCGTAGGCAAGGCTGGAACGATTGATATGTCAGGGAATTCATCTCCTTGCAAGTTTATTTTGATACCATCTTACCCAGTTTGAATTCCCAGGAGAACACTTTATCCTGTCCTTTGGCTTGTGAAACACTGGATTAAAGAAATCTTGTTGGTGTCATTAAAAAAATTCAACAACTTGACTATTAGATATATAATATGTTAATTATTCCTGGTTTTCACCTTTCCTGTAACAAGTCGTTTCATGAAAACGACAAAGAAGAGGTTCCCATAATGAAACCAGAGTGCGCATCGTAACACGCCGCCACCTTCCCTACCCGGGCCCATCAGCTTCTTTTATCTCATTACTTCTGAGTAGTAGATGCACATGTTAATAGCTTTGTGGAGCAATTTATGAAGAATAATAGACTGCTTAACTGCAACAGCGCAGATGAAATGTAAGCTTTGAACCTTCACAATGATTCTACTGTAGGAGGAGAGAAAATTAAAGGTTCCTTATTATGGAGAAAATGATGATAAGACAAACAGTTTGTGTAGTTATTGATGGTCCTATCATTGATAAATAGGATGTTAAAGTGAGCGCTGAGAAGGTTTGCATCCAGGTGAGCACGGCCACGGGTAACCCACTGGCAGAGATCAATAATGTCCAAAATGGATAAGCAGAGGCTGTATTTCCTCATCGTTAATCACTTCCCCATTGGAAAATGCCATGTTTATCCATGTAAATGTCATTTCAATAAGGCAAACATTAATTCTACACACTTTTTTTCCCCTAAAGTCTTATAGAAAATCTACAGGCACAAACAGCAGTGTTTACAGACGGAATACAAAGTATGTCTGTTGGGGTTTTCATGGCCACACGTAATTAAAAAAAATGTAGATTTGTCAGGGCTTTTCCTATCCATAGCAAACTACCTTGACATATAAAGCGCTACTTTGTGCTGACAGCAATCATTTCCACTACAAACTGGGCAGTTTTGTTTCATCTCAGGTTTCTTCTTTTTGACTTGCCTGCAGAATTTTTAGTTTCAAATCTAGTTAACATCTCAATGAGTACAATGCTTTAGGGGATGCGGTTTGGAGTAAAATAACGATGATGGCTTCTTGGAATAAGCAACAGTGCCGGTACCGCACTCCCGAGTCACTCACGGAGGGAGGCATTTCCCGCGGAGCACCCAGCTTTCCCTAACCCCGGAGGCCATCCTCCCGCAGGACCACACATCACACCAGGGTTTCTTTCTCCCACCTACTTCTCGATTTGAATTTCCAAACACATTTCACTGGGTTTGCAGTTCCTATTCCCTGACAAGGGATCCTGTTTACAAATCCATTACTTCTAATTTTTCAAAGATTCATTTCAGATATCAAATATTTGACTCACAAAATGCTAAAACCAATTCTTAATTATACATTTTTTTAAGAGCAGAATTTTCTGATGAAAAACACCCCCCTACATGGTGTTTCTTCAATTCTATGTACTAATCATTTACATCCCAGCATGTCCATCCAGGGCACTCTTCACTCTTATTTTTCCTTCCTCAACTGGTAAATAGAATAAATGGATTATGATGCCCTGTTTTAGATTTAACCATGACATTTTACTCCTAGGTTTTTATTAAATCCTCTCCCTTTTTTGACATGCTCACCAATCCCTCCTTCAAAAAAGGTTTCTCTGCTTGCTCTCTGTTCCTCCAGTAATGTTCTAGTAATGTTCCTCCAGTCTTTTGCTCTTTTGTTCACAACAGAAACTGCTGCCACACACTGAGGACATGATTCAGGACTTCTGTCCATCATCTCCTCTGACTAAAACAGCTACAAAACCATTTACTTCTTGACAGCATTATGCTAAACTTGTGCTTTTCCTGCATTCACTTTCATAAGCTAAAAGGCCAGTTTGGAGCTGCAGTACATCTCCTCCATCATCTGATGTCCTAACTTTACTCCTTGATTTCACACAAGAATTTATGTTATTTCTGCTCAGGATGAAATCACCCCACGTCCAGTGGGACAGGGGAACATGATGTGCCAGAGAAGGAGGTTCTGCTCTCCCTCGCAATGCCGGAGGGAAGCCCACAGCTCCGTGTGACAGGGACAGGGCAGTTGCTGTTCACAAATACGCAGCCTGGTTCGAGTCAGCCAGCTCCAGACAACATGTGGTGTTCAAAGCTGGGTACTACCCTCCCCGGGTACTGCCACTGCGCTGCTGCAGAGCTCTCATCCCCCATCCCGGTTGTGGTCACCCTCCTTACTCCCTGCCCCCAAAGAAAAGACCTTTTTTTCTAACATTAGGGTTGCAGCACAGGATTTTGACATTTGCTCTGGACTAGCAGCAAGATTTTACCAGCAGAAACTCACAAAGCAGCAAATCCGTTTACAAACCCCAAAGGTTAGCACTGTCAGGTACTAAATACACTGCCCACATGTCCCAAACACCCTGCAAGCGGCAGGGCTTGCACCGTGCCTCCTCCTCTGCTCCAACAAAAGACTGCAGGAAAGGTGGCAGATGCATTTCGGCTATGACCGGAGTTTGCCCAGCAGAGCGCCCGTTTCTTGCCCATCAGCTGATGGCTGAAATGAGTTAACGTCGGGCGGGTGAGGCAGTCCTGGCCGCAGGGACCGGGGACAACGTCTGCACCATCTCTCCTGGTACCCAGCGACGGGGCAGCCAGCTCCTCCTGTGCAGGCGGCTCTCCCCAGCCAGAGTCAGGCCGATTTAGCTCTGCTGATGGAAAGTTCATTCTGACTTGCCCAAGGCAGAAATATGGTGATGGCCTCCATCGTTCCAAATGCCGCATTTTTTTTCTTTATTTTAGCATAACAGCCATCCTGACATTTAAAAATCCCTGTTCAGTCACGACTTAAATTTAAATTAGAGGTCATTCAGGGCTTATTCTGAACACTTGCAATACTTCACGCCTGTTATCTCTGCAAACTCTATGCATGCTGTAAAATAAAGGAGGCGTATTTCTGAGAAATTCCAATGCTACTAATCAAATTAATATTTAGCCCCATTATATTAAAATTATGACATATACATACAGATTGCAAGGTTAATTGTCTTTTACAAGTAGGCCTCCTCTGCAAGCAACATAGTATGTACACTGCTAGAAATGTGCATGACTGATTATGATCAAACCCAATAATTTTCTCTAGTTCAAATTCTAAACACAGTTGGTTTATTAAATATTTTTAAAATTCATTTATGCAGCAAGCACCCGACATCTGTTTAGCATACTACAAAGGTTGCATTTTACAATAAGATTATAAATTTTATTATAATTCTAGAGAACTGTAAATTTACAAGCAAGAAGAAGCAGGCTCACATTTACAGAAGAGGTAGAAGTGGTTATATATCACTAAAAAAAATTAGACCAGCTTCCCCTCGAGTATCCACAGGGATGACACCAGCTGATGGTTGAGTCCAACATCGTATCTGCCAGCTGCTCCATCAGCTTGATGCCACTTGTCCACTGGACAGTGGCAACCCTTGGCTAGACAAGCTAGTTATGAAGAGTTGGTTGAACAAGTCAAAAAGAGATACCAATTAATTCAATCAAAGCAATGGTAAAATTTGGAAAATCTTATTTTCCTCTGCATCCCCAGTTTTGCATTAACATGAGTGACAACAGATTTGTGTCGGTGTCAATGAGAGAAACTAAGCCAAGCGGTCACGGAGAGCTAGAGATCTCAAGCCATCCCCATAAGCTACACTGAAATACAAATATACAAACCTAAAAATATGGAGAACGAAAACACTGCACCATAAACATCCGAAAGAGCTGTTGGATCAAGCTGATTTCTTCCTGGAGAGATGGGAATGAAACTTACCTCAATTTGTGAAGAAAAAAAAAAAAGTTTGTGATCCACGACCCCCTTCACATTTTGCAGATTCAGACTCCTATCTACTTTTTACCACTATTTTGTTTATCATCGTAATAATCTTAAAGAACCTGTATTAGCAATTCATTGCCTTAAGTAAAAGAAAGAAAACATTTGATAAAGGAGGTCCGTGACACATCCAATATGCCATCAATAATCCTGCAAAGCAAATAGGAAAAGTCCCTATCCTGAACAGCTGCAGGTCACAACAGAAGCTGGGCAAGGCCAACACCTGAAATTCAGTTCCATGAACAAACACATTCTTTGTAACAGCTGGTGTAAAAGTTTTGCATGGAAACAGGATCTTAGAGGGGTCTGGTTAGATGAAAAAATAATTGTTGGTGACAGAGCAGGAAGGGCAATGCAGAACCTCCACTTTAAAAGGTGCTGCTTTTCATGCTTCGGGACAGATATAAAAACTGAAAAATATACAGGCTGGCTGCGTGAAAGAGGCAGTGATCCAGCACTGCCAGATAAGATGGAATATAACATGGTGATGACAGACAGGCACTGAGAGTTACCAGAAAGGTCACGTATGTCCAAAAATTAGAGAGTGCTGCCCCAGAACTGAATGTGGGGCACAGGACTCAGATCTTCTAATCTGCTACGGCTTAGGAGGAAGGGAGAGGGAGGAAAATCTTACTTCTGGTTTGTAACATCAACAAGTTACAACTTCATGTCAGATCATCTACTCCACACATCAGGCAAGCAGGTAATGGAGCCGCAGCCCTGTCCGTTCATCACCCGCTCCCAGCAGCATCCGAGTCCTCCTTCATCCCCGCACAGCCCTCGGAAGCCCATGGCAGGGAGGGTTTTACAACATCTCACCTTGCAAGAGCACATATGTCCACATCACAATTGCATCTTTCAGCTGCAAACTCCCCAGAGGTGGGTGCATTTAATTATGTGTTGTGAATGTGCTGAGCATACTTCGGGGCACTATAATAACACCAATAAATTAATGCTTGTAAGGTGTGAAAACTGTCACAGTGCAGGCACTGGAGAAGTACGAAGACAAGTTATTACTGTCATTATGGTTCTCCGCACACAGCCGCACAGTGCAGCTAGGCAGGGAGAAAAGGCAAGGGGGGGGGGGGAAATAGAACTAAAACTTTAAAATATTTAATTTCTAATTTCTTCTGAACAATCACAGAGCTGTTCCCACAAAGCAAAGCCACACACTAAATCTACCAAGTGAGATGCAATATTCTGCCAGTGCTTTGGAAGATTTGGTTTGTTGCTGTATCTTGTTTGTAAGCTGGGGATGGGAGCGGGGCATCCGCGGGGGCCCACGAGGCTTCTCCCTTGTAACCTCACAGCAGCTCCGGCATCCCAGCCACCAGTTACCACCATGAGTGGAGTTCAGCCAGCAAGGGCTGGAGATGTCAGCAGGATACAGCTGGTGATTCCATGAGGATAAATACTCAAATATGACCACAGCCAACAGAAACTGCTTTTCAAGAGCACGTTCCTCATGGGGCCCGTGAAATCAGCTATAGAAAACCACAAAACAAAAGAAAACCCACACAGAAGTCAGGTTTTGGTGCTCTCCTTGAGTGCTCGGAGGGACTTTAGGTTGCAGGAGGTCCCACGCAACTCCAGAGGAGCAGCCGAGCAGAGGCAGCACCTCCCTCCCTGCGCAGAGGAAGGAGAACACAGCCCTGCGCTTCGCTGGCTTGACAAACGCAAACAAGAGTTGGCAACCGGTTCCCTTCAGAAAACACACGCCAGAATTTTCCAGTTGGATGGAAAAGCAGAAAATCAAGGTCTGAATTTGGCAAACAATTTACCCTTTAATTTCTTCTGTACAAGAACTGGAGATTTGGGACTGTCCCTGGCAGCTAAAAACGAATTGCAATGGGCAAGAGAGATCCCAGTGGCCCACTGCCCCCCGCCAGGCCATCTGCACGGGCTGTACAAACAGAAATTTTTAATTTTGTGTTTCCTTCACCCATGAGTAGGATGTAGGAAGTAGAAGAGAGACATGCACTGCTTTATTGTTCTCGGTTCCTCAAATCCTCACCAGATAGCCCTGTTTCATAAAGCCTCAGAGCTGGCGAGCTGCACGCGGGGGCCACGGCACGCGCAGTGATGGAGGATCAGCGTGACGGGGTGTGTGAGTGCTTCTCACAGGCTGAGGCTCCTCCTATACTTGTCTGCCCCCGCTTCATGAATCCAACATTAATAATGTTTTTCCTGTATTTTCTTACGCCTGCCTTCTTTCTAAAGCTACTTGTTTTCCCATGCTGTCCACACCAGAGACAAGCTGCTTTCAAGTCACGAGCATGGCAATGTTGTACTTAAAAGGCAGAGGCAATTCTAGCAAGGGAGGGTGGGAAGAAGGTTGTTGCCCGCATCAGACATCATGTTAGCCAAGTCTCACATTTCCCGTGCAGTCTGGGATTGAAACTGTCATTTCTGTCTCATACGGGGTCGTTTCAACCTTGCTCTACAGCCCACGTGTATGCAATATTACCATCCACATACTCAAGGGGCAGAAAGCAGCATATAATTACAATAAAACTTTTAGCAGTTGACAACTGGTCCTCTGGCTACAAATTATATTTGTAACATTTGATTGTCAAAAACATATGTTTATAACAATTTCTGTACACAAAGTCAATTTCCCACTCCAAGGGTATGTGATCGTGGTGGCGCACCAGGAAACGGCAGACGAACGCTGTTAGTGCTCAGATCTGGCTGGAAGATGCTACTAAATTATGTGAGCGGTGCAACAAGGAAGCAGGTGCCTTTCTGTCACCATCTCACAACTCAGCGCTGCTGCATGTGAGAGGACTCACTCGGGTGCCTTTCACAATGCTGAACCTGCTGCAGCAGAGTGTGAATGACGAAGGCATGCTACCGACTAAACCTCACTACCTCTAACATCCCCTCTAGCTTTTTTATTTTTTTGTTGTTGGGTTTTTTTTTTTAATTTAAAGGAAAACCATTAACAAAATTAAGCTACTTGAATTACTCAGGATTATGTCCCAATAGCTGTCAGAGAGCACACACTGTATGACCTGTAGCCTAGAGGAGGATGTAGCATTAGGACACTAATGGCTGCCGGATGCAAATTGCTGCCATGAAGTGAGCTGCATTTCCATCTGCCTTTACCTCTGCAATTTCCTCAAACAACTCCATCTGCCAATTAACTGCAAAGAGTCATGCTGCGACCGCTTTGACCCAAAGCTCTTTGAGATTGTAAAAAGGTTGGTTGGTTTGTTTCCAAAACTGTCATTGAGCTTCTATTTTCTATTTTTTCCCCAGGATAGGAAAGACTTCTTTTTTTCCTCCCCTCCGTGTCTCAGGGGCGACGCTGCATTGCAGTTCCCCAAAGTTTTCAACTAGACAGGCAGACTGGACTCATGGTTCGTATTGCTGCAATAATTTTCTAGCTTTCTGGTTCTAAGTACTTTTGGACCCTGTAAAGTGCCAAAGTTACTAGTTACTATCAACCAGCGCACTTCAAGGATAGAGCTGACACCTGCCCTGACAGGGATCTCCTGTGCATCACCTCACCCAAGCGATGCCTGTCGAAGCACCCAATGAAAAGGTGCATCATCCCATCACACTTCACACATGACAATGGGCAGCAAGAGGGAGATGGGGCTCCACACAGCTGCACTGCAGGTGATGCAGGCAGCCTGCCCTTCATGTAACCCTGTGCTTTCCCTGGGCGCTGAGCTCTGGCTGCTCTTACAGGGTTTCCCCTGGCAGAATTATGGGAAAAACTGGACAGAGCTTAGAGAACTTCCTATAAGTTTAGGTAGCCTGCTCTTCCCTTGGTATGTAACCCAAGTTGGAGGAAGCCTTTGCTGTTACGCATCATGAAGTCACACACTGTTAAAAAATGTGTGACGTTTCATGCCTGGTCTCTGAAGTATCATACTGAGAATGCCCAATTACCCCAGTCCTTCCCAATTAGCACACACTGCAGCCAAACCGCTCTTCCAGCCAGCTTGGTGCAACTCAGCTCCAGCGCTCTCACAGGAGATAGATGGTCACTAAAATGACCCAACAAAGATTTGAAGTTGACGGTACCATCTGCTTTTAGAATACACTACCAAATTTAAAGATACCTCTTTCTTTGCAGCGGTGTTATGATTTGCTGGTTGTGCTTGCCAAAGCTGTTGAACGTGACCCTACCCAAGAAGCCTTCATTTCTGTACATACATTGACGCTAAGAAGAAGAAAAAGGTAACCCAGAAATATCTGATGCCTGTAACACCTAGATGAGGCTGGTGATGCGCTTGGACAAATCAGTCTATAGTTTTGCACTGGTGGGACCTCCTGCTCAAGCAAGTACCAGTTTTGTGACTCTTTGAGCAATTCAAAACTACGGACTGAGAAGAGAGAGAAGAAAAAGCTTTAGACTTGTACTTGCAGTGTCCTTCCCTACATACAAAAGGCTTTTGATTAGTTATTAGATTAATTTCCTCATTCCACTCTAACCACAATGTATGGAGATTAATTTATTACAGGTTTTGTATTAGTCAAAGAGTCTTAAAAACCACTGATGAAAAAAAGACTTTGAGGCCAATTCCTAATGAGAGCTTGTGTCATCTCTAAACTTCAATTGAACTTCCAGATCCCCTTTGAAGAAGCAAAGTATTTTAAAAAGTTTCCTAAGGTGACATAAAACTTTCAGTTTTATACATTTAACAATAAACCGTATTTTTCTGCTGAACCCATGTAGAGATCTGAAACTATCAAGCAACAAGTCTGCCTATTAAAGCCCCTGTCTTTTGTTGGATATTTCACTCGCATTAACTAGGAAATTGCTCAGCCCCATTGTCGATAAGATAAATGTGTTCTCCCTGGAAAATCTTAACAGATTTAAATAGCAGATTCCGCCTCGTAGTTTCTTGTTTCTTTCTAGATATATAGTAATGGTATCTGCTTTGAAGTTCTTTATCTTGCTCTATCCTTTTTTCTTTAAGGAGCAATTTCTTGTTATTTCTTGTGCTGGAACTAGCCTTTATGTAGAAGTCTGAAAGTACAATGAATAAAAGTGTCCAGCCTTGCAGAACTGTGAGCATCTGTCTAATAGAAATGTCTGCAGTTTTTCAAAAACAGTGAAACCATGTTACTGCCTTTCAAGTCTCCCTGGATTGTCAATGCATTGTGAAACGTAGTCTTAGAATGACATCTTGGTTTTGCATTCAGTCTCTCTGGGCCCAACCCTGGGGAGGACTGAGGACTCGATGTGAAGCATCTGTAGGTGTAAATACCATCTGTATAGCTACTGAAGATACTTTTGAGCAGCTGCTGGAAAGTAAAAACCAGACCCAAGTGTATCCAAAAGGGAAATTTGAGAAGTCCACATTTTCTACGGTGGAAATACAGTTCTTACAAAAGCCCTTGTGCTACCATTTTGTAAAGAGAAGATGCCACAGAGCCTGGGTATCTGTAGAGCCTGCTAGAGCACCAACCAGAGGAGATGGTTGCTTTCCCAGGGTAGCTGTCCTCTTGTGAGCCAACCCAGGCACACCATCGATCCACACAGAACGAGCCAGGCCATGAGGTATCATGGGAAGAGAGCTCAGCTATGCAGAGAAAAGGGCCTTCATACTCCCAAGACCTTCTCCAGGCACACAAACCAGAACAGAGTCATAGTCTAGATTAAGACAAGTAGGATGTGTGCCAAGATGGGAACGCCCAGGCCTGGAATCTTCTCAGGCAGCTTCAGGAAGCTGGCTGAGGAGGGTGAGGGAGAAATGTAGCATTCTCAGCATCCACTATAACCCATGGGAAAATGCAGATACCTGCCAGCAGCACTGGCCCACCAGCAATCGTAACATCCTCCGAGGTGGCCTATCGCTCCCTGTTGGCAGAAGAGGGATCAACCAGGTCTTAGGGTCTTTCCTCAGCACCTTTCGTTTTCCATGATTTTACTTCTTTTCACTCAGCAGTAACACACAGACCTCACTTGGGATGATGACCTTGCTGATTGCTCTTCTGGCATCCAGTGACGGTCTCTGGGAGCACAAGCTCAGGTGATCCAAGGTCCTGCTCAGCAGGGTTAAGACAGGAAGGAAGAAAGCAGGGACCTACCTTAGGTTATTAGAGATCTATTCCCATATTCGTTTTCCAGTTTGGCCCAGTGATGTTTCCCTGCGGAAGCAGTCTGCAGCCAGCACTGCACTTGGCTGCACCCCTGACCGTGTCCCCCAGGACAGCGTGCAGGGTTTCAGCAAAGGCTGCTTTTAGCACTCCCAGCAGTGCAAACCCCATTTGAAGAGGGAAGTAGCAGGTGGCTATAGAATTCCTGTGACAATATTAGCTACTAATGTCAGTATTAAGAGAACATAACTTTTTTTCCCATAAAATATTTAGGATACAACACATACATATTTATTACTTTTAATCAAACAGAATGAAAAAGTTCTTCTTGCTTCAGCTTTTGGAAACCAAAACAAGGCTGGCCTAACAACTGCTACCTGCTTTCTTTCCAGAAAGAAAATTAAAAGTTTGGGAAGAATAAACATTCCACAGGACACAATTTAGGAACCACTACCAGATACAGGCTCAGCATACCAACAAGGATTAAGGTCAGCAAATCCAGGCAAAACCTGACACAGTCCTGGGCAACCTGCTCCAGCTGACCCTGCTTGGGCAGGGGGTTGAACTAAATCATCTCAGAAGGTCCTGTCCAACCTCAGTGATTCTGTCATAAAGGACAATGAGGGACTAAAATTAGAAAATAGCACTGCGCTTTGTTAGCCAATACCACTTTTGTTGGCATGCATAGCGTATGTCTATGTCTACCAGCAGATACACTGAGTGGACTCTGACTTATATCTATATAAGATCATAAGAGGGAGTCAATCATCCTTATCTCTCTACTTATGCTATCTGGATACCAGGCTCAGATAAGCCATTTGGGCATCTAACTCCTTTAGTACCCACTTCCCAGAACACAACCTGACCGTGAAGAACTTCAGTTTCCTGCTGACACAAACCATGACAGGACGTGTAGTGCCTCCAGGAAAAAATCAAGATAAGAACTGTGCCCCTGAGGGTGTCTCCAACACACAATCCCTCCAAAGAAAAACCCATTTGATACAGGTTACACCTACCATGCTCAGGGCTGTGCTCGATGTGGGTGAAAAGGGCTGCTTTTCCTGTTCTTAGAAATAGTCCTGCATGGTATCTGTGCCTTAAATCTGTGTTCAATCACTGACACGCGACCTCACGTGCTGTGAGACTAGGGGATCAGGCATGTTATACAATTACTAACCATCTAGGGCTGAGAAGAGACACATATGCTGGTGTATGGCAGCTGCCAATGACCATGGCCCGTGGGGATGCTCAGCACCTGCACAGGGCTGTGCCCATGAGGGAGTCCCCACGCTCTGGCCACCAGCTAGCGCTTGTTTCTTTCTTTCATCTTCCATTCGTATTTTCTGTTTGGACCATATACTCCCCCACCTTCTCCTTTTAAAGTGTACAATACATTTTACTTGGTACCGTAGCATGAAAAAGGTAACGGCAGTTGCTGCACTAGCTCCGCAGCGAAGAGCAGAGTTCATGCAGCCCACTGACATTGCTGAAGGGCAAACAGAAATGTACCCACATGTGAATAAGATTATGCAATTTTACTCCCTGCCAGTAAACAAAATTACTTATTCTTTAAAATCAAAAGGTAATCACACTCTTTTCAAATTGTGTGAAAGGATGGAAACCGGATCCCTGTTCCTAAGACATTAATCAAATCCAGACTCAATTTAATGATGTTAACAGTTATCCTTAGCTTTCAGAATCATTCAAAGGGCTTCTACTGAAGTTATTTGATCTCAGGCTTTTTGTTCACTTTTCAGCAGCATTTTAGAGAGTCTATAATGCCTGAGAAGCTTCATGTTCTGAATAGGGAAGGAATCGCAGGACTAATGTTACTATTTATTACTTTTTTCCTACTCAGTCAAACTTAAATTACATGCACAAAACTTCAGGGTGATATGAGGCACATAAACGCCCATATTTAGTATTTTGATTAGTCACAGAAGAAAGTAAATCATGAGCTTGTCTATATAAGTTGCCAAGCTGCTGACAAAGTCTTTCAGAAATAACGCTGAAAAATAATGAAGTCTAGTTTATGAATGAAGTTTGTGTCAAGGTAAGAGAGCATTCCCTTCAGCATTATAAACAGTGCTTTGATGAAAGTTTCATAAATGGTTTAATTTTTCTCTTTTATCTTCTCCCACACTCTCCTCTCTACAGTCTATCTTTCTTCAGAGCAGCATCCTCAGAGGAACAGATGGTTCAGGAGATGGGAGATCCCTCCTGAAGATTACAGGCAAAGGTTCCTCCCTGGCTCGCTGGAGGAGAGATAGTTCAGGTAGGGGTATCAGGTATGACCAGAGAGACAACCAGCCTTGGCCCTGGCACATGGACACTCCCAGGGACAAAAGGTAGCTGAGATCAAATGAAGACGTGGTTTGTGACACAAATGCCTTAACAGAAGCTATCAGTCTGTGCAAGACTCCCACCATCCTCCAGTGGAACTGCTCTGCTCTGTAGGAAGGGTTGAGTATTCACTGAGATGCAACCTAGAGGAGAAAAAACACCCTCTGAAATGGAAATTATGACACTGAACGTCAGAGAGAGGACACTAGGAATCTAGATCTTCTCGGTTGATATTTATTTATAAATAGATGTGTACTACCACAAGAGATGAAAAGCTTGCCTAGCTCCAGAAATCCTCTAGCCCTGGGACTCCAGAAGCTGCTTGGGAAATGACAGTTCACAGCCATTCATTGCTGTCACCTACTGGTGGTCTTCATCTCCATATACCCCTTTCCTCTAGGGACTCAACTTCACAGTCATCTCTCTGATCTATGCCACAGCCCCACCTTCAGCATCTCCTTTTTTCTTCCTATTTTCTGAAAAATTTGCCTTGCTTGCTCTTTGTCTTCCTCCACACAGTTCACGAGCAGTGTGAGGACTTCAGTGCTGTAACACTTTGTTCTTCCATCCCATCAGGTAAAAGGTGCCGTGTCCTGGTAACGCAGCACAGAAGAGACAGGATGCACCACACCAGCCCCTGCAGCACCTGGGGGGCTCTGGGGAAACCCAGCTCCCATGGACAGTCACAGAACAAGGAGGAGACCACTG
Source organism: Strix uralensis (assembly GCF_047716275.1). NCBI lineage: Eukaryota > Metazoa > Chordata > Aves > Strigiformes > Strigidae > Strix > Strix uralensis. The sequence goes on from NC_133975.1 coordinate 131,947,866, forward strand.
CTGGGACAGGCTGCCTTCTCACGCCTGGGGGAACTGAGAACAAAGCTGGGTTTATGGCAGAGCGCCTGCCAGGCCAGGGCAGTCCCACCAGCTCAGGCAGGTACCAGTGTATGCCAGAAATGGATAAATGGGGAAGAGGAAATGGCTTTGGCTCACTTCAGACAACCACTGGCCCCACGTCATCGCATGCCCTTTGCCACAAAAAATACACGAGGTGCCTTTTCCGTCCACCCATTCCATCCACCACAGGATTCCAGCCCTGCCTGAACCTTATCACTTCCAGCTTCTAACACTTGCCACTGCAGGAAAACTAAGCTGCTGGGATCTCTGCCTCTCTCATATTAATTCCACTTCCAGTAAGCCAGTATTTGTTGATATTGGAATTACATACAGATATCACAGACTTTTATTTAGAGTATTACAAGAATTGCTATAATCTCTCAATTCTTCCTTTGCTCCTTATCATACTGGTTCAGCTCTTGTCTGCTTCATACAGTTGCTGTCTTTGTATTGCCCTTTGTTCAAATCTGCATTCAGACAACAATTAGAGGACTATGCATCACACATTCACATCGTATCACATGAGCATTTGCTCTGGAAGCCTGACAGCAACCTGAAAGAGCACTCCTTTTATTAATGGGAAACCACTGGAAGGATCACCGCATTCCTGGAGTAACATTGGGCCTTTTGCCTTTGGTTGTGTCTCCCACCACACTGGATACACCGCTGGGTGTTTAGCAAATAAGTCAACAACTCCTGGAGAGAGCAACCAGACAGAGTCCACAAAGAAGGGTCCCTGATTTGCACGTTCAGTCTGTTCATTGATCATCCATGGTAAATCCTGGCTATGGACTACAGAAAAAATATGAAACTGCTTTCTTAGACATACCCTCCTTCTTTCATTGTGTGCTTCAAAGTCTTCATGCGCAGGCAGCCTCGGGGAAGGCATGGCAGAGCCTGTCATTGTGGAGACTGAGGCTTGCAAAGAACAACTGCGGCAGAACAGAGAGCCCCGTTTGAAATATGAAAGGGGAAATGTGCAAGCCCTTCCCTCTCCCCGTCACAGGCTCGCACTTCCTTGTCCTAGCTAAAGCTGAGAAGGAAAAAGATATACTTTAAGAGAAAGACTGCTTTGAAACGAGGCAGAACAGGGTTACAGGGAGATGAAGATGACAGTTTATGAGAAGGGCACAGCCAGCAAGGAACAGTAACTTTGGGAACAATGGAAATTTCACTGGTATTAGATCTGAGCGCAGTCAAGGCTGTTGCAAACTTCAGCACAGGCAGCAAGGTGAAAAGGTGCCCAGGCTTTACTGGGAATTTTCTTCCTGTTATTTTACTGTTAAGGGGGAGGGGGGTGAGAGACAGCAGAAATAATCAAGGATATCCTGATCAAACAGGGAAACTATAGAAGTACACAACAACTGTATCATCTCTGTTTCCCAAGTCAGTCACTATCTTCTGCTGAGCTGACTCTCAAACATTTCATAAACCTTGTATATACAAGGAGTGACAGATAAAACACTGATTTTAAGAGGATGGTACCTGAAGGGACACATCAAATACAGCCCTCGAGGACTTGAAAACTTTCAAAGTTCAATACAAAGAGGACTGTTTTTTTAGGTGGCATAAATATAATAGAGATTATATTTTCACCAGAAATTAGGAGTGGTGCTGAAGGAAGCCATCCTGACCTTCAGCAGGGCAGTGACCTGCCAGGGCATCACTCCCTGCCCAGCACTGCCACATCCCAGTTCCCCAACTTCCCAACGGCAGAACAGCCCAGAGGAGAGGGGGCTGCCGTGTGCAGAGAGGAAACAGCTTTTCACTAGGCAACTGGTACAGGCACTCGAGTCCTTCTTCAGGTAGGAAACAGAGGGGGCAACCTTCAAGACCTGTTAATTAGGGTAATGTAATTAAACCATTTCAAAGGAGTGTCTTAGCAAGGATAAATTTTCCTGAACAGCAGCATCCCTACAAAGGGTTAGCAGTAGGGAAGGGCAATGGAGGACTCTAATATATGGTCTATACATCTGTATCAGACAGCAATATTGGTACTGCCCTCAATTTCTCATCTCCAGCAGAGTTAAAAGATGTTTTCCAGTCCTCTCCTGGAAGCTGTAGTGTAGGACTCCCCTGAGGATCAGGATTGAGAGATCAAGGACAAACTGCTCTCCCATTTTGCTGAAGCTGCCTTGTTTATGTGCTTCAGTGATCTAAAGCACAGTCAAAACTGGGAAGGCAAAATAAATGAAAAAGAATAGAAACAGTCCATTTCTGTTTGGGATCACTCCCCGTTTATGGTGCAAAGCCCATCAGGACATCACACTCCTGCAAAGTTGTTCAGGATGCAGCATTTTCTGGAGGACAGTCCTTAAATGCAGATATTTTCTGAGTTCTTGCAGTGTAAACCACTACTGGAAAGCTGCTCTGACTCAATGGTTACTTTAAAGGCCCATTCTGAGATGCAGAGTTTCAGTTCTATTTAGTTGAGTGTTACTCTCTTTAGGCGATTCCTAGAAAGGCAAAACAAAAGTCGCTGCAAGAATACGATCTCTCACTCCTTTTTTTTTTTCTTTTTTAATGTTCTCCAGATGCATTCTGGTCTTATTTAAGAACTACTGCTGAGCAAAATATGATATCATCCATGTGTAAAGTAGGAAAAAAAAAAAAAAAAAAAAAAGAGTGAATACCTTTACTGCCCTGAAAACTTCAAGATGTCTCTTCAACACTTATTTTGGAAGTATTTGCTGGTGCAGAATCTCCTATGCCATTTTCCCAGGTGTGCTGTATGAGTTACACAGCTGCTTATCAGATTTAAATTAATTTCAGATAATTTGTTTCCTTTCAGAACAATATGGTTAGGAGAAGTGCTTGGCTGGGGCACTTCTTCCTGCAGTAACCAATTCAAATGGAAATAAAGGTAGGGATGAGGTTGGTTTTACAGACCAGAAACCAAAATGAATTTACCTGGACACTCATCTTCCACTTTTCTTCCCAAGCTCACTGCTCCCGCAGTGCCCAGCACAGTAACATATGCAGTAAAATTTGGGGGGAAACTCAAAAGAAAAACAGGAGCAGAGCTGTGCCCCAAGGGCAGAAGGAGAAAATTACATCAGCCCACTGGTGTCCTGCCAGGCCCAGGCACTGGGTGCAGCTGGCACAGCTAAGGGCAATGGGAGGAGAAAAGCCAGATTAGATTGAACCTCTGGTGCAATTCTGCTTCCATTAACAGAGTACTCCTATTGGAAAGATCATTAATGCAAAAATCAATTGTATTGGTAATCTTTTCTGGGAGCTACATGAGAGTCCTAAAAAGTCTTTTAAATAGAGATGGGCCTAAATTGAAGATGCCTTTTGGTTCAGATTAATTTCTTTTTCTAACATTTAGACGCTGCCTACTTTAACAAACATAGTGGTCTCTTCCCAAGTGCTTTGGTAGCATGCAATTATAGTTACTGCAATTAAACAATTAATGTTTCCATTGAAAACGCCTACTTGAAAGCATTTTATTTCCATCATAAATTTAGAGTGGGTTGAAACCCTCAGCAAAGGCTGGAGGTGCCTGGGTGCATTTCAGCGGATGGGAGAAAAGCTGCCTCAGATGGCAGGCAGAAGGCAGAGCCGCTCCCATGCTCTGCAGGCAACCCCGTACGCACGCGAGGCCAACGCTCTCCCTCGTGCTGCTCAACACGGTGAGATCTGCAGACAAGAGTGGCACAGGCTCACACGTCCCACCGCGGGCCCCAAACCACAGCAGTGACAGCTTGGGCCAAGCAAACCCCTCCCCACCCCAGGGCTGTGCTGCTGCCTGCCCAGCTCTGCTCTGCCACCGTCACCCCTCCTCCCTCTCCCCTTGCCGAAAGACCAATGCAAGAACGGGCACTGCCAATCAAAACGAAACATTTTGACAACAATTCCAACGTTAATCATGTTCTTCATACCACATCCACCACCTATTATCGTTAATATTTGCAAATAATAATGAAGACTTTTGTCCCTCTCATACAGAAGCAGCTTTAATTACAACATTAGTTATTAATATCGGTGCTAATAGTACTATCATTACTGTATGATTTCTTAATCACGTATCAAGCTTACTATATACCAGATACCATCTTCATTCTGGATGCCAATTAGTTCCAAAGACAACAATTAAACATATTTATGCAGATTTATGCAAACATTAAAACAACCTCATCCCCATACACAGGATAAGTTACATTTTAGGTTCCTATGGCTACAGCTCATAACAGCAGTGTGTGCTCAGCTTACATGACATCAATTACAAACAATTATCACCAGCTGAATCAGCCCAGGCTAGTCCAAGACGTAATTTTTTGGTGTAGTTTTCAGATGCCATCAGATCACAGATGCTAGTACTTGAAAAGATTGAGAGATAACCCAATCTATCTCACCACCCCAGGGCAGAATCAACCCCACCCAAACCTCATCGCCAGGATATGTTCTTAGTGGCACTCAAGTTTCATATTGTATGCAAATTGTCTATACAACACTAATTTAATCTAGGGCAGGGATTTTCACACTTCACTGCATCACATCTCTCATCATTTACTATTATGTCCTACTCAGCCAAGAGCTGGAAGACACAGCAATAATATAGATGTTTGTTGCCTTTGACTCTTCATGTCACCACAATCTTGCTCAGGCATGCAAATACGCAGTAATTAGAGCTACATTATATGAAAAGCCAAAATATTTCAAAGCAACTGCTTTTGCCTTCTCTTTTTCCAGCACACACAGCCAGTGTAGTCCTCCTCTTCTCCCCCTAACCCTACTTTCCCTACTGACCTCCACAAGGATAAGACTTGACAGGAATTCCCCCCAAAATGGCCCTGAAGAGTTTCAGGGTGGCCCACATTTCTGAAATGCAATAATTAACAATTTGTTGCTGTTCATTCATACACAACTCAATACTAAAAGAACAAACAGCACCCAACCCCTAAAGAGCGAGCCAAGAGCCAGCCGTGGACACAAGTTGCACAGCCTTGGTGGGAACACAGCACATATCTGCCACCAACATCAACTGTCAGATGTCCAGGGCACATGTTCATCTTTGGCTGTGAACACGTGAGAGCAGGGTTCAGAGAAGGGTGACTGCAGCTCCTGCCTGGCCCCTTCAGCTTTAGACCCTTCTCAGGCCACCAATCTCATGGTGGAAGTCAACAGAGGACCTCCCTACAAGGGAAGACACTTATTGATAGACTCTTCTCAGGCATTGATAAAGCCTGGAAAAAACTGATAGTGATGAAGATCCAGCCCTAAGTCCAATATCTGGATAGCTCTGACAGAAAGCAGAGCCGGGTCTTGCACAGAAACAAGGATGAGCTGAGCAGGGGAAACAGATGACTAAATAGTATCAAACAGAAAATTCAGGAAAGCTGCAGTGAGCTGCGAAAGGCAGAACCACCAGCAGCTTTTCTCAACCTTGTGTGTTATAAAGGAGCAGCTGGGAAGACCCCTCTACCGTTGCCCTCTGTATACCAGGACATATCCCAACAGACAAAGTCACCATCATCCACTGTTTACTCGAACCAAAGAGCCCAGGACACAACCACCTGCGTGTTTCTCCCCCATGTCCTGACCCTGTGCGAGAGCTGGGAAGGCAGAACTTGGCAAACACTACAGCAAGACTCGGCTCTTTTGGAACCGAGTAAATTTTCCCTTGTCGAATATCTGTTTGTTATTTAATGCTGCAGATATATAAGGCTGTGGTGAAAGTATTTCTTGGCTTACCTACAGCTTGTATAGATCTACTATTTTGTTATTCATTAAATGTCTAAATAAATAATGCACTGCTGTGCTTCTCCATTTTTTTTCCCCAATCGTAATTTGGATATGAAAAGTTGAAAAATTAAAAAGTTTTACACATAAACCTAACTGGATATTTAATCCTCTTTGCAAGCTTGTGTACAGGTTTCATACCTTAAGGCTCTGGTACATAATTAACATGCCCTGCTTCCATCATGGTTTTTTGTTAGAAAAGATTCTGGATGTTATCAGAAAACACCTTCTCTAATTTTAGTACGCAAAATTCTAATTACAGTATGAATTTTTTATTTCTTAATTCTTTACCATTTTTATTCACCCTCTGGGTACTAAAATATAATTAATTCTGCTTTACTTTTTCTAATAGATTTATGTGTATTATCATATATATTAAATTTTCAGTTCTGTAACTTTTTTCATTTTTATTGCTTCCCACACTGACAACTTTCACTTCATTAAAAACATGTAATCCCTGAGCTGTGATCAAGACATAATTGCACATTTCTGTATTATAGCAACATGCATGTTCTTAATCTTTTATTAGTGAAACCCCCTGTTACACTTCTATGATGCAGAGTAACCTCCCAAAATGCAAGTGGGTTCCAGGCTAAGGCGTAGGGGCACTGGTGGGATCAGTTCACATGCAGTGACAATGGTCATACTCAGAGAAAACAATAAAACACCGTTTTTCCTCCTCAATTCCCTTGCACCATTCTGCGTAGACCAACCCCCAAGGCTGTCTTCACAGCCTTGACCCAGTGAAGCTGTTGCCCACCTGAAACCAAAGGAAACAACACACAGAGGGACAAAGTGTACAGCAAGGAGTTGAGGCAACAGCCCCCCAAATGCAACCCTGTGGAGCCCCTTTGCTACTTAAAGTCCTGGCACGGATGGTGGGAGGTTACATGACCCTCCTTTGCACGCTGACCCAGTTGGTTAAGCCTTTCGGGTCCATAACTACACTTCTCAGAAAATGGTAAGGTTCAAAAAGTTTATATTCCTTACTTTTCCTTTTTGAGAAAATCCTCAATTCAAATAGATTTTTTTGTTCAAAGCTCAAGGTAATTAAAAGCACAAAGTAAATTTGGAATGGTCAAAAAGAAGGAAACTGATTGATCTGCTCTTACTTTATCATATTAATTTGCTGACAGTGAAGGTATTTAAGATACTGACCTTTCATCTGAGAATAGGAAAGTATTTTAGCTTATTTAAATATTGTCAACTGCTCAACAATTTTTCTAAGGTGGAAACACTTTTCTGATCTCAGAAACTGCCTTCACACACTGAGTGGATGCTTACTCCATGGAAAAGACACTGATTACTCAGTTCAAATACCATTGCACTGTACTTCATTTGCTTGCAACTTGATCTTAGAAGTTTTATTATGCTTATCACTAATACTTTTCGTTCAGCCCTTACCTTATACTGTTCTTAGCACTTAAGAATTAGAAAAAAAATTTGAAATCTTTTTTATTGTACAGATAGAGAACAATATTTTTTAGCAATTCACCTAAAGCCATACAGTGTGGCCCTAGTAAGGGAGTACAAAGGACACTGGGGATGTCACTTAACAGCTCTTCTCTTAACCATTAAACAATTTATCTGGAACATACATGAATATTAAAAAGTGGAAGGTAACGCATGTCATACCTGTGCCTACCACAAAGCCATCATCCCTATTGTTACGGAGGCTCTCAAATAAACAAGCAACCACCAAAAATTAAAAATTTATTGTCAACACAATTAACTACCCCTCTGCAAACTGAAGGTTCGAATGTCTGTGAGAGGAGAACAGAACACCTTCCTAGGGTTTAACGGCAACCCAAAACACAGAACAAAGCCCCACTCCCTAGGCTTTAATGACAACCCAAAACACTCTATCACTCACCTGACAAGTGAGGGCTCTCAACCTCGAGGACCTGCTCAGGGCAGCGTCTCAACCCAAGGCCCCACAAGGAGTTTCCTTGGGCAGCGTCCTGACCCAAGGGGAGAGTCCTCGACTGCAGCTGGTGCTCCAGGGGACGAGCTCCAAATGGCTCCCCCAGGGGACTCCACTGACCCCCAGGCCCAATCTGACCCGTAGTCAATAGCAGCTCCCATTGGCCAAGGGCCCCAATAACAAAGGCAATTAGTAGCTGCCACCCTCCAGCAGCCAAGAAGCCCTATTTTCATTGGTCGGGTGCACCTGCCACACCTATGCAAAAAAAATCCCCAACAAACCATGACATGTAATCCAGGCTCATTTTGAATCATTACACTATCGTAAGGGACTGTGTCAGCCGTTTTGTCTCAGCATTGCTCTTGCGCCATTACCATATCTGCCTCATTTTACCACAATTGCTGCTCAGGCAGGCTCACAGCTGGCTAAAACGTGACCACAATCCAGAATATTAAAATATTTCCCAGTATAAAGCTAATCTGCTGTATTAACATTACTCACAGTAAATTTTAGTGTCATTCCTTCTCCCAGCCTTTTGATATTTTGTTTCTTGGGATGATGTACAACAAAACCTGTTGCAAGTAATTACCTCCCGCTTGTAATAAACTGTCAGAAAGAACAGGAAAAACCTGGAACAGTCATTTCAAATCCAACGGCAAGATGTCAGCTCTCACAGAAAATCTTAGATCGGATTAGACACGTGTCATGGCTGACAGACACAGCGTGGAGCCCAAAGACACGGGGTAACTGCTGGCTTTGGAAAACGCATGGGGCTCCCAATTAAGTGATGCTAGGCACGCCAGCCAGTTACTTCTGGTTTATCTCGTGTGACGTCACCCCATACATCCTAGCACAGCCTGACTGACTTGACGTAATTAATTCAGCAAGTTAAATAGATTGCTAGTTTAAAAAAAAAAAGGGGAAAAAGAGGAAAACCAGGAAGCTGCCCAGAATACGTGTGCTCCCACAACAAGCTGCAGGAGTTCTCACAGAAGACACCAAAATTAAACAATATTCACTTAAAAATATATATTTTTTTTTTTAAGTCTTGGCACAAAGAGCAGGGCCTGTACTGCAACGGGCACATCACCAGTCCCTGAACCCACTGGAAGATGCTGGGAGCAGGTCTGCCAAAAATCTTGTGCTTGACATACAGAGACTTCAAAAGATCTGATGACTTCAGTGCTCACCGGTTTCCTGGTGAGGTTTAACCCCATCAAATATCTCCCAAAAGGGACAACATGCCTTCCACTTGCTGAACCAGGCAGTTCCCTCAGTGTGAAATAATGTATGTTTGTGAAGTTACACATGCATAAATATATTTATGTAACAAAACCACAGTTTTTCCACACCCTTAGAAACAGAACCAATGGGTGAAATCCATCTCCCTCTACAGAAATGGAGTCGGTCATCTTTCTCAAAAAGAAAGAGCTGGCATTAGAAGGTGAAGTTTTGTACAGCTGCCCAGCACAAATAAAATTGTAATTTAGCCACAGATACTGTATGAGATGATTGATAAAACCTAGAAAATACCTAGCAGAGAGCATTTCTGCAGAGCTTCAGTAAAGACACTGTTGGAGCCATTTTGCTTCAAACTACAGGGCTGATATTGATGACAAATCAGCAAATTCCTCTGTGATTTCCAGCCAGCTGTGGGCAATTCTCCAGAGCACATTGCTCCTCCACAAACTTCAAGAGTCAGGTGAGCCAGACTCTCAGCTACATTTGTTTTACAATAATGAGCAATACAGCACCTGTTTCCAAAGACATTCCTCTCTCCTGCTTTATGAAATACAAAGAATTACTATATCTGCTAAAACCAAGAGCAAAGTCACTCCAAAAAAGGTAGGTAGGAATTTAACTCATTCTTCCTCTAGTTAGGAATAGAGACTAGAACTGAAAAAGTCATGTGCCTTCCTAGCAGACAATTACAAATAACTTTGCCTTTGCCTGGCATTTTGACCTGGAAGGATAGGAAGAAAACCAAACACACACAATGATGGCACTACCCTTGTTATGGGATAACCACCTCCTCTACCAACCCCAATGTCACATCAAAAGACTTCACAAGATCCTATCTATTATGAAAATAAGTCATTCTGCTGATTTTCTAAACATCAGTGGAATAAATAGGCCCAGAAAACCATAAGCATTATTAGCATCACCTTGCAATGTTACAGAATTGGAGTTGCACTGTGATTAAGACTGTGGACTGCTTAATCCCATGGCAAAAAAGAGCAACTAAAAAATATTTTCATTTTCTATCAGAGATACCAAAGCCATAGATAAACGCAGTGCAGGCATATGAAATGTAAACTATTAGGTCAAGCTTTCATTTTAGCTGAAGCCTCACTACCTTTGTTTTAGAGGAAAAAAATCTCTGACAGGCTCTTGGATGCTGTTAAAGACATTTCTGTGGTCAGGATGTAGAAAGTCTCAGCGCAGGGGCTGGTTGCCTTTGAGTCCCTCTCTCCAGCTCCAGCGTCAAGACCTCCCTCCAAGTCCAAATGACAGAGACCTAGCAGTGTCAGGGCTCGTTTCAGGCTCCCAGGGAGCAACGGTAGATGCAGTCAACCTCCTGGCCCCAATTTTAAGTGGTACTTCTTCCCAGCTGGCTCTACAAATAAAGACACTCCTTCCCCAACAGAAATAATGTGGAAAGAGGGATTTCTGTACTGAATAGCCCATCAAAGCTTCATTCCACCTGGCTGCTACTCTGTGAGGACACTGATTTCTAGTGGTACATGTCTCAAGCTTATCAGTGAAGACTACAGTATAGCCCTGATTTTATTTTTCTTTTCTGTTTCCCTGTTTATTTTCTTTTACAGATTATAGCCTGTCACATGATGTGCTGTATGTTCACCTGCACACGTAGGAGAGCTCAGCACGACGCCGAGCCAAAGACAAGTAGAGGCTGCTCCAAACTATAAAAGGCACATAACAGCGATGCATCCTGAGCCAACATCGACCCCCATAACACGAACCACACTTGCTAGTGGTATTCTAGGAGTTTACAGTATTTTAATTAAACTCAGTAATCTAATCCATGTTCCTAAGAGGCAGAGATAAACACCGATGTTCTGTTAGAGCAATATTGGTAGTTCGTTTTGTTGTTTGCCTAGAAAATCTCTGAAGTCACAAAGTCGATTGCACAAATCCACAACCAGCAAACCAGACTGCTGTGTGGAGAAGAGAAAAGAAAAAGGGTTTTGGAGGCAAAACTAGGAGAGTTTGCAAGGTTCCCCTCTGGATGCAAGAGCTCCTCTGCTCCATCTCCACCAGGTTACTCCTGTCACTACCTTTGAAATCTGTATTGTGGGTTTGCTTGTGTTTCAAATGACAGTTAAAGGGAAGAGAGATCAGAATAAGAAGACTGAACATGCCTAAGAAGCTCTCCTGTCACTAACCTGCAACTCTGCTAAACTGCTACCAGGTGTAGAGTCAGCCCTTCATCCCAGCTCTGCCAGGGCAGGGCTTAGAATATAAAGGACAAAAAACAGTACATCTGAATGATTAAAAATAAAACTGAAAATCAAGAACACAGTAACATCTTGGCACAGATACCTTAGGTCACCTTAGTTTTATATAGACTAAGTGGAAACTACCTGGTCAGAAAACAGCAAACAAATTTGTCTTTTCCACATATAACACAAGAGAAACCCTCATCTTTTTTACACTAAGGTAAGATGATCATGTCCAATAGATTATGTTTTTTTAAAAAATTATTTTTAACGGAAAAAGAGGGTCAGGATCCAGACTGCATTCCTCTCTTTGAACCAATGTTCTTGTGGAGCATCCACCTGCAGGTGCGCAGCCTCCTCTTGGGGCCGCTGCTCAACTGAAGCACGTTTCTTCCCCAGCAGGCAGCTCCCCTAGTTATGTTTTTAGAAGAATCTCCAATGCTGATCTCATGTATTTTTCTTCTTTCACACTTGTTTGTATTTTCCTTCTCTACTCACATAATCATCATTTCCACACATTTCATATCAGCGTAACCACGAATCCTATCATATCTGTTCTGCGTTACTCTTAGCGTATTCTCTAATGGAGTCGGTAGGTAAAATTATTTCCATCCACTAAAGCAAAAGTTTCGTATCTTTGGGTTGCCTTCTTCAGGCTTCCCAGGTACCACCTGGGTTCAACAGCCAGCAGCTGCCTGGGAGCACACCAGGACAGCATCGACTGCAGCAGTGACAAGTGCCACTTGTCACCCCAGGAGTGGTACTGCAGCCTTTCCTAACCTGTTTTCTCAGCTGTCAAGTAGTATTTTTTACTTCTCTTCTTCACAATACTGCACTAAAAAACACCTTCTAGCAGAGAACACGCATGGCAGCCACAGGAGAACCCACATCCCCAAGCCCTGCACCTCACATCACTGCTCAGTAAGGGATTTCTGAGCAGCCTCGCATTTCATCCAACCCCAGATCAATCTCCCAACATCTTTTGGCCTGATGACAATCCTGGCTGAGGTTTTTCTGTCCAAGCTTGACCACCAGAGCTGTTATCCGAATGGGCAGTGCTCCCAGTGTTGTCTCAGAGGTAGCGGCTGGTCCATGTCTTGCTGTTTGGGACTGTGCTTTCCTTTGTCCCGCCTGGTTCAGACAGGATGGTCAAGCTGCACCCAGCCCATGCCAGTGCTGAGACACAACCCTCTGGGAACACAGCCTGCCCACCAAATAGAGGAGTAAGCCTTTAAAAACTTGCTGTGACCTACAATCCATAAAAAAAGGGAGAGCAGAGAAGTCTGCTCAGCCTGTTCCCATCGCAGCTCTGCCTCGAACACAGCCACCTCCAGCTGCCGGCTTTGTGCCGGTGGCTTTGCTCTGCTGCCTGCTCGGGATGAAGCACACCAAGCCACAGAGCTGGCTAGCAATGGTCAGTAAAGATATTTTGATAAGTACTTCTGAAATTCAAACTAAATTTCAAGCTGCACAGAGCTCCAAATGACGAATTTCAGTGCACTGGGCCAGCCCCTTACTCTGTGCCGCAGCCAGGTCACTGATCCCTCTACTGCATCCCTGGAGAAGATGACCTGCTGCCCAAATTGCTGTGACAAGTGCATCATTGATTGCTAACAGCTACAGAGCCTTCCCCTACCTAAACCACAGGTTGAGGAAAATACACCTCTTAGTAACCTCCAGCTACCGGATTATGATAACCAAATCTCCTGTCTCCTCCTTGTTTCTGGATGAGCGCTTTGCTCCTGTTCAAGCTGTCACTCCAGCGAAGGAGCCGAGGTGACGAATCCAGTCTCAAAATGAGGTGTAGCTTGGCTCCCAGCTGATGGGCAAGGCACCAAGATTCACCACACTGGGGTAATGAGGATGGGATTTATTGCATACTTCAGCAGTAAGAGTTTGTTACATCTAAGGATTGAAACATTATTCATAAATAAATCACTGTGACTAACTCCACCAGCACATACCAGCCAAACTGCTCTAAGCAACTATATAACACCCCCCACGTCTATCAGCAGAGCCCATCATCACAGGACATCTGGACACAACTGCTTTGTCTTTGGACATGAGCATGCCAATATGATGCTGTTCCATGCTGATCTGGGTTAGCCCCCAGTCCAATGAACATAAGGTAGAAGGAACAAAGAAACACCTGAGCATATTTTACACACTGGTGGATGACATTTCTGTACTGGCTTTAATCTTTGGTAGCGTTCTCCTCTGGCACAGCGACAGAATCAGCTACAAAAATATTCAGAGAAAAGCATCCACAACACCCATGTGCACATTAGCCTCCTGCGGGTGTTTCGCCAAGAGCGTGGTTCAATCCCACTTTCACTTACTGGTACTACAGATTCAATTTCCAAGCCGTGCAGGACAGACTGGGGAATGCGATCCACACCTTGTATGCTACGGTGATAAAACAGAAGCACAACTGTTTGAACTAAAAGAGGGTAGATTCAGCCTAGATGTTAAGGAAGAAATTCTTCCCTGTGAGGGTGGTGACGCCCTGGCACAGGTTGCCCAGAGAAGCTGTGGCTGCCCCCTCCCTGGAAGGGTTCAAGGCCAGGTTGGATGGGGCTTTGGGCAACCTGGGCTAGTGGAAGGTGTCCCTGCCCGGGGCAGGGTTGGGAGCTGGATGATCTTTGAGGTCCTTTCCAACCCAAACCATTCCGTGACTCTTTGATGGTGTTACTACTGCAAATACAAAAAGTCCGTACCTCTGTCTCGGTGTTTGGTACTGGCACTTCTGATGTACCCTAGGATGAGACAGCACAGCTATATAATCTGATATTTCAGATCCAAGTATGACTTTCAAAAACAGGAAGACATTTTAAATTATTCCTTCCTCTGCCCTGCTCCTTTCCAAATGCAACCTGCGCTGAGCACAGACTGTGCGAGGCTGCTTTCCACTTGACAGTCTGTTACTGGAGGAATTGACAGTTTATCGTAGCCAACCCAATAAAGCAGCCTCAAGACCAGCATGAAATAGGATAACTATTAGGCCCTTCTATCCCCACAATAAAAGACATAGCTAAGACAAAGAGAATCAAAATAGATCGAAATAAGGCGTTCCAGTTCCTAGATAATCTGATAGCAACTGAACCAAAGAGAAGGCTTTGAGAAGCAGACCCTTCAGGAATATACGGGGGTTTTGGTGAAAATCAAATGAACAGATAATAATTTCTGAAGTCTCTATTTTTGTAGTCAGCCCGAACGGGTACAGTTTAGTGCTACTTGTAAGTCCGTGCCAGAGATAGCACAGCTCCAGGACGTCAGCTGGGCCAACCAGCGATAGCGCTCCAAATGTCGGTGATGTGGAGATGGGGCAGCAAGGCTGCGCTGTGCACAGCCTGGCCTGTCCCTGGGATGTCCTTCCTGAGCCATCCTGCCTCTGAGCATCAGCGGGGAAGATGTGGAGACAATGGAGAACTGGACCTGAGGGCAAAAAAGCCTCCTTGGGAGGAGCGGAGTGCTGAGCGGTGCTGCACATCCTCACATGCTGCAGGCCCAAATACCTCCTCACCTGAGGGTGCTCCCATAACGTATCTGACTGTGGAGAAAATGAAAGTTACTACCCGCTTGCAGTGGAGGTACCGAATCGCGCTGTGCTGGGCCATCAGTTACATGAAAACCCGCCTTTAATAATTGCAGTCATTCACGGCAGCGGCTACAGCTGCTGTGAACCTCCGGAGCTGCATAAAGCACCAAAGCCACCACTTGTAAACACAAGGAGGTGACAGGTTGGATGTAAATGGCCAAAACCTATGAATACCTCAGCAGGTGAGAAAGTACTCCAGAGGGAGGAAGTCGTAGGCAGAAAAGGTTATAAAAATACAGTGAGAACACAACCTGCCACTGCAGTGCCAACGCAGCGGGAGCCGCAGAGCGAGCCAGCCCACGCACTCAGGCGAGCTGATCAGAGACTGACTCAGATATTAATTTCCTAAAAGACTGGTGAGTTTTGTTTGTGGTTGTCTTGTTAACCCACTACTGCGTAGATACAAAGCGAAAAATGCATTTTGCAAATGAAAAGATGCCTGAGGCCACTGAGTAGGTGGCATTAACTACACAGGGTTTGGTATGCTCTTCGGCTGAAGTGGCTTCCCAGTAACTCCTGCCACCAGCAGCGAGCTGAGCTACAAAGCCAACCTGCCTGCAGAATGGGAGAGAGGGAAACCCCACCGGCGAGTGGGCTTGCTGGAAATGTTGGAAGACACTGGACAACAGGCAACACCACCTCCCTCGCACATGCAGTGGGTTTGCTCCTGGCAACAGAAGCCTCAGAAACACTGAGTGACTTTTACAGCCTCTGCGTTCACTCAGGCTGAGAGGGTGAACGCCAAAGCTGTGTTACACGAGCTTCAGTGCTGCACTCTGTAGGAAGACATCAATTACAACAGGTAAGGTTTAGATCTGTGTAAAGGAAAGGTGGAAATTCAGGCAAGTTTGTAAAATATCTCAGACTGAAGAGTCAGCCTTGACATTTTCATGTTGTAGGAGTCCTTGATGAAATACCAGGTAACAACTCAAGCAAACCCAAAATAAGACACAGCATTAATCTCACAGTATTGTGGCAAGAGGAAGAGCACAAGGAAGAAGTCATCCTGCTCATGATGATCTCTAGAAAAGGTAGACAGTGTCTGAACATTGGACAAAGAAAAAGAAAACCCCTCAGAAAAGCACTCAGAGATTCAAAGTCCCCAAAAGAACCTGAAGCATCAAAGAATGAATATCAAAGAGTAGCTGTTTGTCTTTGGAACAATTGGTTTACACAGCCCTGTGAGAGTCTGCAAACCTACAGAGTGTCTGCAGCGTGGCCAGAGCTGGGCAGACGCAGACATGAACACTGAATTCATTTCAGATATGCTGATGTTGAACATCACACCACTGGGGAAGCAGATAAACTTAATTTGAACATAGGAAACCAATAGAGTAATAAACAAAGTGTATAAGATAGAAACCTAGAAAACATAAAGCCTCTTGTAGTCATCATAAATGTGTCCTGTGCTTGGTTTTACCAAGGACGAGCACTCATTAAAAGTGCCCTGTAAGTTCACTTCCCTGGAAATCACAGAGCTTGCCACACTTACTGGTCGTGCATCTATATACCTTCACTGACTTGTATACACAAAAGTCTAAATTTTTCAAGGACAATTTCCCATCATTTTCAGAGTCCTTTGGCCTTGTGTCCTGTGCTGAAGACATTTCGCTAGAAGATACCAAGCACTGATGATACACACTGTAAATGTCACGCTGTCTCAAGTGAAAAAGAAGCTGGATGGAGATAGACCTGCCAGACAAAATCCACCCAACGCATGAACTCCATGTAAAACCTGCCACATTTCGCCCTCTGCACCACACACCACGTAGTGGTGGGACATCGGTACTGGCAAAAGCAGCTTGGCAGTTCTGACCTCCCATTCCTCCCACAGCCACTGGAGCCTACAGAAATGATCATTGCAGTCTCAGACACAGAATTCACAAACTACATAAAATCAGGTGGGTCTTAGTGACTGAGAAACATTTTGTAACACTAAAAAAAAACCCAAACAAACCAAAACCCTAACCAAAAAAACCTGCCTGACCCCAGCCAAAGCGTGGGCTGCGGCTGGCAGAGGTAGTACTCAGCGATGAAATCCAGTACATAGCAATTAAGACAATGAGCAGAGAGTGGTCAGTGCAGTCTGCTCGAAGCCCTGCTATTAAATTAAGATTGAGCTCTTTGCTTTGTTTAAAAGCACCACGATACTGATCTCTGTGGGGTTACAGAATTATAACAAGAACATCAAAAAAAAAAGGTTTAAAAGGACAAATGAAGATAAATTAAGGATTGAAAAAGCCTAAGAAAGGGATCAAAGCAATTTTATACTGGCCCCAGAAGAACTGGAAGCTGTTAAGGGTAGCTTTACAGAGCAGAAGCACAGGTCAAATTAAGCAAAAGAGGCCACACCGGTGGCATGGAAAGAAGGCAGCACAGATTTGTTTGTGCTGGTTGAAAGAATCAAAGTGTTGGGACTTACCTCCAGCCCCGCACTGCTGGGGAACTTTAACTGCCAAGGGGCTTCCAGATGTGGACGTCACTTCATATACTTTCCCTGGGAATCTATTCTAGTATTGCTTGGAGGGCTGTAATATTATTATATGTTATTTTTTAAAAGCTTTTAATCCACCCTTAAATCTCTTTGCAGACATGAGCTGAGCATGGATACAGCAATGCCTGTCACCCACGTTCAGATAAAGTAGTTGACGTGGCAGATCTTTCACCACGCTAATAAAACACTAAACCTTGCATTTCCTTCCTATTAAATCTGAATTTGTTGGGTACAGTGCAGCGAGAGAGCTGTGGAACATTATTTTCCCCACCACTTTTTAGTCCACTCACACATTTTTCAAAGCTTTGAACTGCAATTTAGCCATAGGTGTTCACTCTGGGTTTAATGAGAGTGACGGAAGTGGTCAAGTCCTCAGCAACCGGTCAAAAGAAGAGCCCGTGTATATCCCTGCTCTGCAGAAACTGATCCTGAGCAAAGCAGGAGTCTTAGATGAAGGCGTCCAAACACTGAGCTCTGGTGGGCCCATTACCACAGAGCATTCCTGTGTCTTAAAGAGCATCACCAGCCCGTGTATTTATGATGAAAACCGTCAAGTATCATGTTCAAATACCCAGTTTCCTGAAATGCACCAGTATAGAGAGTGAGGTTTTCTAAAGTCTGTGGGAAGCCTGAGCCAGTGAATCACAGGCATGGGCTAGTTCAGACACGACAAGGTAATAACCACAACATCTTGAAGCAGACTTGTATGACACCAACATCAGCGTGAGGGGTCACCTCAGCTCACCAGCAAGGGACAGGGGAAGGCCACAGTGGAAGAAGATGGAATTAGAAACTCCTAGTCAGGGAAGATGTGGCAAGTAGAGAGAATACGAGATACAAAGTCACAAACAATAAAAAGGCAGAAGTTTGCAAAAGGGAAATAAAAAAAAAAAGCTAAAAGATTGGCAGAAACGTCCTGACAGTGTCCCGCTAACACATGCCCAGACAAAGACCTATGAGAAGGAACACGTGCAGTCATCAATGAGAATGGAAGTCACCTTCCTCTTCATGGTCAACAGGGAGGACCCTGCTCCCTGCCAGGCCTCCAGTCTGTCCCCATGACGGGGAGCACTAAGAAACAGGAGGTGAAGCCCTGGTGTCCCCTCGCTCTGGCTCTGAGCAGCCCGGCTCTGCTCACCGCCAGCGCCACCGGCAGCAGAGCTCCGAGCTGCCGGGACAGGCTCAGCCCCACCAGTGCCCATCAGATGGGGCACGGAGGATCCCACCCCCAGCAGCTCCTCCGTCATGAGCTGCTCCACGCCTGCGTCTCCTGCTTCGCTGCCTGCCAGGTTTGCACAGCGCTTGAGAAAGCATCTCGGGAGGGAATTTTGATAAGCCGCAGCACAGTTGCAGCTCTGCCGGCACTGAACCCCTCCCGGTGTTTTCCTTCTTCCCCGTTGCCTCTCGAGACAAGTGGTGCCATCGCTGCAGCCCCATGACAACTGCCTCTGAAAAGGACCCCGTATGCACACAGCAAACAATTACAATTATTAAAATGCAGACAGCAAATGAGAATATCGTTATAATCTGATACCCTGAAGCACAAGCCCAGCACAAGTGAGGAGAGGAGAAGGTATGTAAGACTAGCATCATGAATCCTACTTTTCAACAGGAGCATTTTGTGTACTTTTGTGTTTAGCTCATTGCTTTTTTGATAGCAAGCCAGCGCGACAGGCAGCTAAGTGCCATTTCAGTTATGATAAAATATTGGAAGGTATTAGGCATTGTGAGCACAGGCAAAATTAAATTTACAGATGAGATTCATAGGGGAAGGCCACAGTGAACAGCAGCTCGACTCTAAAACCGACATTCCAGCTGCAGCGCAGGAGGGGTGCGCAGCCATGGGGTGCCGTGGGGCATGTCCGGCTCCCCCAGCACCTGCCACGTTAGACCCTTCAACGAACGTGACAGGTCACTTAAAAATAAACGTTTGAGCGAGGAAAGGTGTCACGCAGGTCACACAGCTTTCAGCCCTCTCACCTCTGCGGCGATCAGGGGGCTGGCGAGACAGAGGAATTACACCAGCCTGGCACCACTTTAAAATATACTGAGCCTTACTCTTTGCAGACTCAGGTGGTTATTTTGTTTGGAGTCCTCAGAAAATGTGTATTAGAAACATTTCGCCTGCAGTAGTCTGCTGCAAGATTGATGGTTATAACTGTGGCCAGCACAGGAATGCACTCTAAATAACAATTTAAAGGCAGGTAGTCCTCTGGCTGCAAGCAGCGTATCTGTTGCTTCAACACCTGAAATACTGAAGACTAACAGAGGTATTTCACATACCAAGTGGTGCTGGGACCAGGCACTGCATAGCAGAGGCTGGAGATATTTACTGTGCAAAAGACAACTTCATGGCACCTGCCAAACGGTGCCACAGTGAGCAGAGCCTCGGAGAATTTCATGTCACCAGAGCCTCCTCCATCACCTACAAGAAATTCCCCTGCCTGCTCTGAAGAAATACATCGGCTCCCACGTAATGGCCTTGTCCATCACAGACCTGACGTGGCTGTTGCAGGCTCCAGACAGATGCTGCATTTCAGGCTGGCCTAAGAGTCCTTCAGAGATTTGGCAAGAGCAGCCTGCTAGAGAGCACTGGCTCCTGCCCGACGAGCGGGGCAAGTGTGAGCCCTGGCTCCTCCTCAAACTTAGATTATCTCCTCAAACCACCTGGAAAGGAAAAGCACTGCTAAGGCTCCACTTTCCACTGCACATGGGGTTTATGTGTTACTTCCTACCAAATTATAAGCTCTTCTGAAATAGATTAAATAGCAGTTTTAAAATGCTATTGTTGAGTATGATTTATTTTGTTACATTTTACCTGGCTATAACTCCTTTCACTGCTTAAATGGCTTCTCCTCCAGTATATCCCCTCTTGCTGCTTGGGCTCTGAACTTTGACCAGTTATTTTCTGGCCAGTTATTAGTGTTGTTTTACTAACAAGCTTTGTGCTGAAATCCCAGGACGTTTCTGGGTCAGGCTCACAGCCTCCCGCAGACAGGGCACTGCATCCCAACATCCCCACTGCTGCTCCCCCCTCAGGGCTTCTTTTGGCAGGAGGTCACCACATGAATAGGCGACCAAGGTTTCCTGATGGATCATCTTTGCCCAGAAAGGCTAATTAAAAGTTAGTGACATTTCTGTAATAAACTGTTTACTATTCTGAATATAATTTGGGGGTTAAACGGTCCTATTATGTTAGATCAACATTTTTATCAAAGAGCTTCAAAAGCCTTGTGTGGGTTCATGTGCCCCACAATCACATGGAGAATTAGAACAAAATTATAGCACAAATTTAACTCGTACGTATTCCCCCGGGTCCATTTTTAATCTCTTGTGCTAAGTTTAGCGATTTAATGTTGGCACTGTGATTTTAGAAAGCCTTGTGATGGCAGCAGCACCTACAGCTGAATTTATGGTACCTCGCTGGTGAGGCTGCCTTCAGTCACTTGTGAGCTTTGCTAGACAGCGTGCACACAGGCTCAGCTTCTCCTCTCAGAGGTTTTTGTATGTACTCATTTCACCCATAACCGCTATTAGAAGTTTCTGAGGAAACTTACTGTTATTTTATAGTGTAAAAAAAATGGTATTGCCCAGTGTAACCTGCTTTATGGCAAGTTTATATACCCATAGCACTTAGCCAGCTCAGATTTGCCAAATTGTAGGTTTCTGGGTGGAAAAAAAAATTTATATGTGTCATTTCACTTCGGTTCATCTGACTAACTCTTCCACACAAAGCGATGAAGCCCTACCTGCTCTCCTGGGGCCTCCACCCTGCGCTCCCTCCACCCGACGCTGAGCCGCCAGCGAGGGACTCGCGGGGCAATAGGGATCTCTGCGACAAGCAAAAACCCCCGGGAGAAGGTGCAGAGCAGCATGGAGGGCAGGCGAAGGAAAGCAGCTCAGAGCTACTTGCTCAGGGAGTGCCGGCCAGCCTGGGCACCAGGGGAGGGGCAAAAACCCAGCACACCCCTGCAAAAAGCCATATGATAACAAGTGGTCACAAGTATTATACAACCTCCCAGAAAAATCTACAGATTCAGTCAGGGTTTTACATGACTTGATTTAATTCTGGCTGTGTATTTCTGTTTATTCTTGCTAGAATTGATTTGATTTAATTCTGGCTACTCCGAGCTTGAATTTTGTAATACCATTAACGCACTTCTAGTGCAGTTTTGTGCAGGTCCAATGTAACACCATATCTAATGCTAATTAATAACACTCATAGAAACAAACTCTTCTGTATCCACTATAAGCAGCCCAAAATCTAACGAACTTGTGAAAAACACAGTATAGGTAATTGGTTAATTAAAAAGGTGTGTATTTCACACTGTGTGGCAGGATGTTGGCTACAGGAAACAGGATACTGAGCTCAAGAAATTAATGGAGTTAGGAGGGAGCAATCCATAACACCTGAGTGACAGACCAAGGTACACCTTACTTATTAACAGAATCTATACCGAAATGGAGGCCAGCGTGCTGATGGAGAGCTTCATCAAAAAATAGTGTCAGCCCTACATTATCTAAATTGCACTTAGATCCATGCTTAATTGCATTGGATTAGCCTAAACACAAGTCTCCTCTCAGAAAATAATGAGCTTCACACCTGACACCGGAAGAGATGGGGATGAATTCAAGAGTGCTTTGACTCTTAATCAGGCAATTATATTTTGTTCTTGATCCTGAATTAATTAAAGAAGAAAACAGCTACAGCATTGAGACACTTTGACAATAAAAACAGATTCATGACCATTTGTAAAAGGTAGAGTGATCCATACAAATAGGACATTTCCTGAGACTGACAAAGACCAGTCACTAGCCAATTCCTCCTCCCAAAGTGATGAAAAGGGGCTCCCCTTCAACAGTTCTGGGCAAGCACAGACATCCGAGACTCATCCCTATCTGTTTGTACAAGGCGAGTAGGAAAGCCTTGCAAAATTCAAAGTTTTTTTATTCCTAATAAGAAAAAAACAAAATCTCTCCACCCTCACTGAGGTCATCTTGACCTTTCAGAGCCCTTCATACAACCACCTCCCAGGCTGGAGCCATCAGCAGGCTGGGTCTGAGCCCACCACCACCCCACGTGTCCCAGAGCCCAAAGAGCAGTTTGCAATACTGTGCTAGCAACCCCCTGTCCTTCCTACACAGGCTTTCACTTTTTAACAGAAGTATCAGTAAACAGATGAGAAAGTACCAGCTGGTTTCTAACCTTCTTTTAAACATCTTAAGTCATAGATACACCCAGGTGGAATCTCAGCTTCATCAGAGGTGCTGGCTCCATTCCTTACTGAAGGAACTACCTTAGATTAGCTACAGCCAAGAGAGGCTTTACACCTGACTTTGCAAGCACTGCCTCACACAGCTGAGCCTGTTCTGCTACTGACCCTGACTGCCCCCCTGCAGCACATCCACGAATCCCAGGCCAAGCCAGGGGATCATTTCAGCTTTATTTTTATTTTGGTAAGAAAACATGAGGGTTTTTTGCTCAGTGAATGAGTGGCAAGCCCATCAAGAAGGCAATATACACCACACATCTGCTCATTCATTCTGTATGTGCACCCAGTAATGGCTGCTTAAATCTACAGAGACACAGCAAGCATAAAAGTCTTTTTTCCACCAGTTTAGAGCCCTCAGCTAGTGTGACACCAGAGCCCCACTGATTACTGTAATCACTGTGGAAGGAAGCTCAATACCAGCTAGCCCTCCTCTTCACTTACATGATAACAATTGCTTTGATTAAGAAATACTGTGAGAACTTTACTATTTACTTAGTGATCACAGGGGCTCTGAGCTGCACAGAGGTGCAAAGGGTTCCTTACAGCAGAGATCCCATTCTGGCATGCTTTCCTTGACAGGTCGGACCCTTCGATGCTCCCCACCAGCAGCCATGTGCACACCACGCATGGGGACATTGCTCATGTGGGTGCAAGTGTGAGGTGAAAAAAAGGTGAGAATGGCAAAACTCCGAAGTCAAAAGCAAGCACAAGTAACTCTCCTCTGCCTACAGACTCTTCTCTGACCCATTACTGAAGGGGTTCCCCCTAAATGTCAGTTAAAAGGAGATATTTTTGGCATTAATATCAGAAACAGTTTACAAGGTTATGATGACAGATTTTTTTCCCCACTTAGGGGCCCATAGCCAAAACAGCTTTTTTTGACTGGGTCTAAAATCCCCCTTAGATAGCAGCATCCCCTACATGCATGGCAGCTCCCTGCTGCAGGATGTGACCCTCCGCAGTGCTTTGAGCACGCCAGGGCACGGGCAGTGTTGGCAACTACTTTCTTCTCCTTGGCCATTAATCGTGTTCAAACCTATCAGAAGACTGGGGTAGTTCACTACATACAGAGAATAACCATAAGTCTTCATTCACCCCCACCAAAATGGCAAAAAACAAGAAAAAAAGGAACAATGGGGGTTTCCACAGCCAGCTCCCAGCCAGCGGGCTGCCTCGCACGGCTGGTGGTACTTCTCAAATCACATCGTGCAAACAGATACTGCTAATGCCCAGCCTTGATGGCAGTGAGACATGCTGTAAATGACAAAATGCACCGAGAAAGGCAATGAATCACAAAGTAATCAGAAAAGTACAGTAAATCTACCCCAGCCTATACCAGAGGCAGGCTCTTTGGTGCAGTAAACATGCCAACATCAGAAATTTTTCTGTGGTTCTTTGGGTTTTGAGGGTGTTTTTAGGTAGTGTCTTGTGTTACAGCACTTCCTGAGCAGTGATTGGTCACAGGGAAGCACCACAGCAGTTCAGAGTTTTAGTGACGTAAAGTTTCTTCTAAGAATAATATATCCTGCAATAGCTGATTAAAGCAGGAGAATGCTTTACATACACACACACACAAAAAAAAAAGTTATTAAACATTCCGTCCAGCTGCACCCTGAAGAGCTGATGCCACTTCTGGATAACTCCTGATGCCCTCTCAAGCTGAGTATTTAGAATGACACGGCTACTACCCAGCTTCACATGCAGCCTGGGGAGCAGCGCTGAGCTGCAGGTCTAGACCGGGCTCAACAGGTGATGGTGACCCAGAGCCTGTTCTAACTCTTGCCCTGATGCTCCCTGTGCTCAGGGAAAGCTGCAGAACACAGCACAGAAATACTGGGATGCGTCATGTCTATTAAAAGCTGCCACAGAGATCCAGTGGTTCAGAATCCTCCGGTTCTGAACCCCAAACCCCAGTTTTTAGAGGCTAAATACACAGCTGGAATACACCCCATCTGAAACCCAGCCCTTTAATGAGAGTAGATCTGGACCACAGCGTCAGCATTTGTTCGTACAATCTTTTTTTTTATTAAGGCAAATTAACTAATACTATAATTTCATCTTAACGTGGAGCATTTACTTTTGCTCTCAGCACTCAGCATTTCTGCAGTCAGGCCATCAGGCCCTCCCAGCCGTGGAGAGGAGCAGGCACAGCCAACAGCGGTGTCTGAGGGCAAGCTGGGAAGCCAAAAAGCATGGCCAGTGTGTCAGCCACCAACGGCCCTGTCAAGTACGGGGAGTGGCAGAGAAAACATTGGTGCAAAGAGCCACCTCTCACTGGCGACAACAGACATAGCACATGATCCCAGTTTCATCAGGAACTGCACTGAAAATGTCCAAAATAATCATTTCTGGCAATGCAGCAGGGATGGGGACGTCACAGCCCTGGCCACGCTCACCCTGGCAGGGATGGAGGATTTCAGCGCTCAGCAGCCCTCAGAAATCAAATAGTTACTTCGCACAGCTTGGGAATGATGCTTTTTTTGGAACAGAAAGCTGTTGGTTTGCTGGTGTTTGTCGTCTGGGATCTTTTTTAACTTATTTTAATAATACAGTCCTTCCCTGTGCTCTTTGCACGTCAGTACAGTGCAGGTGGTGTTGTTTGGGACCTTTTTAAACTTATTTTAATAACACAGTCCCTCCCTATGCTCTCTGCACATCGGTACAGCACAGGCACTGCACAGGAGCGGGAAGAGACGGGAGGAATCCGTCTTTCCCAGTCTTGGCATCAGCAGCCCCTGGCAGTGGGCGCGGCAGACAGGGCCAGTGCTCATGGGTCTGCCCTGCAATCCCTGAGCTAACTAGGACAGCAGTACTGGTCGTTATTAGCCATCATCATTAGTAGCCATCATCGTTATTAGCCATCAGGGTGGTTTGGAGAAGTGGCTGGTTGTTGCATGTTCAGCAGCAGTGATGGCCCCGCCATGCCCTGGGTGACGGGAAGGATGTGGCACCAGCTGCCTCTTCCTTGGGACAGGGAATTTTACAAGAAGGATATTATCTTTGCTGCAGGTGTGCGAGTCACCTGAGAAAGAGACTGCAAAGGTCTCACTGACAAATGCTGCTGGTGAGGGAACACCTGGGTGTTCTGCCGTGGCACACGGCCTCTTCGCTCAAAGCTGCAGGGAAGAATACAGCCTCTAATTTTGGTATAGAAGGGTACTTTTGTCCCTTCTTTCCCAGTATGCTTTGTGCGTGCTTGTGTTCTGAAAGCCCAGACACTTGCAGCACCGTCTATTTGATGTTAGATTTGCTGTTTCAGATATTTTCTGTTCTTCCTTGGACACGGTGGCGTGGCAATGGCTGGAAACTGCTCCTCGTCCCTCTGCAAACTGCAGAGTCACTGGTGCAAAACAGAAATATGGACAGGAACATTTCTCTATGAGTGACATGCAGGGCTTTGTCAGAGGGGTTTAGGTGGATAATACCAGTTCTGAGTTACGTTAATTCCAGGAAACAAGACTGGTTCTCACTTTGAGGTATGTTGACAGAAACATTTTGGCAGCTGCTAGTGAAAGGACACCAGTAACACACACAGAACCACCTTACAGACACACGCCGTTGTTCTGGTCCCTTAACAACTCATCTCTAATACTCCCTCCAGAGACTGGACTCGCAGGTGGAACAGCACCCCAACATTTCAGTGTTTAATTCTGGGAAGAGAGGGCCCAAGGATTTTCAGAATAAACCTGGGTGATGCTCCCTTAACAGACCGGCAGGCAGCAGCACTACGAGGGAGGCAGGGGAGCCGACGCCGCAGTGCGTTGGAAGCAACATTTGCCAGGGTGCTCTGGAGTCAGGCACATGTCCTGAAAGGCTGCCATAAATTATAAATCTGCATATGTACGGTGGAGAAGATGACCCATTAGTAAACCTTTCAAATACAGATAGCCTCCCAGGAGACAGGGTTGTACATTATTCACAGGAAGAAGCCTGACGGCACAAAGATTTGTAGAGCATTTCAATTGCCCTGAGATAATTAAGAATTTGTTCAGTGAACAAAACTGGAAACCTAAAAATCACAGCAGCTGAACAAATTATTCCAAAATCTGCCTCATTTATTTCATGGCGATGTAGATTTGCAGAAAATTAGCATAAGATGCAACTTCAGTAGTTTATGTTAAGCTGGGAAATACAAAAAAAACTCAAAGAGCCAAACCATGGATCTCCCAGAGTTGCTTTGCATAGATCTCAGCACCTCTACTCGGAACTTCTGCCGTAAGCCAACTTTGAGTGAAGCTTTGCCAAATTTTTGGCCCATCTCTTGAAAAACTACCTATATGGGATTCACAGCAGAGCTTTGGTAGTAATTATATTCAGTGTATATTCAGTCTGCAGTTTTCATTTCCAATCGCTCTGTGATGGACTGCTTCTAATATCACCAAAATCCTCCTCATTATAATGTGGATAATAAGCTCACTCCCTTTTAAAGCAGATCTAGCATCCAAACCAAACAATCCTTTGCCAGAGGGTATTTTATCCAAGGCTGAGTGTCACATTTTAGGTAGCTAACACAAGACTACAGACCTAACACTGTATTCCCAAAAGCTATTACCAGGAACTGTTCAGTGATACATCCAGTGCCCCTGAATTTCACAACAGCCCTTCTTTTAACCACGACAGGAGTGACATCTGGCTTTTAACTTCATGCAACATGTACAGACTTCACAATGATCCCAAAGATCACTGCTTATATATTTTTTCTGAGAAAGCTGGGTGTGTACAATTTTTGCTAGAGGTGGCTGTTTTCTTTAAAAAAGGAAGCTGATGCCTCAGCTTCATGAAATTGAGCACTGCCTTATGCATCTGGCATACTGACAGCAGATCAAAAGAAATCTGGTGCTGTTTCCAGCCACCTCCAGCTCGAAGAGGGGAAAGGATGATGTGGGAATGAAATTCATACAGCAACTCAAAATAAAAACAAGCCCAACATGGGGTACTCCCGTCAGGAGCATCCCAGATAGGAGCACAGGGTCTGTCATTCGCATGCTTCATACTTTTCAACTGTTTTTTCAAAATACCATTTTCAAAACCCTTATAAAGGAAGACACCCTGTCAAATTGCTGCTTGGCAATTAAATCAATAATAGTACCACTTCTAGGCTAAGATGTACCAGCTTACTTTCTTGAGGTGTTGCACAGGCTGTGGTGGCCATGCAAACCTCGGGAGCTGCAATTCTCTCTGCGGCATGCCACTGGTTGGCATTTGGGGAACTTTTAGAGCAGCAAGCTCCAGTAAATCTTGTCAGAATTAATGTAAAAGTAGGCACACTTATTAACATCCTCCCTCAAATAAGGGCTGGCTGGCTATGGCATCGTTACAGATGGTGTGCACCACCTCTGGCCATCGTGGCGAGGCCATGCCCGGCCAGCCTGGGGGTCCCACAGCCACCACAACTACTGAAGATAAGAAGATATGTGTCCCCTGCACCCATGAAGTCTGATCCTCTGACCCACTGGAGACTCACGGTCTCAGTATCGGGACACTGGCAACACGGGGTAGACCTTTTTCTGTGTGTTAAAAAAATACCTCTCAGAAAGGTTTGCTGAGGCACCACAGTTTGTTACAGACTCATCACCAACCCACCCGTCAGCTCCAAGGAGGTTTAATGCTCCTGTCATTATGCTGCTGCTGATTTCCCTTATTGTGCTTTCAGGTCAGGGCACAAGAGAGAGTCTATCAAAAACAAGTGTAATTAGTGATCCGTGAAGCGCTTGTAGGGTCACAAACCGGTTGGCCCCCTGACCTCTCCTGAGGAAGTCATCCCACTGGGGCTGATTTCAGATGCAGCCCAACAGCTCGTGCTGTGCCAAGCCAGGGTCCTTCTGACCCCTTCCTCCCCGTAGCTCCCCAACAGCCCTCAGTGCCACCACTCGTAGCAGCATCCGAGCACACCTGCTGTTAGAGGATTTTCCATCACATACATCTTTCCACTGCAACCCTCGAGAGATCCCAAGCACAGACAGACGTGCCCATGCCTGCGCAGACTGCAGCACAGCCAGGACACGGACACAGACTGTGGGCTAAGGCTGGTATGCCCCTGGCTCTCTTACTGGTGCCATCCTCTTACTAATAAAGACCTTATGCTTGTCAGTCAGGATACAAAACTGTCCCTCACACTGAAACTCGTGTGCTAGGCTGTGGATTGGCAAGTTGGTTACTTCCACATCTCTCGGCTATGTCTTGCATAAATTACTTGTGAACGTACCTGCAGCAGAACCAATAGAGTACTGCAAAGGGATATAAACCCATGCAGTAACACTCATTTTCTACATGAGTTTTACACGTGCATGTCAACATTGTTGAGACACCTATCAAAATATAAACAGAGAAGTAGAGCTGCTGTAAAGGTTGAGGTGATGATACATGCATTAGGTCAGTTAAAATAACCATTTGTATTATGTCCAGGTTTTCCATTTACTTGTCAGAGGGACCACAGAATTTTCTTTGATTCAGATTGTTCAAAATAACCTCAGAATGGACTAACAAGCCCAACTTCACAACAGCTAAGCTGGTGCACCTATTTCAGGCACTACCAATATCTTTCACTAGACACATTTTCCTCCACGCCAAGGCCATCACGTCACCTCCTGAATCTGCTTCTGATGTCAGACTGCAGGTAATGAACTGCTCACCTGGACCTGCTCCAGCAAGTGCAGTAAGTTCTGTAGCAAATCTCACAGACTGATGATTTCTGGCAGTTTTTCTTTCCAAATTATCAACAGGCAGGGTAGCGGAGGTTCATTCTGCCTTGCACGCACAGCGAGCCGTGGTGCCAGCAGCACCAGACAGCGACACACACAGTGACCCTGCTCTATGCCATCTGAGCTCCCTCAGTTCTACAAGCCTCTCGTTTCCAGAATTCAGGGGGTTCAAGACCACATAATTAGTAACAAAGGATGGGAACGGCCCTGTGCCATCCGTTAGACCACCTCGCATCTGATTTCTGGGCAGAGGTAGCCTGCATGATCAATAGGAAGGAGCTACACAAAAAATTAATCCCAGCAAACTTTTCATCTGTGGGGCTGAACTAAGCCAAAGAGGTGGAGAAATCACCCTGAGAAGACAGAAGCCAGCCTCTTCAGAGCTGACAGTTCAACACTTAAGCAATCTCATAAACAAAGAGCAAAAGTCCAGACACTTGTTGTAGAGGAGACAAGGGTGGTGGGGTCCCTGCAAAGTAGGGAGTGTGGAGGTAATTACTCCCTATCACACAATTATCTCATTCAAACATATCTTCCTGAGTATTTTGAGTTCCTTTGAGAAACCTTTTGACAATGAAAAAAAAAAAAAAAAGAAGGAAAAAATAGGAGAAAAAAAAGATAGAGGAAATAATGCTCTTGTTGGCTAGTTAAATCTGTATGATACTGTTGGAAAAAACTGGTAGAATAAAGTGATTGTCAGGCAGACACTTGAGCATCTCTCTTTAATGTAAGTAAATAAATTAATGAATAAATCTAGTTTCACAAAGTAGAAATCCCTGGGGTTTTCAGGCATCAGTTAAACACTACAAAAAGTCAAAATGACTGACTGAATTCTTGAAGCAAGTAAAACCCTGGGAAATTCAACACCGATTGAACAGAACCCTTAGCAACCAGCACTTGGTACTGGAGAAACTGAAATTAGACATCAAAATTCATTGTAAGTGCCAAAACGAGAGTGAGGTCACCTCCTTAACTAACTTACTCATTAACTTTCATCCTTCTGACCCAATCTGGAAACCTGAGACTGAACTATAAGCCTCTCCTTTTTTTTATCCCATTCACTTCAATATAAGCTTTAGTTGGTTTCCACAAGTGTAGAGATAGCTACCAGGAAAGGTAACGTGCCTGGATATACCTATCCTCAATAAGTGCTCCAGGAGAGCCTTCAGGATATTTTAGTAATTCATCAAGAAAAAAAAAACAAAACAAGTTATCTCTGCAAACCCTCTGATGACCTCTCCAGCATACAGAGTGAGTTACTGCTGGTAGAGGGTAGGGCCTAGAACTCCATTTGTTTTGCCTGTAATAATCAAAGGTGAAGCTCTGTCAGATAGAAGGCTTCATATTAAAAAGATGAAAATTAATTTTTGTCCTGTATTTTCATTACAAAAATGCAATATCCCAGCAATATTCAGAAGAGAAGATGCATAATTTCCAGGGGAAGAGCACAAGACAAAGACACCAACAGTACCGAAGCCTGAGAAATTCCTTTGCAAAGGCTGTCCCCCGGTTAAACACGCACATGCACTGACCATCATAAAGGAAGATATATCAGATTTTTGCTAATCAGTGCTAAAGCCACAGCAGGTTAGCATTATAAATAGTTCATTATGTCTGGGAAAGGCTTATTGCCCGCTCGTACAGTCCATGCCAGGGGTCACAGCTGAACAAACGAAAACACAACTGCTGATCTGGTTAGTTCAGCTCCTGTCCAGACCATTCATGGTTAGTTGTGATAATAGAGTCCAGGATACCAGTCTGGGACCGAAATGACACAATGCAGAGGTGAAGTAAAGTTTTGTTGTCACTGGAAAAAAGGAAACTGTGGGGTTTGTACTGATGTAACTCTCTGCACAAGCCCCGCCATGGTGAAGGGCTCCCAGAAGATGCTCTCAGTAGAGCTGCCACTTTGAGGGCCATTGGAGACAGTCAGAGCAAACTCCAAGGGCATCTGCTCACCCAGAGCAAAACTTACAGCACCTTGTCTTCCTCGGGCCCTACACGAAGAAGCTCTTCCCATCTTAAAAACAAAACCTCAAACAAAGCCAGGACCCTTCCCTTTTTGTGCACTGCAGATTCTGCCAGCAGACATGCTCGTTTCCATGAATTCTTCCCATGTCGTTGGGGGGAACCTGGGAATATGCAGATTCAATGAGTTTATCAGCCTGCAAAATGGTGAGCCATGTAAACGTACAGCAGCACCTTGTACTGCGACAACTGTGCAGGTGCTGTAGCTCGCACCTGGATTAGTTTTACCTTTTTTTTTTTTTTTTAATTTAGGAGGAATGCAGACGTTCTCCTTACATCTCTGCTGCACAGAAGCAGATGTAGAAACTCCCCCGGCTAGAGGCAGCTGGCTGGAGTCAAGTGAGATGACAACCCCTGGGAGGGGATGGGCAACAGGCTGCATAGTGCAGGACCAGGAATCAGAGGCAGGTCCCACCAGTGATGCCGAAGCCAAGAGGAGCTCTTTGTCCCTCAGCCCCAATGCCTTTGGCAGCTAGTTTCTCCATCTGATCACTTCCCCAAACCATCTTCTCTTACACTAAACTGGGTCAAACCCTGTTTTTCTTAAATATACAGCAATGCCCAGAGAGCAGCTGTGCCCACTGCTTCCCAAGAGGAAGGTCCAGGGAAGCAGGATGGGAATTTCCAGTGGTCAGAAGAGGTGTGAGCCCGTTCCCCAGCTGTGCTGCTCCAGAGATGGGGGGCACCGGGCTGGATGTGCTGCTCCATGAGAGCAGCAGAGATCTGACCTGGTCAGATGAACGGCTTCTGGGATTCGCCCTCCAAGATAAATGTGAAGTTAGACCTTCAGTGGGCGGTGAGCAGGAACCCACCTCTGAAGAGAAGTTGTAAACACTGCTCTGAGCAATTTAAAACTCTTCACCTAATCAGAGTTGCTGCTGAACAGCATGGAAAACAGTGAAGTCACAATTTCAGAAGCATTGCCTTGATTTAGATGAATTTAAACTCTCAAAAAACAAGTACGTTAGCCACCCAGAAGTGCACGAAGGACTTTTCCTGGCAAATCCAAGAAGGTTGATGATCGTCTCCCCCCACCCACAGGGAAGGAAACAAACACTGAACCGCAGAGCTCACGGTGAGGGCTGAGCAGATTATGCCATTGCTCTGTGTGCCTCTATGGAGGAGGACTTGTTGTCAGCCATTTTCTAGGAGTTAATCTGTTCCCTCCTCTTCCCATGGTAGACTAGAAACCAGTTAATGCCAAACAAAGTGGTGAAAGTTATCTCAAGTTTTGCTTTGATGCCAAACTACTGAATCTGAAGACTAAAACAATGTGGCTCCAGCTCCCTCGCCTCGCCTCACCTCACCTCGAAAGGGCAGGATAGAAGGGAATTATTAATTCCACCTCCTACTGTTTCCAACACTTCAGGACGTTATTCCCAGCAAGAGAGCATTAGGTTTTGAATCTGCTTCCAAAAAATTTTCAGCTGTCAAATTCCTCAGAAAGATGTGTTAAGAAGAAAAACTCCCAGGAAAGCAAGTGAAACCTTTTTAGTGAAGAGAGAGAATATATTTATTTTTCAATAATAAGACCCTAAAACAGTGACAAAGCCACAAGGGTCAGAATAAAGCTAGTGTTTCTCCATTAAAGAGAGCAATGTTTTTCTTTAATGTCTCTAAAGATGTATAGTTAGTCAGGCACGCCTCTTTCCAGGCAATCCTTTGCAATGAATTTTTTAAACCAGTCACTGAAATCACAGGCAGAAGCAACAACTCACCATTTGGATGTACAGTGATTTTAAAAGCAAAACGCCAAATCCACATGTATTAGTATTAATTCACATCCCAGATCAAAAAAGAGTACTACCTGTAATGCTGGTTTTGTAGGAACTCAAAGAAAAAATAAGAGAGATATTTTCAGTATAAGAGGACATTGATTTCCCCATTACAGATTATTTCCTTCCTTTAGAGTATTCCATACCAGCAGTAGATTCATGGATTAACGCTTTGGCATACACCTGCTCTCCATCTCATCAGCCAAATGAACTTTATGTCCAGACATCTCTAACAACCTGAGAGGGTTAAAGCTGTTATCCACAAATGCAGGGCGAGGAGATCCACGTTAACGTGACCTCCACACTGCTGTCTGAAACACGGTGCCATCAGAAATCCCTGCCTGTAGACCATAAATCTACTCTAGTCCCAGCACCTCCGGCTGACCACTGCATCCTACATACCCCACCCTACACAGCACGGAGCCAGTTTAGAAAACCACCTGCATCACGTCTGTCCCTTGCCAGGTGAGAAAGAAAATCAGAGAAGTCACGTCATACTCTTAGAGATCCTCCTGCCCTTGCAGTGGGGTGAGGACGGCAGATCTGAGGGTGACAAGTCAAATGTCATGGGGAGTGGGGCATAGGAGAGCGGGTCAAGCCCTGGAGGTATGCAGTCGCAATCAGACTGTGGTCAGCTGCTCCAGTTAACTCTCACGCAGGGTAAAACTGGCTCTGTGCAACTCACAGCACTCAAGAAACAAGTCCTACCGCAATGCGGAGCGCCAGCTTCATCTCATCCTTTTCCTCCTCCAGCCTGTTTGTGATTTTACACTGAGATTGAAGATCTTCTGCAAAATGGATTGTCATTTTTCCTTATTTGTACACAACTGGAGCAATGGGGTGCTCATCCATCACAGAGCTTCCTGAGCAGCAAAGACTCGCAAACAGTGAGGAGTAACCGTGTCGCCAATGGGGAATAAAACAGCGTAACCCACCCCCGGCACTGCAGCCTGCCCAGCACAGGGCACCTTCCCTTCTACCCAGCCACAGTCCCCTTTCATTTTCTCCGCTCCTAAAAACCAAAGCCAATTATTTAATTATGAGGCATTTGAAGGCCCACACAAGAAAGGCAAGAAAGAAAAGCCCAGACTTGTGAAGGCAGCTCTGCCCAGAGACTTCCAGCCTCAGCACCCAGCTCCAGAGTTTAAGTTTTGGCCTCCAGTGGCATTTGCAGGTCATGACTTCTGGAAGGGATTTCATGAGCATTTCTACAGCTATTAGAAGTGTAAAACAGCCACTGTTGGTGGAAAAAACTGAGCCCATGACAGCAGAATTTGCTGCCTGCACAAGTACAGCCAAAAATAACATGAAGAAATCAGCACAACTGAGATGCTGCAGCAAGGAAGAATACAACAGAAATAGGTTAAAAATGAGCTTCTCCTGCAGCATGGAAAACCAAGTTGTAAAATAAACTCCAAGATGAATTGGTGGTGAAGATGGACTACGTAAATAAATCTTCTGGCTGTCCTTGAGTTTGGAATTGTGTGAACATCAGGACTCTCGCTGCAAGAGCAGCTGTGACACTGAAACACTCAAAGCACAGACCGTTATTTGCTTTAATTTATCAGCATCGCCCGTCTGGGCTATCGAATGCTTTTGGGTGATAGTCTCCAACGACTTGAGACTGCCAAAGTACATTTGAAGAGCCTATCACTAGCACAAAGGGCCAGAAGTAACAAAGGATTTGGAAACCTGTTCAGACACCAAGAACTAGATAACGTAAGATATCGAGCACAGCCCCATGCAGCGAGTCATGGGGAAAGGAGAAGCCACGAGAGGAAGGGGGATCTTGTAGCACAGTTTTTAGGATACCAGCACCGTTACAAACCCTCTGAGAGTTCTGCACCCCAAAGCAGAGCAAGGCAGCTGCTGGGTGTCAGGGGGGTCTTTTCAGTTTCAAGGATGACATACGAGGACTTTTGGTACCTCCAGTCTTTTGAGATTTGAATTCAATCAAAGTTCGAAAGTTAGAATAAGGATTTGACTTCTGATTAGAGACACACCACTTGCCTGTTTAGCTGTGAAAAATCGGAAAGCTGACTCCGTGCCTCTCCTGTGCAGACCAAGCCATCAGCAGCCAAGCGACTCTCCCACTGGTGTGTGACTACTGGAGCAGCACCTGCAAAGAATTAACAGATTCACAAAACAGCTCATGCACTTTTCTGTGTTTCACTGCAGCGCAGTACAGGACCTACAAAGCAATCTGTGTGAGTCACTCATCGCCACAGCAGAAGTAGCCAGTCACTTCTCTCCTCAAATTTATATGCAGCTGGAACAAATGGTGGTCCCATAGGTCAGGATCAGGAAGACAAGGGTGGCTGGACCAGCCTCCCCTGTGCCTGGGTGCTGAGCAGTGACTGACTGGAGAGGACAAAGCAGCAAGACACTCTCAGTTAGGCACAAGCCCTTGCAACTTCAGCTGGGCAGCACTAAACCAACTGGCATCCTTCCTCACCCCCACATGGCATTACTGGAGGATTACTCAGACCTCCTCTGTCCCCAGCTCAGTTTGGGAGTTTTTTCCTCCAAGGACAATCAGAGGTGGCTAATCTTGCTTCTGTCTGCATGTTAGCAAAATTATGTAGAGTTCACAGCATTCACTGGTGTACGTATTTCTTTCGCAGCACCAGGAGCTCCACGCAGCCCCAGCAGGACCCCACTCGACTACAGGCTGGGGATGCACATTGGGCAGCCCGTGTGTCCTGAGGAGCTGCAGCAGAACGGACAAAGCAGGCGTGCACAGCTGCTGGGAAATGCAAGATTTCAAATCCACTCCTCAATCGCAGGTGAACCTACGCTCTGAGAGGAGATTTCGTACAGAGGTTTGAGTATTTGAGCATTCAAGTGGTTAAACAGAGACAGGTGACTCCCTCCTCTTACCGATCCAAATTCATCTTGCTCAAGTGATTGTACAGGAGGCAGGGGCTACACTGAGACCTCCTCCCAGCTTCCATGAGTGGCTCTTTCCCTCCCCAGGGTTCCAAAGGCCTTGGCAGGTCAAGGAGCACGTTGGACTCCTGGGACTGCCTCACGATGGAGGGCACAGTTTCCCTGAACTTGTTCATACCGTGGAGCTTGGCTTTTTTGATGCACCCAAAGACAAACACAATTACCACAGCAGCAACAACAGATGTGTGATGGGATCTATCTATCTTTGTTTTAGCCACGGCCCCAAACCAGAAGGCGTACTTTTGATATCACCTTATCTTGCATAACTACAAAGGTGAAGCAAAATCCAAATCAGATTGTTTCTCAGATTGGTCTCCTATAAACTAAGGAAATAAAAAAATCTTACTGACGGCCAAGAAGGCTTCAAAATACCTTAACTAGCTACACAATAATCTTTGTTTTAGCTGTTAATACAGAAAACACACAGTTGCAGGCAGCATGGAGAACTTCTGGCTAACTCTGTGTCTGCAAACTTCCCATTTGCGCTACAGAGAAATCACAATAAACTCTACATTTCACAGGCTTATGCCAGGACATATGAGACTAGTTTTACTGTTCTCTGTTAAAGCAAACAAATGAAAAAAGCCAATCACAAAAACTAGGAAGTGGTAAATGTTCCACAATCTGCACAGCTTTACTTATTGAAAAAACACCTGATGTAAGAATCTTCACTGTGCTCACCAGCACTAATAAAAAGGAAGACAATATTCTTCAGATGAGAAAAAGAATGAAATAATAATTATGAATGTCTGATAAATTAGTTAAATTATTAATGTTGTCATTATGTCTGGAACGGTAATAACAGAAGTTCCACCTGAGCCAGCTAAAGGGTGCTCAGATCCATTATCTACAAAACCCACAGGATGAGAGAGCAGGCAGAAAGCTTTCTAGATGCTTTCCTTAAGCGAGCACCTCCACAGGCTCAGCACAACAGACACATTCGTTGATGAATGAGGCTGGTTTTTCCCCCGGCTTTAGCCAGCCAGATCTCATTTGGACTCACCAGAAAGACAAATCGGGAGCTGTTGTTAAATATCTAGAAGGTATGACTGCTACCTGGAGCAGAGCTGCGTGAAGACACTGACCTAATTCTGCTTCCTGACAGCCCCTAAAGCTCTGGGTTAGTTTTACCCAGACACAGCCTTGGTTCACAGCCACTCTCTGAGCACAGGCTGGACTATAAACCCATCTGTTATCTGTGAAGAAACCATGGTAATGCTCACCATTTTACTCCAGACCTGGTATGGCATCTACCCTACGTGTTCAGACCAACACAAAGGACATGATTTCCAACCTGCAAGCAAGGAACCTTGCTGTCTTTGTGTGAGACAAGAGCTGCTCTGTGTAAACTACTGTCCTGGGGATTTGGAGTCTGGTGTTTTGCTCACTTCCTCCTGGTTTTCAGTTGAGGACAAGCTATTCTGGTGTCAGAGGAGCCGCAGGAACTCAGGCCAGCATTATTGGCCCATGGCTGTCTGGTAATGGATAAACTCCATGGGGAATCCTCTGAGCTGGCCTTACTTTGTTCTCTTGAGCTGATATAGCAAGGGCCTAGTACAGTTGCAAGTGTGATACCCACAGAGCTCACACCACAGGCCTGCTCAAGCACGTCATCTTGGGCAAATGACATAAAAACATTTCTCCTACAAAGTCCCATTCTGGAACAGACATCTGCAGGTGTTAGTGCAAAGAAGTATAAAAGATCAGTTAATTTTGTACTCTGAGATAATACAAAACTCAGTAAGGAACTAAGCTTTCCATGAGACCCATCACCAGTCAGATTTGTCCCTGGAGAGGCAGCATTAATGGAGCACAGTCACCCCAGGTACCAGCATCAGCTGCATCCCTCAGCAGAGCTTGGAAGTACTCCTGCAACAGCAAAATCACTGTGAGGACTAACACCATCCTCTGAGGGAAGCACCGCAACGATTAAGTGGATTTATTTAAGAAGTTTTTAATTGCACAAAATTGAATTTTTTTATCTACTCCTAAAATGGGAGCAGATAAACTTCCATTTTATTCTAATCACTATGGGGAAAACTCAAGACTCCTCCTTCCTCTTAAGGGAGTTTACGGGCAGATGCAGCACAGCAGCAGTTCCCCAAGAATGGCCGTTTCACACATGGGGAGAAATTAAAAAACAAACAAAAAATCTACTCAGCGTAGAGTCCAGTGAGTTCAGCCACCTTTAGACCCAAGACCTAAATAAAGACCTTGTGTCCTATCAATCCTTTTAAATTAAGAGAGCACTGAGGACTACCATGGGAGACTGAGGGTCCTCAATAGGATGCTGAACACTATTGAAAGAAGAGAAGACAGTATTTGCTTTGTCACATGATTTTGAATGGCACGCGTGCCAAACGCGAAGACTGAGAGAATTAGTGGGATTAACCAACTGCTCTTCTCAAGCCAACAAAACTGGGCAAGCAGCTCCCTGTTTGGTGATGAGCCTCCCAGAAATGGGTCAACAGGATCAGAGAGAGAAGGCAGTATTGTGTTGGCAGGACTCTTACCAAGACCCAACGCAGGAGGAAAAGCATGTGGAGGCTGGCTGACCCAGCAGCACCTCCAGGATGCCTCTTCCCACGTTCACAGTGGGGGGAAGTGTTGCTCACAACCTCCATCACACTAGTCTTGGTGTGTGTGGCTGACACTTTCAATATTTCCAGGTGAAAAGCTGGCAAACATACAAAAACCCAAGACCCAGTCTGAATGTGTAAGTGATTTCAGTAAGTAATGTACTGTAAGAAAGAAATCAAACAGCCTGAAATGTTTAATTTATTAACTGTTTCCACTGGGAATGGATATGAAACCAATCATGGTTTGATTCATTTTGACCATTTCTATCAGTCCACCAACACACAGTGCAAAATTACAGGTAGTGTGAAAAGGTGACACTAATTACTTGGCAACACGATCCTGCAATCTGTCCTGCTGTCCAGCCTTCCCACATGGCCCAGCTGAAGCCATACCCAGTCAGTGACCCAGAGAAATCATCCTCTGTCAAACATCCGTGATTTAAGGCTGGAAGTTTTTACAGGAATACT
Source organism: Strix uralensis (assembly GCF_047716275.1). Taxonomy (NCBI): domain Eukaryota; kingdom Metazoa; phylum Chordata; class Aves; order Strigiformes; family Strigidae; genus Strix; species Strix uralensis. Next base: position 131,986,921 of record NC_133975.1, read on the forward strand.
GTGTGGATGCAATGTGAGGGATTTCCACCAGCTATACTGCTGCAAAGCAGCTAGGAAGCCTACTCTGGTGAGTAAAACAGGAATTCAGAGGGGAGTCTCTACTTAGGCTGGACCTAGCAATAGGAGTAATTAAGTTGAATATTCCTGGAGATTTTTTTTTTTATAAAATGAAGAAAGTTTTAATATCTATTAGTGGGATTTGCCCATGCTCCTGCATGCTTTCACAGGAAAGGATTCACACCATGTAACTTCAGCTGCATGCTGCTGCTGTTTGCACCAGAAGGGTTTGTTGCCTTGGCTTACTAGACCGCTCCTGTGAAGAGCCAGACTCCCATTTCACAGCAACTCCTAACAAAAATGCTTTCAATTATCCCATTGAGATGTTTATTTCTATTGGTCTGTCTAGATTGGCACCTCTATTATGCCCAAACTGGTTAGTCCTGGAGGCATCATCACAGAAGCAACCCCTGGAAAGACCAAAGGAGAGGAGAGATATTTCTCACCATGAGCATTAAAACATCATGAACACAGCAAATAGGAGGCAAGAGAGGAGAGGTGTAAATAAAGCCAAGTATGAGAGGAGTGTGCGAAGAGGAGTTGACCATGTTCACCTCAGCAGGTCAGGTTTGGCAAGACCAGAGTCTGCATGGCCCTCGAGAAGGAAGAGAAAGTCCCCACCACCTTCACATCTCCCGTCCCACCAGACACTGCATTTGCCTCTCTGCAGCCAGAGCGGAGTTTACCAGTGATTAGACTAAAGCCACTGACTACCAGCAGGCAGATCCTGGCTCCACTGAAGTCTACAGAAGTCTGGCCACAGACTTTACCATAGATGGTCTTGGGTCTTCTGCCCTCTAATTTATCTGTCAATACTAGGCCTAGATAGCAACTCCAGGGACCTTCTTGCTACAGCACATCTCACCATCAAGGCAAAGTCAGTGAGAACGGGAAGGCACATTGCAAAAGGCATTTTCAAAAATCCCCCTGCAATCTAACCAGGGCTTGCTGAATTAATTACTGCAAAACCATCATCCGGTATTTTTTCCTCTCTCTTTTCTGGTCAGAAGCAACAGTATAAAAGTTTAATGAGAGTAATAACTTTCCTACACAATTCTTGCCATAGAAGATGCTTATTTGTTAAGACAGAAACTCTTACATCATCTTCTAAAGGCAAATATTAGCAAAACAACAATTATTTGAAGCTGCTGATGCCATCTATAATCCTCTCTTCACTTTCAAAGAGTCATTTTCTCTCTATGACAATTAAATTCCTAGCACTACAGATTAGCACAAATACTCTCTTAATGCAGATACTTTTACAAGCAAGGCTCACCGGTAAACTAGCATTAATATGTCACCCTGTAGGCACAGCAAAATAAGTCTTTTTCAAAAATCAGCCAGCAAACAACATCAAATGTTGCAGAGCTAAGTATCATACAGAAAGATAAAGGCTATCCCGGCACGCCGAGCTTGTACCTGAACAGCTGGGAATTGAAGCTGTCTTTCAAATCCCAATTTCACTGACTAGCTCTGCTAGTAACCAACCTCTTCCCAAGACCTTTTCTGTGGTACCTTCCATTGTTGCTCAAAAATATATTAGCAATGAATAAAAGATGCTACAGACAAGGTCAAGTGACAGGTCAGTTTGGAATCGGAGCAGTCACACATCATTTTGCAGCACTTGACCTCTAAATCCCATTGTTATACAACACAATCACCTATTCACGACACAAGCTGAGCTCAGTAGAAAGGATAATCTGTTTGCACCTTCCAACTCCCCTGGGAGCACAGGTTAACTTTAAAAATTCCCCTTGTTACCCATGAAGCCTCGGTGGTTAATTACCCCCACACAGCACACTCAACAAGATAGATGCAGCAAGAGTGAGGGGGAGCTGCCAGGCAGGACCCATGCAGGGCTCTGCAAACCACCCCATTAGAAACTGAAAAATGCAGCACTTTGGAGAAACTCTCACAGTTGGGTTTTTTTCCTGATTCTTAAGAGAGTAAAGATGTGCAAGCTACTTGTACAACTTCCACTTGATTTGGGGAAATTCTTCTTCAGAAATAAATTAAATTATTTAAGTAAGAGGTGTCCAAGAGATCTGGGAGCACTGAGTGCATTCAGTGGGATTTGTAGCTTTCTGACAGACTCTGCATTTGATAAAAACTTTTTATCAAAAATAAAGGAGGGGCTGCTGCGGAATGTGAAGCTCAAGGGCAGCCTTGACTGCAGTGGCCATGTAATGGTGGAGTTCAAGATCCTCCAGGCAGCAGGGAGGGTGCACAGCAAGCTCGCTACCCTGGACTTTAGGAGAGCAGACTTTGGCCTCTTCAGGGATCTGCTTGGTGGAATACCATGGGATAAAGCCCAGGAGGGAAGAGAGGCCCAGAAAAGCTGGTTGATATTCAAGGATCACCTCCTCCCAGCTCAGGAGAGATGCATCCCTACAAAGAGGAAGTCAGGTAAGAATGCCAGGAGGCCTACCTGGATGAACAAGGAGCTCCTGGACAAGCTCAAACACAAAACGGAAGCCTACAGAGGGTGGAAGCACAGACCGCGAGCCTGGGAGGGATACAGAGAAACTGTCCGAGCAGCCAGAAAGGTTAGGAAGGCCAAAGCCCTGATGAATTAAACCTGGCAGGACATCAAGGGTGATAACAAAAGCTTCTATAGGTATGTCAGTGGTAAAAGGGAGACGAGGGAAAATTTGGACCCTCTCCAGAAGGAAACAGAAGACCTGGTTACCCAGGATGTGGAGAAGGCTGAGGCACTCAATGACTTTTTTGGCTCAGTCTTCACCGGCAAGTGCTCCAGCCACATCACCCAAGTCACGGACAGCAAAGGCCGGGACTGGAATAATGAAAAAACACCCACTGTAGGAGAAGATCAGGTTCAAGACTATCTAAGGAACCTGAAGGTGCACAAGTCCATGGGACCTGATGAGATGCATCCGCGGGTCCTGAGGGAACTGACGGAAAAAGTGCCTAAGCCACTGTCGAACAGATTTGAGAAGTTACGGCAGTCCAGTGTAGTTCCTGCTGACTGGAAAAAGGGGAAACATCTCCATTTTTGAAAAGGGAAAAGAGGAAGACCCAGGGAACTACAGGCCAGTCAGTCTCACCTCTGTGCCCTGCAAGGTTGTAGCACTGGCACAGGTTGCCCGGAGAACTTGCAGCTGCCCCCTCCCTGGAAGGGTTCAAGGCCAGGTTGGTTGGGGCTTTGGGAAACCTGGGCTAGTGGAGGGTGTCCCTGCCCGTGGCAGGGGGGTCAGAACTGGATGATCTTTAAGATCCCTTCCAACCCAAACCACTCTATGATCTACTACATGATCTGTCATAATATCTGCTTCAAAGAAGGAAAAAAAAAAAAAGCAAGCTGCTGAAGCATTAGCTATGACTTTACAATCACTAATGAGCAACGTTTGCTTGGGACTTGATCCAGGACTGTGTTTTTCTTTTTATCTGAATATATTTGCCTGGCAGATGAATACCAAAAGAGGGAAGGCAGAAGAGTTTACCAAGCATGATCCTCTATTCATGATTTTGGATTATATTTCAGACAACACCAGAAAGTGTCTCCTCCAGCAACGCAGTTATTTTTCTTAAGCAGTTCTTGATATCCTAAAGAAACATATAAATTACTCTGTTTTCACCTAGGTCAGGCTTTAAGGTTCCTCACCAGGAAAAGAGAGGTTTGTGCTGCAGCTCCTCTTGCCATCGCTGGCAGGGCTGGGGGGGCTGGCTGCTCTCCTGTGCTCTGCGCAGCCCGGAGACACGCCAGCCCCGCACAGGGGGCACAGCCGCAAGGCACAGCTGAAGCACTCAGGTGTCAGGCTTTATTGTTCCTGACACTGCTCATCGTGCTGTCAGTATGTTTGTTTTCTAGAGGGAAACTTTGCTTCACAGCCTGCTTTAACCAGTGTTTTATACAGGTACACATTCTTGTTTTTTCCTATTTCTCACTTTCCCCATCCATTTTTTCCACCTGCCCTCTAACTTCAGCAGGAGAGGTCATTACTTTTCTTCCTTGCTAGTTATCTCCTGTGGCTGCCAACCAGACAGCCAGGGCACATCAGTCTGGGCAGCCCAGATAGCCGTGCTGCCAGGGACAGAGCGAGCACCGCGCTCGCGGGGAGCGTTAACCCAGGGTCTGGGCACAGACAGCCAGCGCTGAGCTGGGTTTGCTAGAACGGGACTAAGAATTTGCTGTCATTTGCAAAGTTGTTTTTTTTTTAAATAGAGCCCTCACCACCTAGAGTTTGCAGTGAATGCCTCAAGCTCTAATTTAGCACCTCTTTCACCAATGAAGCAGAAATTGTTCAAAGGCACGAGCTCTCTGATTGCCTCTCTGAATTTACATGCTCTGCTCTTGGAGATGAAAGCTGTAACCAGGCACATGACATCACTGCGGACTCCAAACGCCACTGACAGCCAGGACAGTCCCTGCAATCTTTGGCTGGGAAGCCAGAAAACCAGCCAGCAGCACTGACAAAGTGCTTTGAGCTCAGAAAACAGGAAAGGGGTGCAGCTACCCAGGCCACCCACCTGCAGCTCAGCTGCAATGCAGAACTGCACACACAGTGCATGAAATCAGGTGGGGGACAAGCTTCCCCATGGATGTTAAGGGTACGCCACAGATCTCACTATTTTCTACCTTTCTTTGGCATCTTCTGAGTATTCTTCCTGCAGGAAGGGAACCAGAAGCAGCATCTGACCCTACCGCTCCTACTGGATACCTCTGAAAGGAGACTAGGACCAGCGAGCAGGTACAACAGGATGAACTAAGACAGCAGAAGTCACACAAGCCAGAAACATGTGCCTTGTGTTTATAAAACTATAGAGAGCGTTTCACAATTCATTGCAGTTTAATATTGCCAGTTTGTGACGCGTGCCATTGCTTGCTTTCATCGCCCTGTGTACTGCTGGGGAGATGGGGGCACAGCGGCTGGAGGGATACGAGAGGACAGTGAAGGTCTGCGAGATCCGGAGCACTCCGACAACTAGACTAGGGAAAGCAGTTTCTGTGTCTAGTGTCGAGAAGCCATGTAGGAGAAGTCAAACTTCTGGATAATCAAGATGAAGTTAATGAGGACTTTTCTCATTGCCAAGAGCAGCTCCAAGTGATGGGGCTGCCTGAGATCACCACACTCAGCTCAGCAGCACATAAGCAGTGAGGTGCAGAAGATACAGGAGCCATGTGCTCCCGAGACGGTCGGTACAGCTCATGGCATCCTCATGGAAAGGCCCAGCATGTTTAGAGCTACAGCTCCAGCACTCGCTGAAGGTGTTTGGAAGAGCCGTTACCTTCAACCAACAATACCAAAAAGCACAAGGAACAGCATGAGATCATTCTGCCAGCTTGCAACTGCTCTGTGTAGGGCACAATCATTGCAAAGGACTTGCCAAAGAGTCTTAGAAGCATAATCTCTCTGACCTGTAAATGGCATTTCTACTTCTAAGTCACCCAAGGGATTCTAGGAGCGGCACTGAGGGTGTTTTGCAGGACAGAAAAGGAGACAGGAACCTCATAAGAAAAATAATGATCCAAATCTAAACAGAGTTTACATCAAAAAATGTTTAAGAAACAGCTGCTTTCTCCTCAAACATTGAGAAATCGTCCCTATTTGCCCCACCACCTTCCTCCAGACCAGCAAAATCTCTGCAGTGATGGTCTGCTGGCAAGGGGCTCCAAATCTCTCCTCCACCTTCCTGAGTTATCCCCCTCCCCAAATCCTCAGGGCAGATCTTCCCCCATCGTTGTGGCTCCCTACCTCATGTGGGACCTCAATTAGTCTCTAGCACAAGGGCACAGAGTGCTCCCTGCGGAGCCCCTGAGGCTGGCCAGACCCCTGCTTGCCACAGGGAGGGAGAACAGACACCTCAGGCCAGAACGGCTGCGAACGCACTTCATGGGGCGGTGTGACCAACCTTCTTGTAATTCACAGCCATCTGAGTGCCCTTGAACTGTAACCACCGCCGCAGCCCCTATTAATGCTTAATAACAACCGAGACAGTTCTAGCTCATAGTTTTCATACTCTTGGCAGAGGCATCCTAACAGCAAGGGCAAGCAGGTGTCCTCACACTGGAGATCCAGGTTTTGTCACCACCAAAGCTCAGAGGCGATATCACTTGCACTTTTCATCTGAGGCCACCTATCAGAGCGGATGTTCTACACCATGACAGAGACAAGAGTTTCTGTTCATGTTTGCAGTTTCAGGAACCCTCAATTTAAAGTCAAGATGCAGAGACCCCAGGGTAATTCCCAGCAGGGATACTTCAGTAGACTTCTGAAGATCAAGACAGACCTCTCCAGTCACAAGTATCTTCTCTCTCAATAGCTCCCATGTCCCACTTCATGGGCAATACACTGACAGCAAGAGCCACTCAATGCTGCTCTTCACTGTTTGGCTTCTTCAAACTGCGAGGACAAAATCTGATGTTGTCAAGAACATTTTGTCTACACTGCTGCTTCTGATGGCCCAGTAAAGGTTAGGGACTGTTGCTCCAACCTGTGTGTAGCTGCAGGTGGCATTTATCCTCCGCTCTTAAATAGGAGCAGCCCACCAATATCATCAAGGGACAGAAATGGTTCAAGTAGTTCAAGAAAATGGAACATGTATCATCAGCTTGGTTAAAAATCTACTTTTCTGACCTGGTCTATTATCTCCTGGCAGTCCATTCACTCTCATATCAAGACACTGCAGAGGGAGTGTCAATTTGACTTATACCTAGAAGAACCCACAAAATTAAAATCTCCATGCCAAAGTCAAGTGACTTGCTCGCTTCTCTCCAGTAACCCAGGACCTTCCCATCACACAGATTAGGTGGGGAAGTTTCAAACTCCTGGGCCTTTATTCGATGAAGCTCAAGGAAAGATCTTTAGAGTTTTTTCTCATCCAGCTGTAATTATAACTTGAATTTTAATTCATACAATTAAACAAAACTATTGAAATATGCACACAGGAATTACAAAATCTAGGTTCTATTTCTCTTTCAAACTCTCATTAATTTATGGATATTCAGAAGTTTAAGATATCACAGGAAGGCATTTGTCAGGGATTTCTTTTAATCGTAGGATCAAAACAAAACAAAAATATCCTTAGGTTACAAAAACACTGCAAGATGGACAGATTATGTAGTAAGAAAGCCCATCATCTCTTTCCAGCCTAAAATAAGAAGAAGCAATAAGTGATTGACAGCAAACTATAGTCAACAGAGAAAAAAAGTCTTCATACATTATGATTCAGTTTTTCCTTTGTTGACTACAGTTTGCTGTCAATCATTTACAGCTTTTCTTTATTTGAGGTAGGGAAAAGGTTGCTCTCTCCTTCTTCCCTAGCAAGCTGTCTGTTTTCTTGCGTGCACTTTCTACCCAAGGTATTTAAATGTTCTCATCTTGTACTTAGAAATATATAATAAACTTCCCAATTACCTTCTACCCTTTTAAATGTCAAACCAATCAAAAGGTTGAAAGGGGGAAATTAAAGCCTATTTTCAGAAGAGCACACTTACTAATGTATTACTGACCTTCAAGAGAAGAATAAGATAACGCAGCTTTTTTCAGTACGTATCCTGGCTTCCAGCCTACAAGATGAATTCAGAGATGTGGGATCCACTGCAAAAATGACTTTTAGAAGATTTAATTAGATTTAATCTAGGTATCTACCTAAAACAGTGATATCTGATAGGTTTTCATTTCAGTGTTACCTCTGTGACTTTGATTACCTGCAACATAATTTTGTCTGGGGGGAGCAAAGGGAGAACAGAACCCACATTCATTAGTAGAAGAGCTGTTCAGGATGTCTATACAGACAGCAGCACAGGAAATTCATCTGCTTCCTGATTTTGTTACAGACAGGGGCTACATGGGACGTTTTGCCATGGTACCAGCTGAAAGGGTGTGTGGTGGCTGTCTGCACTGCTGCGTCACGCAGCAAGAGGGGTACGGAATGAAACTGGACTGTGCAGAGCTGCCATTGACTGCAAGACACTTCCTAGCAAGGCATGACTTGTGTCTGGCTCCCAGTCTGGTGAGATGACAATCAGGCCCTTCTACAAATATGCTTTCTAAAGCCTTTTTATACATATTAAACAAGAGTGTAAAAGTATATATAGGAGAAAGCAAAGTGCTTACTGGATGTGCATCCAACCGAAGCCACAACAGAGCAAGGGCCTGTTTGATGTGGACATTATTAATCTCTTAATCCTTTGCAATATGCTGTCACTCAAAATACATGCATGTGCATCTGGGCTATGAGAATCAGTGGGGATTTCTCCCTAAGGCTTGGCTCAGCATCCTTTAGCCTCCCACAAAAGCCCCTCCATGCACACGCTCCCCCTGGTAGGAGCAGTGGTGGTCTCACTGTGCTACAGGTGCCACCTCCAACCTGCTTCACGGGCAGATTCCCCCTGTCCTGCACAGAGCAAGCCGCTTCGCACAGCCAGGCTGGCATCGGGGAGCTTTGCAGGGGAGGCTATGGCTCCTCAGGACCTGCATGCAAAACCTGCAAGCATTGAGATCAAGAAAAACCTTTTTCTGGAGAGAAAGAGCCACACAGAAAAATATAGTGACTTCTTAAAATCACTGTTAACCCCATTTCACTTTGTGCATATGTGATTTTTGTCCCACATAAGGCAAATCTTGTGTTTCAAGGAGACTCGGGTATGGACAGTTTTGCAGAAACACAGAGCATAGAGCTGCTCATTCAAGCATTTTCGCTTGCGCGTGGCACGCTGCTAGAAATCACACCCTGGCACAGGAACTGCTCATCCCTCAATATTTAGCCCATCATGCAGTGATGAGGTGAACTATTTTTAATATCTTTGTGCAATGGTATTTCCATACTACAGCGCAGGATCAAGGTCTGGTGGGCCAGAGGGTGGTAGGTGCCGTCTGGGTTCCTCCTATCACCTGTCCCATTACTTTCTCCCCCACACAGCAGTGACTGTTGTTAAGGAATATATTTACGAGGCCCATGAACGACCACCAGCCCCATTACACAGAGCATCCTACAAAAGCCGATGTCCATTCCCCACATCCAGGAGGGCTGTACTAACACTCACGTTTGACCTGGGCTAACTCTTCAAGGCCAAACCATATGTTTTCTTCTTTGCCTTCCTGACAAACCTGTGTTCCTCGGATATGAACATGAATTAACCCTGCTAAGAATGAGGAAGGTGCTATATTTTATGACTGTTGCATAGTACAATAGTATCACTGGTAAAATACTGATTCTGGCATCATAAAAGCTGTGCTTACTTGCCTTTTATAGGCACAGGGGAGCAAAGACATCACACAGGGCACTGCGCACACCATCAGTGGGCTTGGAGGGATAAGGAGCAGCACAGGTTGTGCCTCTGTACAGGATAATACCAGCTATAACGCTGCAGCCCAAGGAAATTTATGATGCTGTGGCAGCTCCCAGCTCCCTGACTTTGAGGGCACGCTGCTCTTCCCAGCGTTTGCTGCTGCCTTTTGAATACTCATGTCCTTTTTCTGGAAATTGCTCTGCTTCGTGGTTGCTCAGAGGTTAAAGCTCTCCTCATCTCCCTGTTACCCTCCCACCCACCACAGGCTGCAAGGGGCCCCCCAACACGCCACTTGAGGGGGTCCCTGGGCCTTTCACTCTAGGTGGCCATGCAGAGCCTCTGCCCGGACCAGGAGGAGGAGAGCAGTGCTCAGCAGGCAAGGCCACAGAGCTGGGTTCAGACCCAGGACTAACCATTCATGAGCAATCATGGGGTCTGCTCAGCTTCTAGTCCACTCTTTGGAGCCACGGTCCCCTCGTGACCTGGCCAGCCCCACTCAATCCCAGCAGCCCCAGCCCCCTCCAGCACATGTTACCCCTTGGGGGAAAGGATGGAGCAGTCCCATCCAGACTCAACCACTGACAGGAGAAGAGCACTACTCACGGGATCACAGCCAGCCTGCTGAGAAATCTGCCATCAGGGCTTGGAGAGGGCCCAAAGCCTATGGTCCCATCTCACTCTTGTCTCCTGGACTGGAGGAGAACCACTCTGCAAACACTACATGATATTGCACAGTCTTCACCGAAGAAATGAAAATAAAAGGCAAGAAAGCGCCACATGCAGATGAACCTTTTGCAGACAATGAAGTGGTGACCTTCTCCCAGAACATGCTTCAACTTAGAATAAGCTATTTAAAAGGCGCATTCCTCACAGCTACTTGTCTCCTGGGGGATTAAACCTGGGCAGTTGTTTTCTCAACTGGGCGAGTCTTGTTTTGCAAAGGAAATGCAGCCCCATTAAGCCCTTGGTGGGGCTTTCCCGTGGGACTGCAAGCGTTTGGAGGTGGGGAGGGACATTATCCATCCAGGCACTGTGCTGTCTCAAGGAGGGCTGCTGCAGCACCCTGAGCTGGGTTTGAGCTCCCTGCAGCCTGAGGCACACAGTCTCCCCTGTCCTTGGGGTGTGCAGGTGCCAGCAGTCACAGAGACCATCACGCAGCTCTGGAAATTTACACAAACTTAAAGAGATTCTGTTTTCTCTGCTGCCTTGGCTCCTGAAATTTATTAACGTGGCACTAGCTGTCCCCAAGAATAGCACCTGCCAAGTCCAATCCCACTCTCTAAAACCACATTATAAATCATATGGCAAGAGAACATCCCGAATGCTGATGACTGGAGGTTATGGCAGTGATGAAGGCTGCCAGGAAGAAAAATGGCTTTTCCTCCCCCAGTCCCAGCAGAAGTGTCCAAACACACCGCAGCCACTGCCCGGTTGGGCTGCCACTCTGAACAAACTGGAGTATGTTTATAGGAGCGATTACCACCTCTGCACTGGTTGTTAACACAATTAATGAAGGGATGGTTCAGTGGTTTATAGCTCGAGGTCTAACAGCGGTAGTAACAAGAAGGGCCTTCGTTAAGACAGTTTCTTCCATTACAGCACAATAAAACTATGATTAGTTCTATATTCAGATAATATAGAAAAACAATTTCCAGTTGCCATAAATCTTCTGAGGCTGAAGCAGTACTGCCAAGTTACCTATTTGCTTGTTTGCTGCCTTTTGAACATTTCTTAAATGGGGCTGTTGTCAGCAATTCAGCTTCTCAAGACACAATGCAGTTAACTAACCCCGTCACAGGGGAAGCATTTGTAAGATCAGGCTGGACGCAGAGCAGGTAATCTTGGCTGCACGCAGAGGACTCATCCATCCTGCTCCCCCATCGCACCTCTGGGCAGCCTGCGCTGGTCCAGCAGGTCACCAGCACTGGAGGCTCCTTCCAAGGGAGATGGACACCAGCCATTCAAACTGGCCAGAGACACCTGCGTGCTCCGAGCAATCTCCTGTGCGTTATCAGGAGCTCTCTGTCCACTGTGCATCAGGGAAGAGAGAGGGGGAAAGCTGTTTACATAAAGATTATCCCAGTTTTATTTGTCTAATGAAATGTGAAGAAATTGGATGAGTTTCTGTGAAGGAAGCGAGAGTGAGAGAGTACAGACGAGAAAGCAGAAAGTATAATACTGGGACAAATCTCACACAGATATGAATGTCATGAATTAATTTAGACCAGAAATGACAAGAAACCCCCCAGGCCTCACAGGAGAGGAACTCTGCAATGGGACAGTAGAGATGTCAGAGCAAGAAATGAAAGCTTATGTCACAAGCCTTCAGGTGTCCACTACACTGGGGAACCTAGGAAGGGCTGTAAGGTGCCTTAATTGTCATGTCTCCGCACAATGTTGTATTAACCCCATGCTTCAGGGTTTCTATTTGCTGCCAGAAGGGGCTTGGGACAACTTTTAGGAATAAATTCTTTACTTTCTTTTCATCATTTATCTTAGGAGGTGGCCAGTACTTGAGATGGGGTGGAACAGGACACACACTGTGCACTCAATACTTGGAAAGCTTCAGGTGATCATTGCCAGGAGTCACCAGGAGAGCAGCTGCTTAGGTAAACACCCTCTTAGAAGCAAAAGTGCCCCATCTTCATCTATGACTTTTACCAGTCTACTGTTTCATTGCAAAAGTTGGAACTCCTGACCTGAGCTCTACATCCAACACCAGGTCAGGACCAGACTTTCAGCTATAGAGCAGCAAGTCCTGTGGATACCATGGGGCTGAGTTCAAAAGGTTCCTCGCATTGCCCTTGGCTGACCATCAACTTCTGCACTTATAAACCTTCTTGCTCGTTCTCTCCCTACAGCCGTGAAAGCTAACCAATGACATGCCAGGCTTCAGAGAACTCTCAGCCCCTGCTCCCAGGACAGAGGCCTGAGGACAAGACTTTGGGGCATAGGGGAGAGTTTCACTGGCATTAAGACAACAGAAGCAACACCTGGATCTCGCAAACAGACCCGTGCTCGTCTCGCCTACACCCTCTTTACCCCTTCTCCCACGTACAGTCCCCAGCTGAGGGCTCTCCTTATCTCTGTTCTGCTCTGCCAGGCTTCAGGCCTGGGAATGGCAGGAAGGGCTGGGGATAAATAAAAAGAGAAAGTAGTATTTCTGTTTCTTCCCAGAAGGACAGGCTCTTTCACAAAAGGCACGGAGCAGGCTATGCAGAGAGACGGGGGAAGAAGCGAGGAACAAAAGGCAAAGGAGGACCTGTTTGCCAGGAGAGAATGAAAAGCCCAGCACTTCTACATCCAGCTCTTCCAGCAGAAGAGAAGGCGAGGCAGAACAAAGGCAGAGCCTCCACGCTGGGGCAGCCGTCTCTTCTCTCTTCTCTGAGCAGACCCTCCCCCTGGGTCTGTGATCCAGAAAGCACCCCGGAGCACAGGGGAGAGGCCAGAAAGAGCAGAAAGCAGCTCCCCATGACCGCACTGAAGCCGTGGTGAGGAAGAATGAGCTGCAGACAGATGCAAAACGCTCAGTGCTGAGGGATGGCGCGTTTAAAGAAGGAGCCGTTTGGGGACAGCGGGAGGGAAGGACGACCCAGAGTCACCCCAACAGCTTGCTGAGGCAATGTGCAAATTACAAATGCCAATTAAAGAGTTAAGCCCCCTCAGAGCATGTATGGTGTGGAGATAGAGGCTTCGAGGAGGGCTCCCAGCTTGCCTGGCAGGCGGGCAGAAGGGGTCCCGGGGCAGGCCAGGCCTCTGCAATTTCTCTGTCAATCCCTCACCCCCTCGGCCCATTTCTCACTGTACCGAGCACTGCTCTCCCACACTCCGTTAACGAACGCTCTGCATTAATTTTAAATGCTTGCTTTTTTGCAACAATGCCGTTAGCGCTGGGAAAATTCAAAAGAGCAAAAATCACAAAGAAACGTCTTCAAAACAGAAGCAGAGCACCCCGTCGCAGCGTGCACAGAGCCAAAGCTCTGTCACGGGTCGTGCCAGCGCAGGAGCATGGCTGCTGTCGGAGGACCACGAGTGCCACCTGCAGCACAGCCCCCAGCCACACGCTGCCAGCCTGGCACAGCATCCCCTTGGCACCAACCCTGCCCTGAAACTCTGGGCCGCCGGTGATCAGCTCCACGCCCGTCAGGGCTTGCAGTGGGTTTTATCACTGCAGTTCCCCAGCAGTAAGTGCTCGGGGCTTGCCGAGAGTCAGCCTTGAACTCCCTGACAGAGAACAGCAAAGCAGGGAGTCCAGATCACACCATTGCAAAGAGGCACTTTCACATCAGGACCAGAGGGAAAACTGAGAAGTAGGAGAGGGCAGGAGAAACGTACCATCCCAGGTGTTTTCAGAGTTTTTTTCTTCGGGATTGCTGGGAAGCTCCTCTCCTGCACCCACACCACGACAATGCAACACAGGAAAGCTGTAGCGAGCCAGCCCAGCCTCTGCAGGGTCTGGAGGTAACTCCTGACTGATTTAAATACTAGAGAGCAGAGTCATTGGAATGCAGATGGCCACAAATATGAGTCCTCCAATACCCCTTCGCTTTGACTTCTCCAGGCAGCTGCACTGCTGCTGCTGCATACGTGTGTCCTCCTGCAGAGCCTCCCATTCTCAAAGCTGGTCGTGAAGCTTTAACATAGTTATGACCAGCGCTGAGCATTTCAGGTCTGCCTCGAGTCAGGACACAAAGGATTGATACTGTCCTGTGTCTCGCCTGAAGAGACTATGCCGTTACTATCTCAGTAAATTGGATGGACATTTCATCCCCACTGAGCACCCCCTTTCCAAGGGACAGCACTGCTCCAGAATGCCCAAGGAAGCCAAACCCACTGAAAATTTCACAGAATCATCTAGGTTGGAAAAGACCTTTGTAGGAGTCTGGGCTGCGCTGGGAGAAAGTTAGTGCAGACAGAAGAATGCAAGGACGAAGACAAGGCCAGCAAAATAAGGCTGGCAAAAACACACAAGATAGCAGATAAGTGAGAAACACCTGTGGTCAGCAAAAGCACACAAGTCTGAGCAAAACAGGGTATGAGATAAGGGAATTTTAGCAAGTTTTGGGCTTTATGTGCTAATTGCAATTAACCAATGCAAATGCTTGTAGAGGCGCGTGAACAGCACGTGTAGATGACCTGTAGCCTATTAGAAGATAGATGAGTGCGTGTACGGAACTTAGTAGAATATAAATGTAACCAGAAAAGGAAAAATAAAAAAAGATGGACGACCTGATCATCACATTGGTGTTGCGTCGTTTCTGTTCCCGCATGGAGAAATAAGGACCCCGGCTAATGGTGACCCCGACAGACCTTGAAGATCATCTAGTCCAACCATTTCCATCCAGCCTTTTAAACCCTAGCACAAAGCTGACTTCACTATGATAAATGACCATTTCAGAAGCAAACGGTACCAGCTCTGTCACTTGTGGCACAAGCATCACAGACACAGCATTCGAGGCTGGCTTAACACAACAGCCCCCACACCCACCGTCCGGCCGAGGTGATGGTATGAATCAGGGCGAAGTGGTGCCACACAGACCCTTCTACCCTTCCTGCCATCAGCTAAGACAGAGCACTGAAACCACTTCCCAGAGGCACTGCCACGGGATGCCCCATCCTGCCGCTCACTTCCATCCTCACCAGCGTCCCGGCTCACCCTCCCCAGCACAGGAGCTGTGTGGGAAGTAACAGGCATTTTCTAAAACTCCACTGCCAAGACATCTGTCACGACCCGGACTGGAAGCCCAGAGAATCACAACGGTTCTGTGTTCCCCTCAGGTTAAATGAAGGTGAAACGACACCAAATGACCAGTTAAAACGTTTTACATGTGGTAGAAAACAATTTAAACTTGGAAAAGGACAATAAGCGATGTGGTCTCTTATAAATCTATCAGGCAGAAAAGAAAAGGAAAGAAAAGAAAGGAGAAAAAGAGAGTCAAAGAAATCCTGATCACCACTCCTGGATCCAGCGTTGTCTCAGGTCTGGTAATCTTGGGTGGTGGGTGCACATGGATCTACCTTCAACAGTGTTTGCACACAGAGCAAAGTTTTTCCCCCAGGAAATGCAATTAATAAGCGGTGTGTCTATTGCAATGCTCTCACACTCTACAGCCACCTCTGCCACCCAGTTCCCACCCATCCCCAGCCCTTTTCCACACCTTCCTTCCCCTCTGCCAGGCTGCCACAGCCCACCCATCACCCACCACCCCGCTCAGCATCACCCCGACCAAACCCCAGCCCCTCAGCTCCGCAGGCACCGAGGGCAGGCTCTCACAGATGCTCCTGTCCCCATCCAGCGCCGAACGGTGATACAGGGTTTGTTCCTCTGCTTTTTAATAGCAAAACCTGCTCTGTGGGACCAGCTGGTAGCACTCAGCGAGCAGAGCCATGGGACAAGGTCCGCAGGAGCCGGCTGCGTGCTGCTGTGAGCCACAGGAGATTATTTTAGCACAGAGAGGAAGAGAAGGCAGCACAAGCAGTTCCCTGTGCACAGTTCTGCCTTAATGTCTTGCAAACAAAAAAGGGGCAAGCGGGTAAAGGACTTTTTAAAATCAATATCAGCTAATCTACATAAATTCAGACATGTGGGTCCATTTACATTTTCGTTAAAATATCTAGTTTTCACAAATAAAAAAGATAAAACCACCACACAGGAGCCAATTTAGCGATACATAGGAGTTGCACCTCACTGTAGCTGTTTGGGTCAAATATTTTTAGCAGGAGTTCAGAACACAAATGGATCATCACGATATTGAAATAAAAATCCTGTGTGTTTCTAATATTAAACTCTGACAGTGACAGTCAGATCAGTTTTAACTTTTTTGTGGGAGAGGGAACATAACGTAGTCTACTCATGAGCAGCTTTATTTTAAATAGGCAATAATATTTAACATAGGAAATCTTCAAGAGCATTAAGAAGGAAACAGCAGCTTTCCCACTCTCCCTTCAGACCCCAAGGCAGCACTGGTGGAGGTAAACGCAGAGGGCACCTGCAACACGTCCCTTCTGCCAGGCATCGCCACCGAGAGACCCCTCACGTGCATCGCCAGCCCCACCCCACCGAGAGACCAGGGCAATGCTACACATTCCCCAGAGCACCTCTAGGAAACAATCCCAGCCAGGAGCACTCCATCTGTAAGGGAAACAAGGGAAAGCACCTTGTGGGGGGAGAAATTGCACCAAAAGTGAACTAATAATATACATATACAGGTAAAACTCATCACAGCCAGTCCAGCTCTTGCCTCGTCCTCTGTGCCCCAGCTGCCTGCTTGCCAGCACCATCCCCTCATCACCTGGGGCACCACCATATGGCAAAGCCACCCTTGTCCCAGGGAAAGGGAGACCTGCTCCCATCCCCGAAAAATCCCTGTTGCCTGGCTGGGGTGGTGCTGCAGAGGCAGGATCTGGCCAGAGATCACCCGAGTCTCCCACACTTCAGAAAGCCGTGGTCTGGTTGCTGTGCTCCCACGGCTTGTCGCTCAGCCGGGAGGGTAAGGACACAGGGATGCTGCTCCTGGGCCAAACCTGGCCTTCATCTCTCTCCAGGGAGCACAACCCAAAAGCAACAAGGGGGAACAAATTACCGAGGAGAAGGTAAAATACCATCAGTTGTCCACCCAGTGATATGAGAGATGGTTGGGGCAAGAGCGATTATTTCATTCAGGACAGTTCAGCGGCCCTTTTGCTGCACACTACCACCAACAGCTATCGGTTGCCTTTGCACCCAAAGAGTTAACTGATTTTTTTACCCAAAAGTGTGCTTATGGTAGAAAACTCACCCTGTTTCTTCCCCCCTCTTCAGGTCACTTGGGTGCCCCCTCCATCAGGCCCTGGGGTGGGTAGTGCTACCCAGCCCTCAGGCCGTTGGTGGATGCGTGCGGACCCGTGTAGGACATGGCTGTCCTCATCTCGTGCTGAGCAACGCCGCCGCAGCGTCTCCAGCTACACATTCCTCCCTCCCTTTAGCAAGGACAGAAATAACTTTAAAATTATAGACATTCTCCACAAAAGTACTGTTCTGATGAACCAACATCTGCCAGTGAATAAAGCAGTTTTTGAAACAGTTTCCAACCAGTTCGATTTAAACACACCATAACTGGGGGCTCCCAGAGGGAAGCCTGTGAGGTACCTTGGGTAGAAGCGTAACTACTGCTGCAGAATGGAAATGCCAGGTAATTAAACCCTCGTCTGCCTAACAAAGAAAAGTACATGAAGCACCAACTGTTTGAAGATAAAGCCAGAAATGTTCAAATCACACGAGGCACATATTTTTAACAACCAGGATGATTGGAATAAACTCTGAATGGAAAGGTGATTTCTCCATTTCTCCGTCTCTTCAGGCCACGTTTGGATATCTTTCAGGAAAGGTGCTTTACAAACGTACCTTCCACAAAACACGCAGGGAGTAAAATTCAATTGCCTGTGATTGCAGGGAGGTCACATTAAACAATCTCATTTTCCCCTGAGTTCAAATTCTACCAGTCTGAAAAATGTATTTGCTACCTCCAAGTACTTCTAGGTAACAGGAAAAGAAGAAAAAAGAAACAAACAAACAAACAAAACCCCCACAAAGTGCAGCTCACACCATTAGCACTTGCAGATGTAGTTTGTGTTGCAATGTCTCCTGCTAATTTTGCATCGCCATCACACTCACTCTCCTGCGGGACCCAAACAGCAGAAACCTGGGAAACAAAGTCTCCTCGGCATCGTGCTTCCTCCCTCCGCAGCCAAGCCTGAAAAGAGGGTGTAAGCCCGGCGTAAAGGGCGTAACGTCTGCAAACCAAGCGCGTCCATGGGCACCCTCCAGTGGTGCAGATCTCCTGACATGTAACTACACAGACCCCCAGCCACTCCTCACGGGAGGGCTAATTTCAAATAAGGATTTCAGCTTTATTACTACTGCATTTTACTGCTTTTTAATGATCCATTAACCACAATAAGAACAACACAGAAGTGTTTACTAAAGAGTTTGTGAACTATTTTGTTCTTTCCTGGGGTATGTAGCTCTTCAATTCATCTGTAGATTGTTTCTCCTTCAGGCTTTATCCAGATTTGTGTCAACATAGTAACCGTCCCATGTTATCCCACACAATTTTGAGATTTCTGACATTTAAAACAAAATTTCTTCCTGGGGTGGTGTGCCCCAGGGCTGGCACAGGGCAGGGGAACCCCAGCAGCAGCAGGGCAATCCTCATGCTGAGGAGAGCTGGGCACCACCAGGCACCCCAGCTGTAACCCGCTCCTGGAACCAGGACACGAGCACAACTCCTTGAACCATCACGTATCCTCCTACCCCATCCCAGGGGGCCTGTGGTAGGAATACAGCCTCTCCAGAAGGCTCTCTTCATCCCCAGAAAGAAATTAGGTATCACCCTGGGCAGAGGATGGCACAGGAGTGCAAATGGAAGATGGAGTAGGTGTCTCTCTTGGCCAGGAGTGGGGTGGGGGGAATAGACATGTTCCTCTTCCCATCCTGCTTTTCTTGCGCTCCTCTGCAGCGACACGATAAGTATAAACTCAGCAGATTAGCAGATCTAGAGCATCTAGTAGTCCCCAGGGACCCATTTAGAGTTAATTTAACCATTAGCATAACCCCAGAAATCGGGAGTAATGGATGCTTTGCAAATCCACTTGGATTTCCTCCTCTGAGTGAGGACATCTGATGCAGTCCTTATGCATCACATTTATGCCTCAGTAACGTCGGTCCATGTGCTTTCAATAAACCACTCTGTAGCACTTAGCCATCAGAAACCTAATTAGTTATAGCTGCTGAAGGCTTAAACTCAGTCTGTCTGCTGGGTTGATCCCTAGGAGTGTCACTGTCTGATGGGAGGCCAAGCAAAGCTCCCTGAGTGTACTTGTCATGCTCATCCCTCCTGTCCAGACTAAGCTGGTGGGTTGAATACAATCCATGTGAGAAGTTTTACACAAGTGACAGGGGTATTTTAATCCCCATTGATTTGTTGTGAAACAGGAAGCATCAGAATAGTTTCCATGAAGAAGTGGATTATTTCCCCAAATCTCTCCTGCCCTTCAGTTAAATCTTTTCCTGGAGGAAAAAAAAAAAAAAGGGGACAAAATCATTCAGCCATTTTTCTTAAAGCAGCAAAGTTTTCAACCCATACAGCTTTCAAAGAGTCTCTTTCTCAGATCCCTTTGTGAAGTGAAATTGTTGACTCATTACTTACTGCCTGGCTGGGCAGGAGGAGAAGAAAAGGAATTGATCATTGCAAGTCCTGCCACCACACTGCTTGGGCAGGTTATACAGTGGTTTTGCAAGGCCAGAGCAGGGTAGGCTGGACAGAGGACTGGGAGTCGGCACCTTGTCCCTGTAGAGCTGCAAGATCTTGGCCTTCCCACCCTTCATGCCTCAGTTTCCCCACCTGTCAGCATACTTGATGAGCCTGTCTCCTTTCAAAGAGCATGCTAGGCTCTGAGGATGAACCGTGCCATGCAGGAAGGCGTTTCCTTCTCTATCCAAATGGTGCATTTTTCTTCATTAGCAAAAGAAATAATAAAATGCAGGTTTGAACATTATATAGCACGATAGTCTCCAGGAAAGTGATAGTTTCCTGGTGCTCTCTACAAGGATGACTCAAGACACAGGTGATCCAGCAGATGTTGGTCCCAGGTGAGGCTGCCCAGGGGAACATTCTCTGCACCGATGATGGTCCTGCAGCCAGACACCGTCTCACAACACTGCTGCTCCTTAACCCCTGCACTGGGCAGAGCAAGAGATTTGTGCTCAGGGGCATCCATCGGGCCTGGGCGGATCCGCGCATCTTAAAACAGAAGCGGTTGTTAAGCTCTGTCTTTAAGAAAGCAGCAAGTGAGAAGGGTTCCTGTGCTTGACTTGCCCAGAAAGGGCTGGGACAAGGATTAAGGAAAGGCTTTAATTGGTCCCTTGAGGGACCTGCTGGCAGATTGGCTGAATCGCAGGGCTGGCGAAGAAGATGCCCGGACCCCTGCCTGCCCAGGCTGTCCCAGCCCAGCAGCACAGAAAGCTGCCTCCCTTTTCTTGGGAAGAATCCAGAGCCACAGCACTGAGGGCCCAGCTTCTGAGATTAGACTATAATTTCCACTTGGATAATTACTCTTAATATAGATATCCAGGGAGAAAAGCAAGGAAACCCAGCCAGCCAGCAAGGCAACTGAGGAGTAGCACAGCCTTAGGAAGGCAGGGACAGAAGGGAGGTGAAAGCCTCCAGCCTTAAGGCTTCTCAAGGGAGAGCCATAAAGATGCTCGGGGAGCTGGAGCACCCCCCTGTGAGGACAGGCTGAGAGAGTTGGGGGGTTCAGCTGGAGAAGAGAAGGCTCCGGGGAGACCTTAGAGCGGCCTCCCAGGACTGAAAGGGGCTACAGGAAAGGGGGGAGGGACTCTTGAACAGGGGGGTAGGGATAGGACAAGGGGTGATGGTTTTAAACTGACAGAGGGGAGATTTAGATTAGATGTAAGGAAGAAATTCTTCCCTGTGAGGGTGGTGAGGCCCTGGCCCAGGTTGCCCAGAGAAGCTGTAGCTGCCCCCTCCCTGGAAGGGTTCAAGGCCAGGTTGGACGGGGCTTTGGGCAACCTGGGCTAGTGGAAGGTGTCCCTGCCCAGGGCAGGGGGGTGGGAACTAGACGGTCTTTAAGGTCCCTTCCAACCCAAACCATTCCATAATTTTATATGATTCTATGATTCTTGGTTCCCTGTTATGAGTGTCCCCATCCATTCCCTGAGCCTCAGACACCCCCAAGCCTGCCTGTCCCATTTCACCCTGAGCAGCCCAGGATGGACAGTCCTACCACCCTCCAGTATGACCCCAGCCAGGAGCTCTGGGGAAAAGGCTGTTTTGGCGATGACCAAACCCAAGACCTTGCAACTTGGCAGTTATACCCCATGCTACAGAGCACATGAATTTGCCAGCAGAAATAAGACACTATTTTCAATGGATGGAAGTATTTTCCCAAGCTTGGGTAACCCTAAGACAGACACAGCAGCTTCCTACATTTTGTGCCATCACGGATGCAGAGGCTTCCTCCCTATCAGCACGGCTCAGCAGGGCTAACACTCCCCAGCAGACAAGATTTTTAGCTCTCGGATATTACCCAGGTCTTGACACCCAAAGGGTTCATTTGCTGACAAATCACCCAGACTGAAAATAGATTTTTATGACTCTTACCAAGAATTCAAAACACAAATTACAGTATAGTCACTCCGTCAAAAAAATGCCAGTTCTTCCCTGATGGTGGCTGGGTTTCCTGAGCGCAGGTATTGCAGAGACATTCTTGCCAAGCTTCCTTAAACCCAGTTCTGCGTCACTATCTTCCCCTCATCTGATTAAATATAAATGACAGCTCAGTGTGAGGTGGGGGAAGACACATGCACACAGCTGGTCCCTCTGCTTACATAAAAGGCAGAGAAGTCACAACTTATATTTCTTATCAATAAAAGCCTTCACCAATTAGAACTATGCAGTAAAACACATGAAAAAGTTGGGCTTTCCCAAGGGACCATCCTTTGATATTTAAGCCAATTTTACTTAAATTTATCAAATAGCATTTAAAAAAATAAAAATAAAAATAAGCAAGAAAGCAAAGCCTATTTTAATGGCAAATCCTAAAACCTTTTCAAATCTCTCAAGCAATATTTATCTGTTTGGAAGAATATTGGTAATGATTATGCTAATAAAAATCAATTTGTGACAATTACTTAACTTCTACCATTCTTGGAATTAAAGTTTTATGTTACATTTTCTTCTAAATCAAGTAATTGATCCTCACATGAATTAGAATTATACCAGCTCGCAAAATCCACAGACTAATTGAATAGTTAACCAAGTGTTCAATAAACTTCACACCTTAGTATCATACCCGTTAAAACTGCTTAATTAGATTTTGCTCCTTGCATAAATAGCTGTAAATGGAGACCGCTTAGTTTCACTTTTCATTTAACTTTATTCTCAAAGCACATTAACAAAATAACTAAGTGCTTATCAGATTTCTTTACATTTTTCAAAATATAGTGCTGATTGCAACAGCTGAAAGATTATAAAATATTTTTAAGTGCTTATCAATCAGCTCTACTACAGCCAAAGTCTCCACGAGTGTGGACCTTGTACACTTAGACTCAGCTCAGCAAAGCGCTTAAACAACTGCTCAGCCCCTGCTTAAGCTTTTGGTATATAACCAAGAGCTCTGCTGAATCACAGCTTTCCACATTTGCATCCCCGAGAGCTGCAGCAGGTTTATTTCCTTAAGCCTTTTCAGGACTTTGCCTTCTGTTCTCCATACCCAAACCTTGTCTATCTCTGCCATATTTTATTCACCTTTTAAAACTTTATCATACGATGTTCCCCTTCCCCATTTCGGCTCATTTTTTCTGGAGCAGGAAAGGGGTGTGTGTGTCATGTTTGGGGCATCCTGGTGGCCCCCATCTCTGTACCACAGGACAGCTGGAGCAGTTTGCCTTTTCCATCGATCGTGGGAAGGTCTCTGCAAACCCAGACAGTGTGTTCCCATCAGACGCTCCCTGCTTATATGACTAGGAATTTACCTTTAAAAGCTATCCGTCTTAACAGCAACACAGACCATGCAATCATTCATTCTGAGTTTTGCCATCCTATTTTCCACCCCAGTATTTTTCTCTTGAGCCCCTGGACTCTCCAGAGCAGACTGCAGACCCAGCAACGCTCAGCACAGGCAATGAATTTCCCAGAGCGGCACACCCCGGCAGAAGATCAGCGTGCAACGCTGAAGAAGAAAGCAGCAGGCCAGCAAACAAAGCTCCTCACCAGTCTGAGCAGAACAAACCTTCCTCAGCCCTTTTGGAAGTTTCCCCAGGACGCATAGGCAAGACCCGCCAACCCAAAGTCTGCGTTACCTCAGTGCCATGATTCATGCTCTCCCCTCAACCCACCACGGCTTCTCACAGGGAGGTTGGACAAAAGTTAAAGTGTGGAACAGGAACAATCATCCCTCTGGGAGAGCGCGAAGTGGGGAGACAGCACCTCCTGGCTCTGGAAAGGGCTCAGCTGATGCTCTGAAGGCTGGGGAGCTTGTTAGAGACTCAGTGCAGACAAAAGGCCACACTCTGTAGAATCACTGCAAGGTCCCCGTGACCCAGAGCCACCTGCTCTCCGTTCTTCACGCTCCACAGTTTGGGTGTGCAGCGTTTAACACAGAGCTCAGCACTTCTCTCCTCCTCAGTACCCTCCACATCAGAGTCCAGCCCCCAGAGTCACACCTCACACCCATGCAGCAGCTTCACAGCATGGGACACTGTTACCCATCCAGCAGCTTCCCCAGAATCCAGCCTAACAAAATCAGCATGCAGACTTTGCCACATGCATCTCTGGCTTCATCTTACACCAAAGCCCTTTCTAAAGTGCTCTCCAAGGCCCCACACTGACCCCAGAGTCAGTAAGGAGCCATCTCCCTTCCCACACTCTTGGAAGAACATCCCCAAGCTTGCTCAGCCAAGGCCCCAAACCTCACCAGCATCCCCACTAACAGCCTCCTCTCCCAGGCTAACGAGGCAGACAGCAATTAACAGAGAGGTGACGAGCACCCAGAGCCCCACCTGCAGCTGCGCTGAGATAGAAGTACAGGAACCAGCTACGGTCTGAGGCTCCTCTCTGCTAATTGCTTTGTCAGATGTTTGTCGTTATTTTTAACATGTTTATTATTAATTACTACCCCTCCTCTTTTGACATTCATCCATAGTGTAGCTGGTGTGGCAGCCTCAAAGCTATTATCTCTTCAGGGAGACGATTATAAATTCACTTCCACCATAACATCTTATGGACATTGCTCACGTTAGGTATAAAAAATTTTATGGAATGTACTAAAGTTGGTGCACACGGCAGCAGTTTTTCAAACATAAACATCTTGGACACTTTAAAGATATTTCTTTCTAAAGACCAAACAGCATTTGGTCACACTGAGAACTGCATGCCAGGAAAATATACATTTTAATTAAGTTTAAAAAAATAGTCAAGCACAGCTCTAAAATAGTTTTTGAAACTAGACGTATATTGATTTTTCTTAGCCTATAAAAAAATTCATTGCACAAACAATGTGTTTGTGGTATAATTAATATTGTATCTTTCAAGGATATTGAAATAACTGCTTCAGAGGAAGAATTTAGTAAGGAGTAGGCTTCATTTATGCACTGAAAGTTGGAGGCAGTTAAAGCTTGGTGCTGCCAGGCCAAGGCACAGCTCTCCTTTCCAGTTCCCCAGGGCACTGACGGCATCACTGGGCAGGTGCCATACAAGAATACCCCAGATTTCAGCCATGCCTCTGGGTGGGAGCACTTTTTAACCCAGCCTGAGGTTGATTAATTCAACATAAAGCAGCTTGCTGCTCCCTTCTCCTGTCTGCAGAGGGCACACGGGGGTGCGTGTTGCCTCAGTGAAACCTGTACCTGCTGCTCTTTGTGTAGGAACACGCAGGAAAGATGTGAGCCTGAAGGGAATAAATTAGAGCATTCCCAGTAATTGTGTGGATCTTCTCATACAAAAGTATTTTAGTGCTCTTAGTTCATGTGTAGCTTAATTCTATGAATCTGGACTTGAAACTTTTAGCTTCTTATTTTCTCATGCCTCCCTTGCTCCTTATTCTCTTTCAGGAAGGATTTTGCAGAGATGCTCAGTCTTGCATTACAAAATCTTGCACACAAGAATCCTCAGAGCTTTGTAGCAATGTGAGCAAAGCTGAATGTGATTTTTTAGGACAATGTATCACCCTGAATAAGGATATCATCTGGACACTTCCTCTCCCCTCCAAACCTGGGTCTTACTCCCTCTCTAGCTTCAAACTTTTTCATTTGGGATGGTGAACTCACCAGTGTCCCAGACAAAGGCTGTCACTAGCCACTGTTTTGCTGCTCTTGGGGAGTCGTTGGCCATATTTCAATAAACTTTTCTTTTTCTTTCAGAGCAGATTGAAAAATCTTTATATTAACCATGGAACTCATTTTGAAAAACAAACAAAAAAAAATCTTTTGTCAGCTCTACAATGCCTAAAGTCACACCACATTTCCTCCCTGAAAAATCATTACTTCACATTTACTTTGTCATCATTCAGAGGCAGAGAAAAAACATATCAAAAAGCAAAAAGGTGGGAAAAGGGTCTGGAGGTGCTGGAGCGAGGGCAGAGGAGGGCAATGAAGCTGGGGAAGGGCCTGGAGAATAAATCCTGTGAGGAGAGATTGAAGGAGCTGGGACTGTTCAGTGTGAGGAGGAGAAGGTGAGGGGAGACCTCATCACTCTCTACAGCTCCCTGAAAGGACGTTGTAGAGAGGTTGGTGCTGGTCTCTTCTCACAGGTGATTAGTGACAGAACAAGAGGGAACGGCTTTAAACTGCAACAGGGGAGGTTCAGACTGGGCATGAGGAAAAAAATTTTTCAGAGAAAGAGTGGTCAGAGAGTGGAATAGGCTGCCCAGGGAGGGGGTGGAGTCCCCATCCCTGGGTGTGTTTAAGGGTCGTTTGGATGAGATGGTGGGGGATGTGGTGTAGGGGAGAACTTTGTAGAGTCGGGCTGAGGGTTGGATTCGATGATCCCAAGGGGCTTTTCCAACGTGAATGATTCTGTGATTCTGTATTGGCTTGTTGATATCTGTTCTTAACAAAACTTGGCAAGTGCCCCCCATAGCCCTGGGCTGGGGGGTAGGACAAGTCTCACATCAGAGCTGCAGAGCGTAGGGATGCAGGTACCAGCGCCCAGAGCTAAGGATGAGCAGAGCTGAGGATGAAGAAAACCAGGCTCCCTTCCCTCACCCCCAGGCATCTGGGCAGGGGTGGGCAGGTCAGGCGTGGGCTGGCTTCTGCTGCACCGGCCTCGCTGCCATCAATGAGCAAAAAAAAGTGAGAAGACTGATAAAGAGCATGAGAACTGCCCCTAAGTGCAGGAATTACTGCCAGCTGTAGAGGAGGGGCCCAGGTCTCTGAGCCTATAGAAGCACCTTTAAATGATGCAAGGGCAGAGCACTCTCAGGGTGCTGAGTCCCTGCTGCAGGCCTGCTGTGGTGGGAGAGCTGCATGGGGAGGTCCTGCACGGTACCAAACCCACCCAAGGCTGGTGGGGGACTGATGCAAAAAGCAGCTGGACTTAGTAGCGGGGAGGGTGGGCAGGGCAGGGCTGCCGTGCTCTGCCCTGCTGCTGTGTTCGCTTCTGGTAGAATAAAGGAGTTTTTGTATTTATCCATCAACTAACCGTGGCAATAAACTGACACAGTTTCAAGGAACTCCAGCTATTTGGGAACAGCAAATCCCTGCACAGGAACAGTAGCCACCAAGCTGTGGTCATCCCGGGCTTTCAAGAGCACAGTGCAAACCCTGCTGTTGACAAACACCAGGCTAGACACGGGAGATGCTCAGAGACTTGTCCCAGGGGATTGTGTCCTGGCAGACAGTCACGTGTGAGGGCGTGAGGAACAGCCTTGCACACGCACACGCTTCCTCCAGCACGTGCCATTTGAAAAAGACTGCAGCTCTGTGAACTGAGCCCAAGGAAGAGGTTTACCTGGTGTCTGCGCAGCACCCGAGAGCAACCAAGGTCTCATCTGGGGACTACAGCTGACTCACACTTTTGCTCATCAGTTACACTCCCTCTGCTCAATCCATATTTTTTTTTATATCTGCCTTTCAACGGGGAATGAGTTTCTTTCCACTCAATTGCAGTTTCGCATTAACGTTCCTAAAATTCCACCAGTTCCTCCCACCATCTGAAATTATCATCACCTCCAGTGGAGGGAATTGTTAAACCTTGCTATGTAAATTAGCACTGCAGATCACCTTTTCCTGATGCCTGAGTGTCCTTTCCCAAATTGGTAATATGATCAAAAATAAAAATAATGGGAAGCTAAACGTGCAGGTAGTTTCCCCTCCCAGCTGGAGAGGGGAAAACAATTATCCCTGGAAGATTTACTCTCCCACGGAGAAGTATCGCCGGCTCCTTTTACACTGCAAATGATAAGTAGATTTATACATGACAGCATGTGTTAATGACAGCAACAGTAACGAAAATGAGTCTGGTAACACCTGACCAAAGCCTGCAAGTGCTCAAGAGATGAACTTTGTCATGGAGAAAGATAATCAAAGCCAACTAGTATATCCATTTACTAATTTTATGAGCTTGAGTCAAAACCCACTTAGTTTATGTCTTTTTCCACTGATTCGCAGTGATGCTCACTGAGGGCAGAGTGAAAACAGGCATTAATGAACTATTTATTGCCTTTTTGTGAGAAGCTCACACACAAGCATTGGGAGGCAATGTCAAGGAGATCACGCTCCCACCCTGGGACAGTGCAGTGTCCCACCAGCCTCCCACCTGTCCAGCCGTGGGCCAGGCAACGCCATCGATGGGGAGGCTGAGAGCTGCCATCGGACACATCAAAGAGGAGCCCAGAGACTACATTCCCCTTGTGCTCCTGCTGCCCTTCCAAGAACAGTCCTTTGTCTGCTCCAACCCAGCAGTTTTAATGGCTTTCTATGCTGAAACAACAGCCACGCCGTCCCTCCAGATCCACCAGAAAGAGCAGTCTGCCCTTCTCCGTCATTTCAGGAATATTCTGCTTTTTTACGAACCCAAAACAAACCCAAAGAGTAATGAACAGGACGCTCTGTGCCATAAAACTTGCTAGCATCAATGACTTGTTGTGTTCTATATTAAAAAAGATTAATCAATACTGCCAATTGCAAGTTGTGTGTGTGCTGGGAACAGATCATTGGAAGATGAAAGACATCTGGACAAAAGGTAAAAATTGCTAAATGGAAGAAATAGGGTATTTAGGTTTTTTTCTACCTGTTCTCCCTGCACAGGAAACCTGGTCTCCTAATTACTTACTTGGTATCTAAACTAAGTGGGTATAAACCACTTTTTCCTGCAACTCCCAGCAAACACAGCAAGATGAATGTGGTGATACCAAGCGGTGTAACGGGTTTTAGGTATGGGACAATATGTAAAAAATCCTTGAGATTACATTGGAAATATTTCTTTCCCTAAGTGCTTTAATAGAAATTGTTGAATGTTTTGGCTAAATTTAAAAGAAAAAGAAATAATTGGGGGAAACAACTGGCATAGAAAAATTTCAATTCATATAGTTAAAACTTTGCAAGGAAAACCAAATCTCACAACGTAAACGTTGCCAACTTTAATACAAAGATATGTGCTTGCCTTAGCTGCAACTTCCCACAGTTTTACAAAAGTAAAGGTAATGGGTTATTTTCCTAGCCGTTATACTTTTGAACAGCATTTCTTTTATTTCTTTGTCTTCTTTCTCTCCAGGTTCAAGCCAGAAGAAATCACTCTATATACTATGATAAATAACATGAACATAGGTGGATGGAGAAGACAAACACTACGGCACCCACCCATATCACCAAGGTGAAACATCTAAATATCTAAAGATTACAAGTAGTCTTCCAGTCACAAAACCACCTCAGGGTAGGTCCCCACATGAGCTCAGTGGCTGTACCGTCCCCAGAGAGGGAAGACTCCCCCGAAGCTGCCCAGGCAGCCATCAGACAGGTCTCCTCCAGCAGCGGCATCAGCCGCTCCGCCAGCCCAGTTCCTCGGAATTCAGCAGGAATGTGCTTCCCTCATGTCCTATGGAAACCTGCACTGGTATCTACCCCCGCATCCACATCCCTGTGATCACCAGGGGTGCTGTATCCTGCCCCAGGCTAACCAGCCCAGGGAACAGGAAAGCAGGAGGAAGACTTTGCTGAGACTCCGCCGCTGAGTCGTTATGTGGGTCAGGAACTTTTTTTACAATGCTGGAGGCTCAGGTTAATTACCACTTCAGCGAGCCAGCGGAGGCAAAGGTCTTAAAGACAGCGTGATTAATCATAAAACACATCTAACCTTGAAACGTGCTTGCAGCTTTGCCCAGGTTTCCTGCATGTGGAAGCTGCTGCAGTGGGAGCCCCAGTGCGTGTTCACCTGCGGCACCCGGAAAGCAGCCGCTGGCGGGGGAGTTCTCAGATCTCTGATTGGACTAACGAAGCTGCGGTCCAGGTCCCCCGTTTGCATCTGGGACTTGCAAAGCTCTTTCAGAGGAATCCCCGACTTGTACCAGGCCTCAGGGAACGGTGCTGTGCATCACGCAAAGCACAGAGCAGCATGAAACTGTCCCGAGAGCACGTATTCATGACTCTTCCACAGCGACTGCTCCTCTCCCACGTACCCTTTGGCATCTCCAGTGACCAAAGCTGTCCTCCCCTAATCCTCAGCCCTCCTGCTTTTACCAGAGAGTTCTCTTGAAGAGACAGAAGGAGCAGCTCAGCGCTCCAGACAGACTGCTGCAAACCCCCTGATAGTCAATCTGTCTCTCAAAATCAATAGCATCAGTAGGTCTGGGAAAGCGCGCTGCAGGCAGCTCAAGGTATGTTCCTTTCAGGTGTTTTGTAGCCATCAGTAAGACTTTGTTTAAACTTCCCTTGCTATTAATGCCCAAAATCAGACACAAAAAAGCAAGGGAATTTATATCTTTGTTTTAAGCCTTTTTCTTCCATTTCTGTAGCTGTCTCAATATGGCACCATAAAAATTAAGTGAACAATTTATTAATCAAACAGAGTAGCAGATGCAACAGAAAGCCTAGGAAGTGTTCAGGTGGGAGATGGGGATTTTGTAAGCTATCACAGGAGATCTGAGGAGCCCAGTCCTGCCAGCCCCAGGAACATCCATGCTGCCACCCCTGAGGTGTGCTCTGCCTCCTGCAGATGTGCAGTGCTTCCCAGCCTCCCTCCCAGGGATTTGAAGATGCTGCAAACCCTGTTTTACAATCCTAATTTGCTACCACATTGGCTTCCTAAATACCCCGCCCTCAACATAGGAAAATTGTACATCTTCTGCATCTGTAAAGTATTTCCTAGAGATACACTAATGGTTAAAGAGAAAAAACTTCAGAAAGACTACCTTATCTTCATTAAAAGCTCCAGAAACTCCACACGTACAACTTGGATGCACTATGTAAAGAAAAACTTTGAGACTCATTGCAGACATTGCTCAGGGAATAAACACCACAAAAGCTAGTGAAACCAATCCTCAGATGAAATCCCCAGAGAGCTGCAGAGGGAAAAACCTCATCTAGGACAGAGATATCCTGTAATAGAGCAGAGACGTGAATGGCACCGACCTAGCCTACAAAGGGAACTACTCTGGATTAAACAAGGATTCTACGAGTGACACGGAAATCAAGACAAGGATTACTGGGGGGATATTGGAAAGCAGATGCCTCACATGCTGCAGCAACAACAGCGGTTTCCCAAACCCTCCACAGCTCAGCCCAGCATGGAATTGCGGACTCACCACTGGCAGCACATCCCATCTGCCAGTGGGAACTCAGTCCAGAGCATCAGCGGAGCTACAGCCCAGAGAGCCCATCCTGCTCTGGACAACCAGTGGTCTCCCTGCGAAGCAGATAGAAAGTATTAGAAAGTAATGGGTGGCCTCACTAGAGAGGAGAACCTCAGTGCTAGGTGCTGCACAAATAGACTATGAAAGGCAGCCTCCATCTTCCAGGAGTTCATAATAACATATGGCCTGGGAGATAATGCCAGAGTATGGAGAGAGACACAGAAAGCATAGGAGATTTATTGATCAGAGTCTTGGGGCACCCATCAACAATGTGCTGTCAAGTATTTTTGTAAGGATCACCACCCCTGTGAAGGATTGGAAAGGAACAAAGACAAAGCTGCCTGGGCACCTCCAGAGAGCTCCTCCCTCCACGGAGGAGAGGGAACGAGTGGAAGGGCGCATCTCCACGAGTGAGCAGTTCAGCAAAGGACAAACCACTCGGGACTGAACAGCCAAGAGAAGCTGAGAGAGGGAGTGTGGATGGGGCTGAAGGGGTGGGCTGACAAAGCCAAAAAAGCTCCCGTGCAACAACTGAGACACAAAGCACTTCCTTCTGCTGAGTGGTCTGGAGGAGTCAATGCCCAAAGCACAGACACAGGGAACAGTGTGGAAGCAAGGTATCAAGATGAACATTTGCCCACTTGCCATTCACAGCAACCCAAAAAGAGTATGAGGTATGACCTTTTCTGTGAAGGCTCTCTCCCTTCTACAAATACTAGAGAGAAGGTTGGAGCCCAGTAACCCTGGGGCCCCTCAAGAACCATCCAAGAGCAGCAGGAACTGCTAGGGCATGAGATAGGTCTTGGGTAGCCTGAGGGGCCCTTGGCTGGGCCCAGTTCCTCATGGCTTGCAGAGGAATACAAGGTGACCGGGGTCTTTAGTTAATCCATGAGTGTCTTGGGACAAATGTGACAAGTCCATTCATTGACACTGTGGGTAGGAACATGCCTACAAATGTGTTAGCAAGGTGTTTCTTAGGATCTCAGTTATGGTAACAGTCTTTATAAATCCAAATTCAGTCCCTCTTTTCTTGTTTTGCTGCCAACAACACACGGCAGGTGGGTAGTAATAAAAGTTGCTTAGTTAATGGCTAGGGAAAGCAGAGGCCAGTGAGTCCAGCAAACAAATCTATATGATACACTGGGAATCATGACAGACATTACAGTACTGCCAACCCAAACTCATAATAATGACTGAAAAAATCTATAAACCATTTTAATAGTTAAGAATTTTTTTACTTGAATATTGGTTTCTGAGCCTTTTATCTGCACAACCCATGAGCAGAGTAAAGCTTTGAACTGCCACCCGTACAACTTCAAACTTGTATTTGGAAAAAGGTCTTCAGTCATCACATGACTGGAATGTAAGGATTTCAGAAAAACGGTTATAGTCATGAAGTCACACACGAAGAACACCAGAGCCTTTGGCTGTGCTTTGATGGATGCATTTTTCATGCGGCTGATCTCCCAGATCTTTAATCAGTCTCCATGTTCCCTTCGGGCTGCAATGGGCACACAGGTTTGGTGGAAGCCTCCTGGGTAACCAGCTGAGCAAATGACCATCAGGCCAGGGACAACGCCTGCCAGTACCACTGAGTGGGCAAGCTAGCGTTGGCCAACTTGGAGAAGTGTTTGTACCTGTAAAGCTATGATCATAATGGAAAATAATGCTGGGGATGGACTGCAAGAGGTCACCTCGTGAGGCAGAAGGCGGCAGATGCGAATCTCTCCTAACACAGGTTTTTCTAACCCGCTCCCAGCAGTCTGTAACGGTGACGGCTCTGCGCTGCCCACAGGCTGTCTGCTCCAAGGCCTGGTGCATGCTGCTGCTCTTTCTGCTTCTGCACTTTCAGCCCTAACTACAGCAGAACAGACTAGTCCTGAGAAGGCACGCAACGTTTTAAAATATAGGCTTCCAAAAAAGCAACACAAAAGGGGCAATAAATCATGACACCAGTTTGTTAAAAGTCTGATTTACACTTCAGTGCATTGGGTGGATTATTTTTGGAGAAAGCTTCCAACAGTCAAGACCTGCAACCACTTAAAACTTTTTATTGGCAAAACCAATCGACCTGCCAGCATTAAGCACAAGGTATTTAACAGCATTAACCACCCCATTATCCATTTCCTCACTTATCATGTTCTCTCGTATATAGAGTTTTATTGTGCTTTTCTTCCAGCTCCATTAAATGCGGGTGAAATCACCGTCTTTGAGAAGATCGAAAATACGAGGCTGCTAAGGACAGAGGCAAAAGGAACCCAGATTATATTTAACTCACTTACAAGTTTGTCATTTAAGCTGCTAAGACCATTAATTTGAAGCCATGATATGCCCATCATTTTAATTTTGGGTTCATTTAAGCTGCATGTACATAAAAAGTAATTCCCAGGCTTTCCTTCATGTTATCACACAAATGCATTGCAGAACCAGTGCTAAAAGGATATTAGAGCAGGCACCCCTTAAGTTTGCTGTAATTTAACAGAGTGATAATTAAACTCAATCTCATAGCATTAACTTCCTCTATGTGATGTAAAATAAATTCTGAAAATAGCACGGCTTTTTAACAAAATAATTGTAAAAGCTTGAAGTGGGCTTTACCAGTAGAACAACCATGGCTTTGTGCTGACCCCTCAGATAGCGGGAGCACCCTCCTGCTGCCCAGTCCTTGATGCCAGGCCAGGGGATCACCCACTGACTTCCCTGAAATTTTCTCAAAGGTCCTCAGGGTTTACACCCCCCTGCTGCGAGCTCTGGGAGCTGTGCTGGTGCTGCCATTGTTCTCTAGAGCACCCAAATAGTTTCAATTCCTGGTCAACAGCTCATCTGTACATCAGTGTGTGTGACAGGCTACTTCTGGAGGGCCTTTTTGGTCAAAGAAGGAGGAGATAAATTATTCACACCTCAGATACAGGGCACTTCAGCAGGTTGAAAACTCCTCAGAAAATAAGCAGTCAAAACCAGAATTACTTCAGACAACCTTGGTCTCTTCCCAGGGGAACTAGAAGTCCTTCCCCACTCATCTTCATGCAAAGCATTGATTTTAGCTGAGACCAGACTTCTCTTTTATACGTTGCAGCTTCCAAGCCTTGACTGCTGAGAAGGTTTGCAAGAGGAGCTGGCTGTCTCCAGCCCTGGTTGCAGGAAAAAGTAAACTGGAAGTGCTTCCCCTGCAGCCTGGCTTCAAGGCAGCTGTGGGCGGCTGGATGGCCAACCTTGCTGCGGACAGACACATCCTTTTTCTCCCTCTTGGCATCCAGTGTGAAGACAAAAATCCTCCGCTCATGCTTCTGCTCCCTCTGAGAAGTAGAGCTTTGAAATTATCCTTGGCATAAGCAATGGCCCGATCACTATTCGGGGGGAGCTATTTCAATAAAACCATAGCTCCAGTTCTACAGAGATCCTGCAAAATTCTAGGAAAAATTTGATGGTGGTTGTTACAACTTGAAGCATTTCTCAATGCCATGTGCTGTCAATACCAGATGCACACTCAGCTCTGACAGACGTTGGAGTCTGCAAACATCAATCACTACTTATAGAAAACTGCCAGTAGCTTTTATTGAAACGAATCCTTTGATCACATTAAAACTTTTCTCCCTATGTGGATCATTTTTTAATTAAATTTAAAATAAGGTAATTGCCCACTTCAGTTGTTAAGATTCTCTGGGGGACACTTACAATAATAACCATGATTATCTAACATGGGGATTGCCATATGCAGCCTTCCAGATTGATCCACAATGGGACACATTAAAAATCAAAATCCAAGGAGAGATTTGCACTCGTTTGCCAATCTCACATCTTAAAATGACTATTTAGAAACTTTTAAAGGCATAATGAGACATGTGTGTTATGGCTGGTGAGATAAAAGGTAATGCATATTGTTAGATGGGAGGAGGAGAAAGAAGTCTGGCAGAAGTACATGGACCGCAGTCCCAGCCAATAGGTAGACCAGGTATGAGATCACCAGTTTCTCAATCTCACCTTCCACCAAAACCTTTCTACCAGATATTGGCGGCTGTTATCCTTTGGAGGCCTTTTGTTATCCTTTGTTAGCCTTTGGAGGACCCAGTGACTGTGAAACTGGGCGGCTGCAAGCTCAGAGCATTTGGGAATACACAAGGCTTTCACAAGGAGATGAAGTTGAGCATCCAAACTCTGTTTTATCAGGGTGTTACACAAGAGAATGAGCTACAGCCCTTTAGAACTTTGCAAGGTGAGAGCCTAGGATGGATCAGCTCTGCCTTCTGTCCCTCTGCTCCAGGTTGCTCTCCAGAAGTTATACACCATAAACAGCTCAATTATTTATATCCTTGTTATGTGCAACCAATCTGTAGCACCATCATTAGTAAAGAATATCCAGAAAAGTAAGAGTAGCAAGACTGAGAGTGACTACTTAAAAATCAACAGGATATACAGCCTCTTATGTCTTCAGTTCATAGCCTTCTTTCTTATTAATATTACCATGACACTAACAGAGAAATATTGGGGTTAAATACTCCTGCCACTGGATGCAGGATTTTTGGTGATAAGGAACACAAATATAATTCTTCTGCTCTGTTTCCAAACCCATAACATTTATGGGCAGAGCGCTTCAAAATAACAGGAAATGCACGGGCTGACTTCACGTCACCGTGTACAACGCCTGTTCTGCACTGGTACCACCCCACTGAGCTGAGAGCGAGTGACTGAGGGATCTCGGTACAGATTACAGTGGAATAACGCATATATTCAGTATCTCACGTTCTGTTTGGTATTCCTGTGAACCTTCTCCACTATTACTCTGTTTTATTTTGAAGGGCTTCCCACCAGATTGCTGAGGCACACTCATACTCATACATGGTCCAACATCTGTATCCACATGCTCCCTTTTCCTTGGTTTCTACATGTGAAAAATCGTCACTCACACACAAAAGAGTTTCTATCTGAAAAACAAGTGCCAGGTTCCTAAATGGGAGAGGTTGTTTGGGTCCCTGACACCTCCTCTGCTCCTCTTGCCAAACCATAGATGTTTCCATCTCTAAGAGAGAGGTCTATGCAGATAGCATCAAGCTGTAAGTAAAGAACCTCTAAGATATTTAGGGAAGCAATTCTTCCTGCTCCTAATCCTGCCAACACCAATTTCAGATAAAAACCATAAAACCCAGCAGTTTCTATTGGAATGGATTTAGTTATTATGCTAGCACATAGGGGGAAAATAAACCCAAAAAAACCAGCACACTATGCTAGCAGGGGGATGCATGCTTTGATTGTGACTCATGGGGTTTTCAGAGAAATAAAGGAAATTATCCCCTCCAAATTTCTTCAGTTGTGCTTTATGTTACAGCACCAGGCTATTAACTGTGTACAGAGCAGAATAGAAATGAGCTGTGCCTATTCCAGGGAACAATTAAACAGGGGAGTCGTCACCCTGATTTAGAGCAAGGCAGCTAATAAAACTCAGAATGGCACCACGTCTGAATTCCTTCTCACAAAAAAGGGATGGGAAGTAGAAGGAGGGTATTCCTCAAACCTCTCAAATCCTGGGGACCAGCAGAGAGTGTAACGGTATGATACCTTGCTGGTAAATTAGAATAAAGAAGCAGAAGTAGTATATCGTGCAAGGCATTAGAAAGCAGGAATTTCACAAGTATTTAACCTGCTGTGTTGGTTTCATGTCAAAAGAAATTTAACTGTTTTGTTGGTTTTTTTAAGTTTTCAGGTTTTTTAAGTTTGCCTTTTCTATTGTCTCTGTTTGAAACATAATCCAAATGCAGTACTGTCTGGGACTTACTTGAAGAGTTGCAGAGACCATAATCAGGAACTATAACCTCGCTCCACAATGTTTTCCCTCTCCTCCAGTAAAACTGCTATATAATCCTCGGCCAATAATTTCTCTGTGTTGATTTAAAAGCACGGGAAGAGGAATCAATCTCAAAGGCTGTTGGCAATTTCCAAATGCCAGCTGGTTTCATCCCAGTCGAGCTGGAGGGGGCTGCCTCACTGAGGCTTGGAACAATTTCGTGTCCTCCACGCTATTTATCTTGAGGATGAGAGCCCCTCTGCCACCCGTGTACGGGGAGCGCTGCGGCGAGTGCGTGAATGCCCACATCCACAGAGCAGGACAGAAACACACAGCACAGGCAGTGAGAACAGCCTCTCTCGCTAAACCTGTAGTGGAGAGAATTGCTTAAAAAAAAAAAAAAAAAAAAAAAAAAAGAGAGGTCTTTCCTTCTACAAACATGCATGTGTTTAACTATAGTCCCGCTGAAATCAATGGCATTTCTTGTGGATATAAAATTAAATGTTTGTGTTTGTGCCTGTGGAGCCCAAGCACACAAACATTTTATGCCATCTGAAAATTGTATTAATATGGAGATCATTGTGGAAAGCACTAGGGGATATTATGCTTTTATTATATCTAACATATGGAAAACATTTTATTATATGAGACACAACATAATCATTATAATTGAATACTATCAAATGAAAAATCCCATATGTGTCTGAAAACTGTGCACCACTGTAATTACAAATGGAAACTAAGAACATTAAGAATAAAAGGCTGGCAAAAATTATTGGTTTGCTCCATTTTGTTAGCTTTGCAATCCAGGCAACATTTCCTCTGCAAGATATGTTCTTGCTGAAAAAGCAGTTAAATACACCAGCAAGGGAGCAAAAAATGTTTTCTATAAGGAAGGAATTTATTTTTTAAACTCCAGATATGCAAGATAACAAGTGGCCCATCAAAACTTTCCTCTTGAAAATAAAATTTAACCTGGCAAAGGCCTTGACTACTCTGTAACGCAGTTACGGGAGGGCTCGGTGATGGAGCAGACAGCCTGGCTCAGACAAACACCCAGTGAGCACAAGAGTGATGCTAAAGCAGGCAGTGTGTATTCATCATTGCATCCTGTATGAAGACAGGGAATGACAAAGTCCCTACAAAAAAGAAATGTGCCATCTAGAACAGAGGCAGCTGCCAAGACCACGAAGCAGGAGGTTGAAGCTGGCAGTTTGCTTTGTTCTAGACAACCTGGCATTCACTTTAAAACAGGATACAAGGGTTGCAAGCGCAGGGCCGCTCAGCGCACTGGGTTGGTGCCAGTTTCAGAGGTTTCTGCTTCCTCACCGCTGCACCGGCTCCCCTTTCTCTCCTCAGCATGGTGAGCCTCATACATGGATTCAGTCTTCAAGATCCAATGTGGGGAAGAGACCCGAAGGAGGACCCCGAGGCAGGGGGTTACCTCTGAGGTTACCCCCAGCCAGCCCACCACCCACAAGGCTCCGCACTCCTCCTGCCAGAGGTCACCACCCCACCAAGACATCTTTGCTGACCCAGCTCACTGGGTCTGCACGACCCGCAGAGACCAGAGATGTGAGAAGAGGACTCGGCACAAGGCTGGAATGGTGACCCTCCAGCCAGCGCTGCCACCAGCGTGGGCGTGTACAAGACCAAGAGGACATTAAGTGTCATCAGTCCATTGCTCACAAGGGCTAGATACTAGACCTCAGCCTCACTAGATAAACCACTGCAGTTTGCCAACTGGCTTGGAAAGAACTCCTGAAGCCCTGCACAGGGAAACAGGTCTGTCCCAACGATGATGTCACACTGTGGGGGGACACAAACTGAGCGGTGAGAGTGCTGAGAAAATGGGTCCATCTACAGCGAAGATAACTGAGAGCATTCCCCACACCAGTAGTTGGCCAAGCGCTATTGGGAAGCTTGGCCTCAGGCAGCTAACAGGCAGGGCGAGAGCAGGGTGATCCAAGGTGAAGTTGAAGACATTTCATTTGGAAATCATCACGGCACACCCCCCCGCCTCACACAGACACTTCTGCACTGCCTGTGCCGAGGTCACTGTTTTGCTGATTAGGGATATCAATTAAACTCAGACACCAGAGTGAAAAGAGCAGGCGTATTTTACTAGAAATAACTAAATAATATAACAGAATAATACAGAAAACATACAGTAAGAAAAGACAGAATAGTGCACTTAAACAAATAGGAAAATACAGGGTAATGCATCAAATCATTACTACTTGAGAGAGAGAAGAGTGATTAAGAAAGACCCATCACCACTTGCACCCGTTCCCATCATCCAGACCCGCAGGCACTGGGCAGCCCCGGTTACAGCGAGGATTTGGAGAGCCTTTCCCGGCAAGCGGGAAGTCCTACGCGGTGCGTCCACCCGTAGGTGAGGCTTCCAAAGTCGCTGTGAGCGGGTCCAGCCTTATATACCTAAAAATCAGTAAGCCAGAATAGCTGGCACCTTTGTTTTAAGCGGAAATATCTGGTTTTCATCTCACGTTAGGTTCCCCCCAGAGCGTGGCCAGGGCTTAAGGGAGAAGCTCAGGGAGTTTCCCTGCTTATCTAGTTAATTTACAAGCAAGGTCACAAGGCCAGACAACTGTTTCTGTGGCCTTGTTATCTTGCTCACACATAAAGAAATATAAGGATATATTCAAGATAGACATGTTTTATGATGTTTAAGCTACATCTTCTATGCATATTTCACTAATGACTACATACGGAGTTAGCAGTTTCAGTTCAGGGCCTGATGCTCAGGCTTCAGTATTCCCTTTTACATCAGAATAGTTGGTTTGCTATAACTTAGTATAATACCTGTTAGCACAATGGTTATCAGTTATAAAATGTACAGGATTCATCTATAGATCAACTCTGGCTTGGGCTTATTGTCCAAGCCTTAGCACTTCAGTCACCCTGGCTACAGGGTAAATCATAGAATCACAGAATATTTTGAGTTGGAAGGGACCTTAAAGATCATCTCGTCCCACCCCCCTGCCCCAGGCAGGGACACCTTCCACTAGCCCAGGTTGCCCAAAGCCCCGTCCAACCTGGCCTTGAACCCTTCCAGGGAGGGGGCAGCCACAGCTTCTCTGGGCAACCTGTGCCAGGGCCTCACCACCCTCACAGGGAAGGATTTCTGCCTTAGATCTCATCTAAATCTCCCCTCTCTCAGTTTAATACACTCCCTCAGGTTCCGGGTGAGTTCCTCTCACCCAATTTTTGCTGTTTGGGCTTCTGGAATGGCCCATGGCACTGGCAGGAGAGGAAGCGATAGAGCCCACGCTCCCAGCAAGGCAGCTCCCTCACTACTCCCCTGCTTCGACGGGGTGCTTAATGCTCAGGGAAACACAGCCTGGGGTTGGCACAGTCTCTGCACTCACAAGGAAGGTTGTTTTTTTTTTTTCCCCAAAAATCAATTGAGATATAAATTTCATTATAGTTCTGATACTCTTGATTGCTGCTTGCAGAAAAACATAAATAATTAATTGCATTAGAGAACTGTCACTCAGTCCCAGTTTTGTTTCACCTGAAGTTAAAAATGACCACTTTAAAGAAAAAAAAAAATTGGCAGGCACTTAATCTTTATTCTACACTGCTGTCTTTTCCCCTGCTTTAAAAAAACTGCTTCTCCATGTAACCAAGTAATTATGTTTGAAGACTATTAGCCATCCTAATGCACAGTGATTTATCAATGGTGATGGGATGTTATCCTAGTTTGACCCTATAAGAGGAGGAGGATGCCACCAAGTCTCTTATGAAATTAATAGCAACAGTGTCAGATTCTAGAAGGCCAAGACTGACCCACTTCCAGAACAACTTCAAGACAATTTTTAAAGGACGCATTAAAGTGGTTTTTTTTAATCTTACAGCTATAGCATCAAGACGTGGAGGGGACACAGGAGGTCTGTTTGAATAAAGCAAGATCTCATCCCCATCTCCACTGGTTCTTTAGGAACATGCATAGAGCAGCACTGATAGGATCAAGCAGAGCTTCTTCCAACTTTTCTCAGCAGTAAAGGTCAGTTCATTAACCGATGAACAAAGAAGAAAGCTCTCTTGCAGCTGTGAGCGTGCATATCCACTTTCACTTCTGGTATGTGCAATAGCACATTGACATTAAAAAAGTCACCCCAGAGAGCCTTGTTGGGATGACACTGCTCATTATTGCTTGTGGGCTCTGACATAGCAGCAATAAATCCATCTTCAGACTTCTACAAATCTTGCAGTACATCATTTTCCGTGAAGGTTGATGGAAAATGAAAGGAATAATAGCGCACTGCTATTGCTAGATTCTGTGGTTTTCTGCTGGGCACTTCATTCCCTGAAGCAGAATCTGGGAAAGGATTCAGGAAGAAATGTTTCCAGGAACTGAGAGTTGATCTGCAACTTTGCATTTGCCATATCTTCCTTGAGGCCAGACATTCAAATAGCCACACGGCACTTTATTGTGTCTCCCCTGTGGAGGAACACACTGATGTGGTTTCCTACCCAAGCCAAAATAATAGAAAGTGAAGTTTTACGCACAGAATTTGCAGATTCAAATCTCAGAGAAGACCATAGCTAAAATAAAAAGCTGGAGACTCACGTGTTGATTTCAACTCTTGTGCCTCTAATGCTCAAATAGTCACTTGTCTTGTTGGAGCAGGTGCTGTAGGACATTTCCCAAAGGGAAGAGCTTAGGCAGTGGATTTACTGTTAGTCTGGCTACCCTTTCCCTACGACCAAGGCTTCCAAACCAGACTGGTTCCATGGTGGACATAAGGGCCATTCAAGTCTGTGGGAACGTGAAGCTCTGCTCGAGTACGCTTAATTTCATCCTTTGTAGGACTGTAACACGTCAATGCACCATGTATCATGGTGCAGAATTGCTGCTCAGAGCAGAGAAAAGTCACAGAGCCAATCGTTCTGCCCACGCTGGGCTAACGAAGGCCCTGAAAATGTACTTCAAAGGCCAGACACAAGAAGCCTTCCTCCCATCTCAGCTGGGAGAGGCCATCACCAAGTGAGTGGCAGGCCTCAGCCCTCCAAACCAAGTGTTCAAAGAAAAATAAAGCCACCATTGCATTTTATTTTTGGGTTGGCAGGACAGTTGGCAAACCTTAAAGAAAAGAGAACGATTCTGAATAACAATGCTGTGCCAAGAGACCCCAGAAGTGCTAATGATTTGCCGCTAACTGTAAACACAGGGTGGCTTGAGCAACAGCCTCCAAGTTCATTTATTCTCATCACCTCTCCATATATATGTCCCAGGAGGGAATTATTATAAAACAATAAGAATGAAAACAAGTATTAAACTGCAGAAAGAGTTTTATTACCCTCACAGCTGGAAAACCAACACACTTCAGAAAGGCACTTCTAACTTTAGACAGTTTCAAATTAGAATCTTTATTCATCTGTCCATTTTGCAAAGTAGCTTCACTCCGTGGAAAAAAACATTTGATTTCAAATGCTTTAGGACAACATGAACAACAAGCCAGTTAGCTCTGCCACCCTCTTGCTGCGTGCAGCAGTGTTAGAAAGCCTGGCTGAGAGCACCCCATGGTCTCCTCCCCTACCTGCCATAAGCAGATACATTGATCTACATTGAAATTACTTTCCATTGTATGAAGTGAGGTGGTTTTGAGGATAACATCTACAGATACTGGTTCTGAAAGGATAGTGTGTTCATTCAGACATGAATTTGAGATTACAAGTTAAATTATAATTAATATATTGTTGGAAGAAAGCGAAATGGTGCCTCCATCAAGAGAAAAAACCACGTGCCTTAAAACAGTGTCATTTTAGTATGATGCACCAAAGATATTTAATCCAGTGTGGCATTGCATTCCCTGTCTGATCTGATAAATGGGTCTCCTACTTCTAATCTGCACAGGAATTAAAGTCTTCAGACTACCCATACTACCACAAATAAATTACATTACATGTTTGTTTTAATGACTTTGAAATTTCCCTCTGACAAATTCTGAGATTATTTATAGCTTTAGAAGTCTTGCAGGAAGATAAACAGTCATGTTTAATAATCATAATTCAGAAAGCAAACAACGCTTGGGTTTAAATCGAAACACAGCATCATTCCACCAAAAGAAAGAAAGATAGAATATAAGAGGCGTTGTGTTGATTGTCTCCTAAGCAAGTCAGGTTCAGATGAGTGCCAGGGTGAGCAGCATTGTACCCTGAGATGTCTGGATACATTTTACAAGAACCAGAGGAAGATTTCTAGGCAGCTCCCCCTCATGCCAAAGCCTTTGCATTTCAGCTCGAGGGGCAGAGCACCACGGGATGGATTGCACAACCTCATACCAGAGCCAGCTCAACAAAAAACCACTTCTCACCAACATGGCATGAAGGACTGACTTATAAGGCATCTCTCTTTGGACATACACCCCCTCAAAAAAAGTCACCACTCTGTCTTTATCTCACTGCCACTCCTATGAGACAGAAACAGAAAAGCAGAGACAGCAGCTCCCTTCTCGGCCTCCAGCCCTCCTTTCTGTATGGAAAGGGAGTTAAGGACAAATTGCTCAAAATAACTTTCCAAGTATGGTCCACTAATGTTTTCTCAGAAAGGAGCAGGTATTTGCAAGTGTGCTGAACATCTCCCAGGTGCCCCACCAGAAAGTAAACCTGGGATCTCCAGAGCTGTAAGACGTGAGCTACTGCCCGTTGCTGTGAGAAATCATCGCTTCCTAAATAAGACCAATAGCTGCAGAACTGAAGACACTCAGTAACATGAAAGAGACAGTCAGGCTTATAAGGGCTGGTGGGATCTAATGATAGTTTCTGGCAGAAACCAGCAGTTTTCATCACCAGTTTTCCCTGTCCTTGGTCTCACACCAGTCTTTTCTCTCCCATCTCTGAACATCTTCTGAAGAGCTAAAATCAACCTGTAGTTTCAGTGAGGAA
Source organism: Strix uralensis (assembly GCF_047716275.1). Classification (NCBI taxonomy): domain Eukaryota; kingdom Metazoa; phylum Chordata; class Aves; order Strigiformes; family Strigidae; genus Strix; species Strix uralensis. Next base: position 132,030,267 of record NC_133975.1, read on the forward strand.
GAAGTCTACAGTGTGCTAAAAAAATCAAGACTCACCTTCAAGAGCTAATAAAAGCATTCATCCTTCACTGGCAATGAAGTCAATTTACCTGAAGGACTGATACCAAGTTATTTTTTTATAACTTGGTTATTTACCAAGTTATTAAATCTGAGACTCATGGTATTAGATAACTCAGTTGCCTTTTATTTCTGGTTTTGAACCATCAAGTGGCAGAAGGGGGAATGAAAACAGCAGAAAAGAAAAATTCTTCTGAGGACATAATGGCCCATTAAGCAAAATTTTAAACCGACTTGTCTTTGGCTCTCTAGTGCTCAAATGCAATTCTGTTCGTTCCCTTCAGGCTGTTATTAACACTTTTATAATGAGTAACTAAAATAAAACTCAAGTGAATAAATATGCTCAAGGCATTTTGTTATTTCTGCAATTAGAGACAAACTGCCACGGTAAAGCTAAAAGCATTTGGGAAATTATATTCAAGGAAACACTTACCATAACTACAGTAATCCTTGGGCTGCTCTTAGCAACTGCAGAGAATGCTGTGAAGAAGCTGGGTCTCTGTCATTAGCCACTGGTAAAGGACAATTTGTCATCTGCTATGGCACTATGCAGCACGGTGAAATTTAATGGTGAAGAGGATCAAAGTTCTGCAAAATCTCACACTAGCAGCAATCTTCACAAATTGCTATACAGTTTCAAAAAAGAATGCCAAACCCCAAACTACTTATTCCTCAGAAGACAAGCATTCCCTGGGGGTAGGAAGCACTCCTGAAAGGGGAGAGCCCTGTAATTAGGCCACCTGCGCTGCCCAGGTGAAACCCCCATCATATCAAATACATACCCTGAATAAACCCTGATCAGTCAGTTGTTGGCTAAAGTTCTGACTTGTTTTATTATTTATACACCTTTGACAACCAGCAAGCAGGAAGAGGACAATCTAAAAGGGTTTTTTGACAAAATACTGGTCATGAAGACAAGACTTTGAAAGCTGAGAGTCCTGACCTCTGGGCTGTGGGAGCTCATGGGGGGCCCCTCCAGGACACAGGCACAGAAGCATGGGGTGAGGCTCCCAGTTTCCACCAGTCTACACCCGGCCTGTCTTGGTCACTCCTCGGTGATAAGGTTTTATATCAGAAATCAGAAGTCACTCCTGTGAGTTTAGCACTACATGCCCACAGGGCACCATGCCCACCATTGCAGGCAACTATGCATTAACTTAGTAATCATTTATTCCAGCAAAATTCAAAGGCAATTTATTCTCAAAAGAAAGGATGGTAGAAAAAGGGAAAGTAACAGGCAGCCAGGTTTTACAAAAACTAATTTTCTTCTATCACTGGCTAACAGGCTTTTGGAAAACAGAAGACTGTCATTTATTTTGACTTTAATAATGCTTCTGAGGCTCTTTTGCATGAGATTTCTGAGCAAGCCAGGGAAACATGGTCTGGATGAAACAAAGAAGAGGTAAGAAGCCAGACCATCATCCTGAGAGAGCAGTTATCCATGACCCAGGGGGACAGGCTGAGTGTGCTTCTGTATCTCTCTGGGTCTGACACTATTTGACTTTTCCCTTAACGACCTGGATGAGGAAAACCAGCACAGGTATGACAGGCACAGCTGAGACTGATCTGGAGCAGTCTGAAAGGAGTCTCAGTCACCCAGACTTAGAATTCAAAAGAATCCTGACAACTGGGAAACAGATTTGAAAAAATATTTAAATTGAAGACTGCCAAGTGCCCAATACTACACAAAGTGGTACAAGCTGCAGAAGTACAGACTGGGGAGAAAAAGGGCTAGCCAGAAGCTCCTCAGAAAGGTTTACAGTGGATTGCAAGTGAATTGTATTATTAGTTAGCAGTTCCCAGTCATTAGGGATAAAGGCAACTATCAATCTGCGGTGCACGAACAGCGGCGTGCTGAGGGAGGGCTGTGAGCGCTCCTGTTCTCTTCAGCACCCTTCCTCTCCACAGGGGATGTCCCCACAGAGGACCCGCTTCCGCAGCCAGCCACAGTCCTGCCCAAGCCCCACAGAGGTCGGCAGAGCTGTCAGGAAGTGGTTTTGGAGGATGATGTGTCTGGGCTAACCCAGCACACGGGGCTCAGATAGGCTTAGCCTGATGCTGATCTAGTACACTTCACATTTGCCTGTAACCATGGTTAATTATTGTGCCAGTAGCTATAGTTACCCCACATATGGGGACAATTACGAGGTTTTGAAGCTTGGTCAGGTGAGACTTTGAAGCGTGGTCAAGATGACCTTGATTAGTGATAAGAAATTCATCAAGGATAGACTTTGATCTCCAGACCCTAGAAAATAAGCAGAACATCCTGGACCATAAAGAGAATGTCTGGGATTGCGTTGAAGATGAGTTATTGGACAACCTGGCAAAGGGACTAATCAAGTAATTAACTTGGCAACGAAACGGACTTTTGAGTCTCCTGACAGTGAACTACCTTCATTATAATACTGAAAACCATCCCCCCAGGTCACAAAGACCCCTGCCCAGGTTAAGACCCCTTCTCTAAGCATGCATAATAGTAGAAGCATTATGTAAGCCATATTATAATTGTATGTTAATCGCTAACCAATTATATCTAATAAGTGTGCTTGGAAAGGCACTAACCTCTGGGTTTTGTGTATAAACAGAGCATGAAAACCTGCCATTGCTGTGCTTGATTTGTGGAAAAGTCCACCGAGCACCCAGGCCTGAATAAATACAATATCTCTCCTGAGCATGTCAAGATTGGGTGAATCTGTTTTTCGGAGAACAATGCCACTGCAGCTGGAGTAATTGCTTCAGGGGCCAGACTGCTACCCCCAATGAAGATCCCAAAGATATTATTCCCTTTACACAATATCCCTTGCCTTCACTCGCCTCATCCTCTCCTTGTTTGGTAGAATAGTACCAGTGGGGTAGTTTTCCTTCCGTTGGCACTGCCTTGCAATCTGTGACTGAAAACACCTGATTTTCCACCAGAAAGTTTGATCACCTTGTCCAAAAAGCTTCCATCCAACAGACGTGATCCCGCTACCATAACTGCTGAATGCAGGTGACTTCTGCTCTTGTTTCTGTTTTCAGGAAGACAAGACACTCAGGAGCACAGCACGGTCGAGTCTCTACATTTCTAACATATGCTGATAATGGACTCCGATTGCCTCTGTAGTCATTTGGGTTGTTCTTGCATTTTGTGTGTTTTGCATAAATTTCCTTACAGCAAAATGCTGTCTGGGAAATTAAAGGGTTGTTCCTTTTTCTCTTTTAGATTCAGATCTTGAGTTCTTAGGTTTCATCTTCTTCTCCCTTTGCCCTTAGCAAATCAAGCACATTTTCAGTTTTGACAGTAATTTCTCTTCAAAGAAGAAAATGATTGATCAGGAAGCCATTTGCAAATGTGTCTCAAAGAGGGTGTAATCTGAATGGGAAATTCTAACTGCACAGAAGTAGAATAGCAAAAGCTTACTGATAATAAGTTCTGTTTCCCCAGGGTCAAGGAGGATGAAGTTTCTGTGTGAGCCAGTCCCCTCGGTGGGTGTCCCCACGAGCAGCAGCCAGACATCTCACGGCTGAGGCACATCTAGAAGGGATTTAACCTTTGTTCCACAAGACCTGGGAACTAAAACTGGTATCCTTAAGTCACTTGCTAATTCCTTAGCAACTTCCCTCTCACAGTGAATGCAGTTTACGGCAGGATCCACACCAGACAGAGGGTACGAAATACTCCAGTGTATCTGGAAGGCATCCCAGCACAGCCACAGCTCAACTCGCTGGACACCAACCCGAGCACTAATAGTGACTTCTCCTTCTGAGAGTGAAAACAGGAGCAGAAGGAGGAACCGAGTGGCCACGATCAGGAATGAAAGTTTTGGAGGCTGCAAAAAGCCAATTAGATAAACCCTCAGAAAAAAAAAATCCATGAATAATTGTGCAGCACAAAGATACCACAGCTGTTTCAGAAGGCCCCTAAGCCATAACTTGCTGAAGGCTGAGGGAATCACGGCAAAATTCTCATTACAGACCCCCCCAATGTCACACTCTTCCCCAAGCACCCCCTGCTATGATCCACGGCCCAAGTGTTGTGGTTTGAGCTCAGAGGGCAACTGAGCACCACACAGCTGCTCCCCCCCAGCACTGGGAAGGAGAAAAATGAATCAAAGGCTCAGGAATGGAGACAAGGACAGGAAGGGGTCACTCACCCATTATGGTTAGGGGCAAAAGACAGACTTATTAGGGGAAGAAAACAAGAACATCACTTTAATCCAAACACTAACAAAACCAACACTTAACAGACAGAATGGGACAGTGAGAAGCATTACCACATCTTAAAACACCTCCCTCCACCCCTCTCTTCTCCCCAGGCTCAGCTTTGTTCCCAATATCTCTATCTCCTTTCCCAGCAGCGCAGGGGTAGGGGATGGGGGGTGTGGTCAGTTTGCCGCTTCTTCCTCCAAGGCAGGGGGAGAAGGACTCTGCTGCATTCTTCCCCCTGCTCATCCTCAAAGTCCTCACCCCCTCCTAGGTTCCCCTTCTTAAATACGTTATCGCAGAGGTGCAGCCACTGTCACTAATTGGCTCGGCCTTGGCCAGAGGAGGGTCCGACTTGGAGCTAGGGCAGCTTTGAGAACCTTCTCACAGGGGCCATGGCTCTAGCCCTTCCCCTGCTACCAAAACCCCCACCATGCACACAAAGCCAGCACACTGAGGTGGGACACCAGGCTGCAGGACCTCTGGCCTGGCACAGTGTGGCTGCTCCTGAGCTCCTTGGAGGTAAAAACAAGCACAGTGCTGCTTGGGCTGCACAGCGGCACTGCCGTGCTGGCAGTACGGGCCCAGGGAATGGAAATGTCCCACTGTCTCTCCTGCACGTCTGCCAGCTAGACTTCAGAGATAGTGTGGTAATTGGTGTACATTGCTGGAAGATTAACAACCACTTGAAACATCTAATGACATTGCATTTCATGCTATGGTCTGATGGACATAATCTGCCCATGATCCCCACAAAAGCTGCGTTATAAATCAGTTAACAGTCATCAAAAAGCAGCACTGATAATAAATGCATTATTTTTTAGTATTAATGTATTACAGCACTTTAATCCAAAAGAATTTTGACTTCGTCACTTACAAATGAAATCCTTATCTCTCCTTGCAGTGGTAAAACATCATTTTAGTATGATAGATGTGAAATACTCTCTGTATTTTTCTACTTACAGTATTTTTGTTGCCAAAGAGATTACTTATAACATGGCTCCCTCAGATATTACTGAAAAGTATGCAGAAAATATCTGGATTCATATTCAATCACCCAAAATATTCATTCCATATGAAAGGTTAGTTTCACTTCAGGCTTTAACCTACATATATATTATCAGACCATTTCCACAAATTGTGACTTGATCAGGCTGTAGATAACATGCACAGAACCACGTTTGCCGAATGCCAACGGCTAATATAAATTTCCTGAACACTAAACTTTTCTTCTTTTCCAGCCATACCTCTGGGAATGACGCCACTGCCTATCACCTCTGGGTTTGAACTTGCAATAGGCCGAGGCAAAAACTGATGCAGATAGGTCTAAAAGCACCACACAAGACCACCAAGAAAAGACAGAATAAGAAGAACTGACAGGGCATGCTCACTCGGCAGGTGACGGTGCTGCTCTGTTGCCTGTGAGGTGTTGGAGGGTAAAGGTCCAGCGGGGACATGCGGCGTTTGCTTCTGTTGTGGGAGGATGTTGCATACAGAGACCGAAGGGACAACTCGGTATAACAGGCAAGATCTTCATTTCCAGGCCCAGAACAAGCTGTGTCAGGCTACGCTTGAGGAAGACTTCAGCCTTACGGCTGCAAGTTTGCAGGGGAGTCAGTCAAAGGTGCCCCTGGCTGTAGCGGAGACATGCTATTACGGTCTTATGTGATGTGACATAGTAGCTGACACGTTTTATTTGGTATGTCATACCCTCACTTGAGGAGGCTAACAAATGAAATCACAGCTGTCAACCATCTAAATTAAAAATAAATCACTCCACTGACACTTGAACCCAAGCTGACAAGTCATTCCCCCACCCGATGGCATCGCATTCCCTCTCAGTTTCCAATCCTCTGCTATCATCTGTGCCTTAATTTATTTTTCAGTCCTGGCCTGGCAAAATCCAGCTCTACCCACCTTTAGCTGCCTGGGTGCAGCCTCTGTGCCATGACCTGCAGCCATGCTGGTGGGCTTGGGGGAGATGGGACATGCTGGGACCAGACTGGGGAGGCCTTGCTTGTAGCGGCTGGGTCTGGGGCTCCTGCTGGATGTGGATGTGCTGTTCAGTTTGGGAAGGATGAACATCAGAACCAGCTGAGCCCCAGCCTAGCACCTGTGTACCCAGTGGGTCAAGCCCTGCCTGTGTGCTCTCTTCAGGCAGTTGGAGAACACCCTACAGACAGGCCCTGGTACTCATGGATGACTTGAAACACCTCAGTGCCTGCCAGATGGGCACTATGGCTGGGTGCAAGCAATCCAGATGATTTCTAGAGTGTGTTAAAGATAATTTCTTGATGCAAGTGACTGATGAAATGACCAGGGTAGATGCTCTGTTGAACCTGCTACTCAAACAAGGATGAGAACTGTTGGATGGTGCAGCCTTGGATACAGTGGGCGTGAAAAAATGTGGAGTTCAAGATCCTGAGAGGAATGAGCAAGATAAATAGTGGAAATACAACTGTGGGCTTCAGAAGAAAATCATTTTAGCCTCTTCATGGACCTACTTGGCAGGACCTGATGAGAATATGCCCCTGAGGGTGGGGCAAAGGGGCCCAGGAGAGCTGGCTAATGGCCAAGGACAGCCTCCTCAAAGCACAACAATGGTTCATTCCAATGCACAAAAAGTCAAGCAAGTGTGGCAAAAGGCCAGCATGGATAAATGTGAAGCTCCTGGCTGAGCTCAAACACAACAAAGAAATGTACAGAAGGTGGAAGTGGAGACAGGCTGCTTGGATCTTCATCCAGGAATGAAGTCAGGAAAGCCAAAGCTCAGCTGGGGTTGAAGCTGTCAGGGCAGGAGAGAGGCAGCAGGACAGGTTTCTGTAGGTAAACCATTAGGAAAGAGCAGGCGAAGGAGAATGTGGGCCCTCTGCTCAGTGGGGCAGGGGAACTAGTGACAAGTGATAGGAAAAGGCTGAGGACTCAGTGCTGCCTTTGGCTCAGTCTTCACAGGCAAGGCTTGTCCTCAGGCCTCCTGGGTCCCTGAGCTTTCTAGTAGTCTGCGGGAGGGAAGCAGTACCCAAAGCAGAGGAAGAAAGAGTCACCAATCAGGTAGCCACTTGGATACACACAAGTCCATGGGACTCTTCCAGGCTGTAGTAATTGGAGTGTAGCCAGCAGGCCCAGTGATCCTCTTCAGCACCTGGAGCACCACAGCTGGAGTGCTGGGGCCAGTTTGGGTCCCCTTGTACAAAAAGGATACGGACATACCTGCCGCCTGACAACATGTACACCAAGTTTATTTCTAGTTATCTCACTTTTTTCTTTGCCTTTCTGTCCTGGAGACTAACACTCTGAACCTATAGTCGGGTCTCTCCGTAAATGAAGGCAACTGAGAAGAACCAATGTTTTTAATAAAACTAGTTCAGATTGTATCCACGGAAGGTGATATCATGGTTACAGGTGAAAACCCTGAACTGTGTTTTCCATTTCAGACACATGTTCTGAGTGAGAGAAGAAACTCCTGTATATTTTAATAGTGAAACTCATCAAGAACTCATGTTTCCAAGTAAACTGCTGCTAGGTTGTTTAGCAGCATCAAAAAGACCTTCAAATAGACTATTTAGCAAATAGCCTTGCCTATGAGAGCTGAAAGATTTGGAAACATTTAGTAATTTATGTCCTGCTTTTTTCAGGGGTAGGTAATAAATCAAAGAAGGTATTTTACCTGAAGATACAGAGGGATAAGGTGCTCTCTGCTCTGCACCTTCATTATTTGTCTCCAGCTTCAAAGCATACAGCGGTTGAAAGCTCCAAAAGGGACATATAATGATGCTCTGTAATCAGCAGAGTAATCATGAGATGGCTGTGTTACATTACTCTCTCCAGAATATTAATGGAGGGAGGACATTGCAGACTGATGTGCAACAAGGGTTTAAAATCCTTCCAAATGGTTTCTTAGCCCATTATTTCTGATACTGTGCCACTCTGTTATCAAGGCTGAGAACAGTAGGAGGAAGGCAGCCGCATATTTGCAGCCCGTTGAGAAGCAGTGCAGCCTCTATCTCCTCTCTGCTGCATCTCCCTTCCGCAAAGAGCCACGCATACAGAATTAAAATATTGTCTGTTAAAATGCGACATGGTTTTGACCTCCAGAACTGATCCTGGACTCACTTGGGCTTCAGGCTGCCCTGAGAGGTGCCAAGTAGCCAGAGACATGGACTTGGGCCACATGCAGTCACAACACACGTGCTCTCACTGGCTCTGCTGGCCGCCAGCCCACGGGCAGCCCCTGCACAAAGCCTCTGCAACGCCTGCCTGAGCTTGTGCCTCACCTGCCCACCCTGCGTGGACAACAGCCTCTGAGCTTGTGCCTCACCTGCCCACCCTGCGTGGACAACAGCCTGGGACTGTCCTGTGGCCCCCAGCACCCAGAGAATTCCCCTCCAGAGACCTGCAGTGCCTTGGGCTGTGTCAGGCAGGATGTGTGCCCTGAGGTAGGCAGTGTGGAGGGTGAACAGGTCTGGGTTTGCAGATGGGCTCAGACCACACTTATAGGGTCCCATCAGGAAATTGGGGGGCTCTGCAGGAGGCACTAACAATACAGAGGGCGATTCTGTGGACAAATTTCAGGTCACTGCCTTCTGTTAGGAAGCTCAGGTGGTCTCCCAGAAGGCATCAGGCATTTGATGCATTGAGCCGTTACCCACAAACTTCTGATGGGAGCAGGGGAACCATTCCCAGCGCTGGGCTGGACTGGTCAGGGACATAGGAAGGTGACACGAGACCTGGGAAAGACAAGAAACTCCTTGGGAAAGTGTCTTCACAGGCCCAGATCCAAACCATGGCCCCTTGGGTATTGTTCGGTTGTGCAGTGGGGAATGCAACGGAAAAACTACTCGCTCTGCTTCTGTCCCTCGGTCAGCAGGAAAAGGACCTACTAATGTGAAGAGCATCAGCTGGATTATCTGTATTGAAAACTTAACTTTCACTAAAGAAAATACTAATTTCAAGTAACTTTACAGGAGATAACATAGCTCTCATTTAACAACCATGTGGAGGTGTCAGCGGGCTGTCAGCGAGGACGGGCTCCATGACCTGAGCAGGCAATCGAGACAAACTCAAACCTCTGTCCTGAATTCTTTTTCTTCAGTGAAAAGACTATTTTCAAAAACTGTATTCAGAAAAATAATTGGTTTATGCTGAAAGTGTTTATTCAAAAGCCACAGCACTCCAGCTGAGCATGTCAAACAAAATACTTTCCATCACAAATGTTGCTCTCGTATCTTGGCACAGCCATCCCAATGCACGCTAATGCCACCCCGTCTAAACACCAATCCCCAATACCACCTACTATAATGCCTCACATAGGAAGGGGTGCCATGAAATCCTAACAACAGGGATGCACAAAACATCACGGAAGATTAATCCAAATCCCACCATGGCCTGGCAGCATTTCTAGCCTTAGCCAAATGTTCCCATTTTTCAGGTGTTGCCGGGAAGTCAAGGCCATCCCCGGACACATCTTGCAAGAAATGTTTTCAATTTCCCCCCTGAGATAATCACAGAAAAAAACAATTTTTAGAAAGTTATAGAAATAACTTAATTTAGAATAATAGAATAATTAGAATAATATAGAATTAATTTAATAATTAGAATAATATAGAAATAATTTAATTCAAGTTCATTTGTTAGGGAAATGAGGTTTGTTTCTTCACTGTGTTCTGGTTGTTTCACTCAGTGCTGCTCTCTAGTTTAGCTGTACTAATAACTCTCTTACCAACTTATTTCTTTCCATAAGTCAAAACAGGGCTGGGGAGCTGGGTAACACAGACTTGAAGGGATACTCCCTGACCTCTTTATCTTCACACCAGCCACATCTCTGACCTGATCTAATTTATTCTTCACAGAGTGATAAAAAAATATGAAAAAGAGCAAGTCAGATTGCTGGAGAGGCTTCATATAGCTGAAAACTGCTTCACACGCTCCCATTAACTGCATTTTTCTGTCCGAGCCTCTGCATGCAGTTTGGACTCCCTGACAGGAAGGCATTCGCAGAGGTAAGATGGTCCAAAAGACAGAGGTCAATATTGCAGATATTCTTCTGGGCAGCCCTGAAGGTTTTCTAAACTGTGTGCGTGCGTGACTCCAGGCCACCAGCACGGGTAGTGCTGAGGGAGGTGCTGTGCTGAGGCCCCACAGCCTGCCGTGCCCACCGAACCCCAGAACCCCCAACGGTGGGGGCTGGAATCCACCTCTGGAGCTCACCGGCTCCATCCCCCTGCTCCAGCACCACCTGCTCTTGGTGCCAAAATAGATTTCACCCAGGAGTCCCCCAAGTACTTCCAGGCAATTTCAAACCCTGCCATGGACTTTAAGTGCACGAGGTGAAACAAGTGTAGCAGCGAATCCCTCACGACCTACCACACTGCACTTAGGACACTGCAGCTCAGGAGGACACTGACCGCTTGGGTTGATTTTAAAGCCTGGTCCTTTGCAGGATGAACACTGTTACGTTGCTTGCTGTGGAAGACGAGTTGTAACTCCCCAAAACAGGCCCTGAGAGAAACAGGCCTGCAAGAAACAACAGCCTGAGAGAGATCAGGGATGGGGGAGCGGGGGCCCTCCAAGCCGACGAATGTCTCAAACACTTGCAAGTAACAAAACTCTAGTCATGGGGTGATAGTGGGGAGTCTGGAGATGATAAAGCTGCCAGGATGGCACGGGATGGGCTGGAGGGGGGAGCCCTGTGGAGACAGGATGGTTCTGCCCTGGGCATCGTGTAAAGTTTCAAGGGCCATCTGTCCAGTGAATGACCTTTGCTTCCTTATCCACAAAATGCATATTAAATTTGACATCCCTGAATATGCTAATAACAAGATCATGCTAATTACAGCATCCCGTGAAGCACCTTATCCCTCCCCATCCATGGGATACATAGGTGTGTGGGTCAACCTCGGGGATGGACCCAAGGAAAGTGGGTATAAATTGTGGGGAGACGAGGAGTGAAATAGAGAAAGAAAAAAGAAGACGTGAAGAAAACAGATGCATCCCTGACGAACTCAGACGGGACCAACGCAGGAACCCGGACTCGTGATCCCTATTTATTCTCTCTCTCTCTCTCTCTTCTTTTTCCCCTTTTCACTCACTACTGTTAAGTGACACAAGGCACACTATAGCGCTCGCCATAACTCATTATATACTCAGCCAATTATCGTGTATCCAGTTAGTACATTGTGGGAAATTAATAAATGTCTGTGCATGGACTTTGAGACTTGTCTCACCGTTGTCCACTCCGTTGGGGATTTACAAATCTGAGTCACTTGTCTCCCTCGTCTGAGCGGGACATGACACTTCCCCAGCTGGAAAAGGCTGGGAGGCCCATTCTGCGGGACGACTTACCCCGCCCGGTGCATTGGGATCCACACGAGGAGCTGCCACATCTCGTCCCACCCGCCTTGTGATGCTAATGCCAGCGGCAGAAACAACTATTTTCTGTCCTCTCTAAGGCTGCCCTATTGTTGTTACCGGCATTATTCCTGCCAACTGGTGCTTGGCACCGAGTGGGACGTGAAATAAAGGCTGTTCTCGCCACCTGGCGCTGCTGATGGTAATTACAGGAGAGCAGTTATGGGATGCCTTAGTCTTATTCTTCATCTGCCTTCTCAGGGAAGTTGCACATCGGCTGGACTTGTAATTGCCATCAGTAGAAGTCTTGGAGCCCTGTTCAGTGTCACACAGGAACAATGCCGGTAAGAGCACTGTAACAGCACGGTCTTTTGAGAGAATGGAAAACAGTTGCTGTTTCTTCCATTCGCATCAGCATTGCCTAGCGGATGGCCTGGGCTGCATGGTTCGCTGCAGATGCATTCCCCAGACTGGGGATCTGATTTGCTTTCCCAGGCAAATCTGCTCGTGTGATGGGAGCTTTGGGTCTGCAGGAATGGACCGTCTTCTCAATGCAGATATGCTAAATACCGCTCTGCTGTTACAGAGTGCTTTCGCTGGCACTCTCCATGTGTCTATGTGCCCACCATGTGCTCCTTCATCCAGCTTTGCAAGAAGAAATAACTCCAAAGCCCCTCAAAGCTCACAGAAAACCTCCTACTAATATGACCTGGCTCTGCATCAAGGCTCCGATACTTTGATTCTGAATTGCTCTGCGACCACAGACCAACCCACATCTAAAACTCCTGTCTCCCTGTGCCACAGGAAAACACCGTTCCAGTGTTCCAGCAGGGCACAGGCTCAGTGCAGCAGTTAGCTATATGCTAAGCCCTGGATGTTTGCCAGTTTAACACCAAAGCAGGAGAAACTCTAGCATACAGTCATGTTATTTGTATTTAAGTAACCGTTCTCCTCCTGCCCCGGTACAGGATAAAGGAGCGAAGCGCTGCTGCCTCATGGCACAGAACCACACTCTTCCAATAGCCCTTCCACCCAGCGTCCTCACGTCTCCTCTCCACCACGGCACGTTCAGGTCCTCGCTGTAGAAATGGCTCCTTCAAACTGCAGAGAACAAGTCCCCGAGTGTGACCTGCAGGGGAGGTTTCACATGGGGGCCTCTCCGCATCGTCCCTGTGTGAATCAGGGTGACACTGACATCCTGAGTAATTCACAGATTATCTGACTTTCAGTGTTTTCAGTAATTTATTCACCCCAGTGACTGTGTGCTCTGCGCCCTGACTACAGAGCTGGGAAATGATCCCAGGGCTACCATTATACGCAGCTCAGAGCACTCGCAGGGGGCCTGTGAGGTGTGAACGCTGCAGACAAGCGTGGTCTCAGGGTTACACCACATCTACCCACTCTCATCCCCACTGGGGACTCTGCAACCAAAGCGTTCACCAGCAGGCTGGGCAAAAATCAGTGCAGGGTGCAGACTTTGGCCCCCCGCTAGTAACACTACTTGATTTGACGGGAAGGAAAGCAGCAGACAACCAGCAGGGCAGAATCAGCATCTGGAGCAATTAAATTTGAAATGAATTACATAAATTATGTAATGAGCAAAGATTAGCTAAATTTCTGCGTGAACTCAAAATGCAGATAGCATGACCAGCACCTGTGCATTGAGCACTCTCCTGCTCTGCAGTAGCACTCTCCGTTACCGCACACAATATCTCATTTGGTGTATTTGGCGACTGAAATATTTCAAGTTTCAGGCAAAGATGAATTGAGGTTTGCAGCATTAGCTCTTTCCCCCTAGTTAAGCTCCTGCCGGAGTACCCGACAGCACCTCCGTGACACCAAGACTGTTGGTGCCAGTCACAGCAGAGCTCTAAGCTTAACATGACTGAAGCGTCATCTCGAGCTGACACCGTCGCATAATGGCTGACCTTGGGCTGCTTCTGAAGAAAATGAATTAGCTTACAGAGGTAGTCAAGTGGAAAGCTGAAACTATCATTTTCCAAAGATATACAAGGTAAAAAGCCTCAGGGACAATCTTTTGTCAGTTTCTGAGACTTGATTAACTGCCTTAATTCCACATGATTAATGGCTTTCAAATCTCAGGAGACCCAAGTCTCTGTACACACCATACGACTGGAGTGTCTTTAAAAAAACCTTCTCCAAAGAACCCTACAAGCTGCTCAAGAGCCACAGCCACTGGTGGCCCCGACAGACGATACAGCCCCGTGCCTTCCTCGCACTCCCAGCAGCACGTTGGGAGGAGAAAGATCCTCCTAAAGTCCCATCCACTTCACACACAGACAAGGAGGCAGACAGAGATCACACTTCACATCAACCGGGAAGAGGTGTTTGCTTCCGACAGCTGGACAGCGGCACTATCACCTGCTGAAATCCCAGAGGGAAATGAGTCTGCTGGAAAAATAACAGTGACAGCCTCCTCTGTGGGTCCCAGCTTTGAGATACCCAACACTTTCCTCTGAGAACATTTACGAGCTAGCTCGCAGATCCACGCATCGTGTCAGAGCGGTACGAGGACAGCAGGACCACAGCAAGGTGTGGGAAAGGCAGGTGGGGATGAATTCCCCTCACAAGAACCAAAGGGACTCTCATGAGAGGGGTCAGGATTGTGTAAACACCCAAGACCTGGCAGGGGTAGGTGTCGACCAGTTGCTGGCCTGCAGGTTACGGGCCAGACCAGAGAATCTGCTGGAAAGATTGCTCCTTGGAAAGGACAACCCGTTGTCCCATGGCTGCTGAAGAGCAGCTTTGCATCACAGGCTGAAGATTGCCACCACTTTGTTCCCTGCAGCACCAATCAGGAAAAGGACCTCTGTGCATGTAGAATCTGAGCAGACGTTGGCTACCCGGGGGGACAAAGCCAACTGCTTGACATTTTCATCCCGAAGGACCGGATGTTTACAGCCACACAGAGAAAAGGACAGCTTCAAAAATCAGACTGGCCTCACGTGGGTCACTGTTTATAGCTGTGGTAAGACTCTGTTAAATACCTTTTTGGTGGGTCCCTCCTTGCTCGGGTTCTGCAGAGAGAGAGATGTGGGTTTAGGAACACGGCGCCACTATAGTAGAAAAAACAGAGTCACACAAGTGGTGGCTGGAAGAGCCCTCTGAAGGTCCTACCTCTCACTTGAGGTGAGACCATCATCAACACTAGACCCAGCCAGCTATGCCTTTGTCCACAGAGTCTGGAGGGGAGGGGGAGAATGGGGAGGGGAGGAAGGCATGGCAGGGTGAGCTGAGATGAGGAGAAGCTTTTTTTCCCAAGGCTCAGTTTCACTAAGACCTGCATGGCCGTGCTGCACAGCAAATGCTATCACACCACAAACAGGCTCTGGGCAGGGAGTGCACTGCCACTCATCAGAGACAAGACAGCTCTCGCCCTGCCCCATTTTCCTGATGTCTCATTTGCCAGTGCCTATGTGCTGGGTTTGGAACAGGGAGAATTGACTTCTCTGCACCTTGCTTCAAGCTCTTCCCTTGATTCTCCACCTATAAACAACTATCGTGAGACCCCCCTGCAGTGCTGGGTCCAGCTCTGGGGGCACCAACAGCAGAAGGACACGGACCTGCTCGAGTGGGGCCAGAGGAGGCCACGAAGATGCTCAGGGGCTGGAGCACCCCCCTGTGAGGACAGGCTGAGAGAGTTGGGGGGGTTCAGCTGGAGAAGAGAAGGCTCCGGGGAGACCTTAGAGCGGCCTCCCAGGACTGAAAGGGGCTACAGGAAAGGGGGGAGGGACTCTTGACCAGGAGGGTGGGGATAGGATGAGGGGGAACGGTTTTAAACTGAAAGAGGGCAGATTTAGATGAGATCTAGGGAAGAAATTCTTCCCTGTGAGGGTGGTGAGGCCCTGGCACAGGTTGCCCAGAGAAGCTGTGGCTGGCCCCTCCCTGGAAGGGTTCAAGGCCAGGTTGGACAGGGCTTTGGGCAACCTGGGCTAGTGGAAGGTGTCCCTGCCCGGGGAAGGGGGTTGGACTAGACGATCTTTAAGGTTCCTTCCAACCCAAACCATTCTGTGATTCTATGTTTCTATGAATGAGGGAGAAACAGGCACCTCGTAAAGAGGTCTGCTGCACCCAGGGTGGTGGGAAGGGTGGCGGAGCAGTGTTCACACCACCTGGCTTGGTGATTAGACAAGGAGACCAGGTTCTGTCAGTGGAAGAAACCTTCTAACCCCCCTTCACCAGTCAGCAGAAGCTTAGTCCCTACAGTGGGCACCCTCCAAACCTGGACGATAGGAACACCTCTTTTTGCCAGCAGAAATGCCTCCCTCAGCATCCCTCTCACCCAGAGAGGAGTTTGCTGGACTTGGGTGGATAATTACAAGTCACAACACTCCTCTGTATCTCAGGGACCAGGTCTCTACTATTTTAGGGATGCTTTCTTCTCTTCTGCTCTCCCACAGAAATGACTCTAGAGTCTGTGAAAGGTGTTCAGAGTATGTCTGTATCTCCGTGTTCCTCTGAGAATCACTGGTCCTTCAGCAGTGCTGGTGGGGGGACTGCTGTGCTGGCACTCTAATCCTGCTGACATTGCTCTTTAGAACCACAGTGATGCCCTGGGTGTCACCCATCACACCTGCACAAGAGATCTGTGACACAGAGCACAACAAATGGTGGAAAGAAACCTTAGGAAAATTATCAAAACTCTACTGAAGAGTTAGCAAAACCCTGCTGATTAAGGTTGCTGTCCATGTGTGCAATAATATTCACAACCAGTTTCATCCTTTTCAGTGATCACTAGCAGATGCTCCCAGGGGGTCAGCAGTGATGGGAAGCTCAGGGAGTATGTTTCAGTCTTGCAACCTGAAGCAGTGGCCAAAATACAAATGGAAAGAAAAGTATCACAGAATCACAGAATCACAGAATCATTCAGGTTGGAAAAGACCCTTGGGATCATCGAGTCCAACCATCAGCCTGACTCTACAAAGTTCTCCCCTACACCATATCCCCCAGCATCTCATCCAAACGACCCTTAAACACACCCAGGGATGGGGACTCCACCCCCTCCCTGGGCAGCCTATTCCACTCTCTGACCACTCTTTCTGGGAAACATTTTTTCCTCATGTCCAGTCTGAACCTCCCCTGTTGCAGTTTAAAGCCGTTCCCTCTTGTTCTGTCACTAATCACCTGTGAGGAGAGACCAGCACCAACCTCTCTACAATGTCGTTTCAGGGAGCTGTAGAGAGTGATGAGGTCTCCCCTCAGCCTTCTCCTCCTCACACTAAACAGTCCCAGCTCCTTCAATCTCTCCTCACAGGATTTATTCTCCAGGCCCTTCCCCAGCTTCGTTGCCCTCCTCTGCACTTGCTCCAGCACCTCGATATCCCTCTCGTATTAAGGTGCCCAAAACTGGACACAATACTCCAGGTGTGGCCTCACCAATGCAGAGTGAAAAGAAAGAAAGAAGCTTCATCACCTCACATGACTTGCCATATCAGCATGTGTTCTCCAAATGAATAATGCTTGTGTCACAGTTCATGGTAAATATGGCGATGTTGAACATTTGGAGTTCTTATTATAAACAAAATCACATTAATATGCTGAATGAATATGAAGTGGTTAAGTACACATACACCACATGGGCCCTGTACAAGACATCAGTAAACCACTGGTAGCTGAATCATTAATCACTTGTCAAAGGTTAAAACAGTAGAGCCTCTAGTAAAAATGCACAGTATTTTATGCAGCACAAGGTCCATAATGGATAAAAAATTCATCCCATCTCTGCCCTCGTTAATAGAATGCGAGAACTGTGCATCTACAGGATCTATAAATAAACTACCAAGGCTGGCTTGCTCTTACTGTACTTAATGGTAGGAAATTGCATAAAAGAGTTGCTCAGGCAGCCAGTGACCTTGAGAAGTTGATGTGAAGAGAATACATACGGGTTGATTGTGCTCTCCTGAGGTGGGCTTCCAAGAGAGGTTACTGCAGCAAACACACAGCAGAGCTGCAATTTTCTGATTTTTGTTATGGAAGGTCAGAAAGTAGCTCACATGAACTGAACTGAATTACACATGGATTGGATTATTATTTTTGTTTATTTATATTTATACAGAAGCAAAAGTGCTGCATGAATCAATAGAATTTGTATTCTCAGAGCGAAACACAAAACCTGGCTCTGTGGAAACCACTATTGAACTTGACGGGGCACCCACTCTCACACTTATTTGTACCATTTTCCATTAAATGCCTGTGAGCTTTTTCTATTAAATGAATCCCTGCTAAGGCAAGGGGCAGATAGTTTGGGTTACCATACAGGCAAAAGCTCATCTCCATAGTGCTTCACTCTCCTGGGCACTCGCTGCCCTTTCCCCCTCTGCCCATGCGCTCAGAGGTAGGCAGAAATCCGAATGCGTCTGGGAGAAGAGACTGAAGTTGAATTTGCAATCCCTGCCTGGGCGTTCCCTGCAACAGCCCCGCACAGCCCATGCCCAACCCTCTCCCTGGCAGGAAAAGCATTTGATGAAAGGAGGATAGCATTCCGTCTAAGAGAGTTACTTGGTGTTTCCCATTGTTGGACTGCTTATACCTTGGACCAGCTTTCAGCAGCTCAATTTACGTTTTCTGTGCTGGGTCTGTCCCAAGCCGATCTCTTTGGAATGTTTCCGCTGCAATAAGTAGGTGAAGAACAATAGCAGACAAAAACATGAGGGAGGGTGACAGCCCAAGATCTGGCTGAGGAGCTGGGAGGATGGGGATGGGAACTGGACAAGAAAGAACATGTTTGAGAAACCTGGAAGCACCACGATTATTTATAGAAAAGTGGAGGGACTGGAATGATGAGGAGGGACGAAGACAAGCAAAGAGGAGTCAAAAGCTCATGAGTGTGGGGAAGAATGGCAGTGCTTTCTGGGCCACAGCCTCCAGCCAGGAACAAAACCCAAACTCCCCACACCTCACCATTTGCTGGCGTCCCACAGTACCACGCATGCCCTGCTCCCCTCAAGTGCTGGTGTGCAAATCACCCTCCTGCTCACAGAATCACAGAATCCCAGAATCATCTCGGTTGGAAAAGCCCTTGAAGCTCCTCCAGTCCAACCATGAACCTCACACTGACCGTTCCCAACTCCACCAGATCCCTCAGTGCTGGGTCAACCCGACTCTTCAACCCCTCCAGGGATGGGGACTCCCCCCCTGCCCTGGGCAGCCCATTCCAACGCCCAACAACCCCTTCTGCAAAGAAATCCTTCCTAAGAGCCAGTCTGACCCTGCCCTGGCACAGCTTGAGGCCATTCCCTCTTGTCCTGGCGCTTATTACGTGGTTAAATGCCTCCCTTAGCTCTGCTGTCAACAAGGGTCTGTATGTGGATCTGCACATCTCAGCTGTGCTGCGTGATTTAAAGAAAGGCTGTATCACAGTGCACACCTCACCCCGGTTTGTTCAGAGGGAAGCCTTTGCTGTGTGCTGCACAGCCAAGATCTAATTACAGTTCTTTGAAGGAGTGGCAGAGATCTGTGCAGAGGCTGGAAAGGTCACAAAGGCTGTGAGTGTCAATGGGACAACTGAATTTATTTTTCCACAAGAACAACAACTAATAAAGAACCTTCAGTAAGGTCATAAATCAAGCATTAAAATTTGAGGATACATACAGCTCTTGTATAACCTACCTGTTGCATATGTAATACATTGATTGATGGATTAGTATCATAGGATCATAGAATAACTCGAGTTGGAAGGTCTCTAGTTCAATCTCCTGCTGAAGGCAGGGTCACCGGTGCGGTCAGACCAGGTTGCTCAGGGCTTTATTCAGTCAGGTCTTGAAAACCTTCAAGGATGGAGACTGTACAATGTCTCTGGGCAACCTGTTTCTCTCCTGGACTGTCTCCATGGGGGTACAGCCTATCAACCACCCCCCTTTGAGCCCAAGCATCCAACCAGGCTTTCACTCAAGTATTTGTTCACCCACTCAGACTGCAATGCCCAAACTTGGAAACACGAATATCGTAGGAGAGAGGAATATTGTGTCAAAAACACTGCCGAAGTCAAGGTAGCTGCCATTCGCTGCACTTCTTTTATCTGCACTTCCAGTCATTTTATCATAGAAGATAATCAGGTTGGTCAGGCATAATATCACCTTCTTCTCCTTCACATGCCCAGAAGAATGGTCCAAGGTGACTCACTCTGTGATTTTCCCAGGGATAGTTTCCTGGATTATTCTTTCGGCCTTTTTTAAAGATGGATAAAACATCTGTCTTTCTCTAGTTGCAAGGGAATTCCCCTGATCACGACTTTTCAAAGATGATAGACAGCAACCTTGCAGGGACATCGCCCAATTCTCTCAGCACTTTGAATGCATCTCATCTGGTCCCATGGACTTGTATGGATCAAGTTTTCACAAACAGTCCCTGAGTAGGTCTTATCCACTGCTGGTAGTTTTTCTCTTCCTTGAAAACCAGAGGTCCAGGACACCTTTCTGGTAAGAACAGAAGCGAAAAAGGCATGGAGTGCCTCAGCCTCATCTGTGCCTGCTGTCGCTAAATCACCCACCCCATCCAGCAACTGGCTCAAATGTTCCTTGTTCAGCTTATTATTGCTAATCTAGTGGTGGAAGCTCTTCTTGTTGCCCTTGAGATCCCTTGCAAATCTCAAGTCCAGGTGGCATTTGGCTTTCAAGACACCATCCCTACAAGCCCAAGCAATATTTCTAAATTTCTCCTTTGTAGCCTGTCCCAGCTTCCACCTCCTGTGTGCTGCCTTTCAGCATAGGACCCCCATCCTCTGCTTAGCCAAGCTAGTCTTGTCTCCTGATGCATCTCCTTCTCTTCCTGAGTATGGGGATGGACAGTTCTTGTGTTTGAAGGGTGTTCTCCTTACAGACCTGCCAGCTTCCTTAAACTCTTTTGTCCTTCAGAGCTGCCTCCCATGGGATCTCACCTATGACTTCCCTAAACAAACCCAAATCTGCTCTCCTGAGGTCCAGGTTCTGTATTCTGACCCTCTTTCATCACATCCTTCACAATCTTGAATACTTCCTGGTTGGCTGGGACAAGGCCACCATTGATTAGCACGTCTCAATTAGCTGTAGCTGAGCTCTGTAAGACCCTGATCATATTCTGAGAGGCTGAGCAGACTGGGACTGCGTTCATCAGTGGCTTTAATGTTCATAAAGAAAGAGTCTTTTATGACTTTTTTTTTTTTTTTTTTTTGCACAAAGTCGAGACCCTGTGGTGGTAAAACATCTAGGAATGAATACTGTTACCTTGTGTCCATAGCGAGATCTAGGGATTCAGTTTTGCTAAAATGCAAACCAGAAAAAACACAGGAACGCAAACCAGACTTGAAAGAGTGTGGACTCTGTCAAATGCCACTGCTTCACCGAACCCAGAGATAAAGTTAAAAAATTCACTTCCTCCTGCTGGCTCCCCAAACTTTGCCTGGGGTTTGCAAGTCAAGTCAGGTTCTTGTTAACTCATGTATCTGCAGGGAACCATGCAAGTCAAATTCTGCTCTGTTTCACAAGCAGATTCTCAGTAGCCTTTGGAGACACCAGAGGAAGCTGACACAACACCTATTCTCAATTGTTTGCTCCAGAAACGTTATTTCCATCTGTCTTCTCCCCAACCGTGTCTTAGAAAACAGTAACCACGAACTTTTTCTGCTGTTCCTGCAATGGGAATGTTCCACATCAGCAGGGAAACGGCACTCTGCGGACATCCAGAAAGATAAAGCTGCTTTCCCCCTGAAGCCTACTGCTGACTGCAGCACTGCCTGCAGGTCTCTGAATTAGTCACAGCAGCTCCCGCTCCTGCAGAAGATTTGCTAATCTCCTGCTCTCTCAGGGCACTGTCTAATTTTGGAATCACAAAATCACAGAACGGTTTGGGTTGGAAAGGACCTTAAAGATCACCTAGTTTCAACCCCCCTGCCATGGGCAGGGACACCGTCCACTAGCCCAGGTTGCCCAAAGCCCCGTCCAACCTGGCCTTGAACCCTTCCAGGGAGGGGGCAGCCACAGCTTCTCTGGGCAACCTGTGCCAGGGCCTCACCACCCTCACAGGGAAGAATTTCTGCCTTACATCTAATCTAAATCTCCCCTCTCTCAGTTTAAAACCATCACCCCTCGTCTGATCCCTACACCCCCTGATCAAGAGTCCCTCCCCCCTTTCCTGTAGCCCCTTTAAGCCCTGGGAGGCTGCTGTAAGGTCTCCCCAGAGCCTTCTCTTCTCCAGCTGAACCCCCCCAACTCTCTCAGCCTGTCCTCACAGGGGGGTGCTCCAGCCCCCCGAGCATCTTCGTGGCCTCCTCTGGCCCCACTCGACCAGGTCTGTGTTCTTCTGATGTTGGTGCCCCCAGAGCTGGACCCAGCACTGCAGGGGGGTCTCATGAGAGCGGAGCAGAGGGGGAGAATCCCCCCCCTCACCCTGCTGCCCACACTGCTCTGGGTGCAGCCCAGCACACGGGTGGCTTTCTGGGCTGCCAGTGCAGGTTGCCAGAATGTCAGCTTCAATCCAATAACTGTCTCTTAAAACCAGCACGACAAATGTCAACCCTTTGCAAGACAAATGTTAACCTTTTGCTGAGTTTTTTCCCTTTAATTTGGAGTGAAACTGGAATGCTCAAAATACTTTGCAAGAGCCAGGAAAAGCAGCATTTTAATGCTTTTGGATGTAAATTTATGTTTCCAAAACACATGGAAAACAAAGGCATTCCCAATACTAAATGCTGACAGGAAGATGGTCTATGTGGCCTGGTGGGACAGCCAGTAATATGTGCTGCCACTGGTTTAGTAGGTGACCTTGGGGTGGTCACTCTTGTACCCCTAGCCAGGCTCCTCTTGTAAAAGATACAGGAAAAAAGGGTTAGTGACAGTTGACTCGTAGCATGCTGCATGAATTGCGGACAGTAAGTACTCCACAGACTCAGGAAGTTGTATCACAGGGCTCTTCCAGCAATACACTGGCCATTACAGTCTTCCATTGCCAAAATCATTCGTCTTTTCCCAGGCAACATGGATCTCACTGAGACCGAAATGACTGTCCAGTCACCGTTTAGAGTTATCACAGGCTTTTTATGATCATTGTGCTGCTTTCTGATCCTTGCACTATCATGAGTTTTACTGCCAGTCCAAATTAAATTCATTTTACAATATACATTTATTTTCCTGCTTCTTAAAAGAACAATTTGGAAACCTACCAGATACTTCAAACAACAATACTATTTTTTCTTTATGGCAACAAAATGGTCCTTTGCCTTTCTTTTCTAGGGGAGAGCAGTCAGCAAGGGCAGCAGCCCAGCTTGCACAAGGATGTGTTTTTTTACATACTGATTGCACACAAAACTCTTCAGCAGTTTAGCACTTCCAAGTGTCCTTTTGCCACACTACTGTCTGTTAATTACATTTATAATTCCTCATACATGGTGGGTAAAAATGGAATATCAAGTGAAATTTACTTTGTCTCCCATGCAGCAGGCAAATAAAACTTTACTTATCTTATTGTAATTTCATGACACAGAGCATAAGCTGGTGAAAAAATCCTCGGTAATGGTACCTATTGCTAACATGGAGTGCTGGGCTCTTCCTTTAATCTTTGTTACGAGCAAGGCTGTAGAAGGGCTCTGGAATGCACGGCCGGGAACACGGGGGCTTTGTGCCTGGAAAAGCACCGATCCTGCTTCCAGACCGAACAGTTTCCGCATTGCTTTCCCTTCGCTCTTCATCTCTGCACCTTGAGCATAGCTCTGTCTCTTCTTTCATAATAACTGTTTTTACAGCTGTTTCCCAGTCTTAAGTGATAAACATATCTGTGATACTCTGATGATTTCCTACAGGTATCCCAAATGATTTGGGGAGAGAGAATACAGTGTAATGAGGAGAACGTAGGGAGGAAACAATCTCCTTATCATGCCAGATGTCACTGTGAATAAAGACCTTGGAACAAAGAGTATCATTAGTGCAGCTTAGGTGATGTTGTTTTTGCAGGTGTGCCAGCATCAGGGGAATACACTACAATGAAGGCTGGTTTTCTCTGCTGAGGAAAGAATAGGAAGAGTTGACAAGAGATCTCGTGGAAATTCAAATCAGTCCCTTCCCATTTTGTTTAAAAATGGCTCTGTGTCCTCAGGAGCAGTGCACAGCCCGATGTGGTTCAAATGCACAGCTCAAATGAGGCATAACTCTGGCAGCCTAAGTGGATAAACAGAAAGGAAGGAACTTGTCCCATCACCATTATTTCACTCCAAAGCATGTTTACTGTCACCACAGTGATGATTCAGCTCCGAGTTCTGTGGCACTGAAGGCTGTAAAGACACGAACAAAGACAGTCTCAGTGAACGAGAGTAAGGAAAGTGATTCCTGCGTTCATTTTATGGAGAGGACTAACGCAGAAAGCAAGGAGTCATCCAAGAGACACTTGCTTTTATGCATGAGGTTCCTGCCCCTGCCTCTGCTGACACGCACAGGGAACGTCCCAAACTCTCTGTCCACTCTCCCGTGAAGTGCTGCCAGTGCAGGGAAAGGAGCCCAAGACACAGATGTCCCACAGCCCCACTGCCGACAGCCCCATCCTCACCCTGCTGCCAGGCTCTGCTCCCCAGGACACAGAGCCCCTTCTGAAAACATGCAAAGGGGCTGTTTTGAACTCCCTATCTAATCTCTTGCAAAAAAAGTTGGAAAACATTCCCTATATAAGCCCAGAAATTCTGGTGGGGCAAAGAAATGTCCCTCAAAAAGCGACTCAGTCCTTGGGTGATGACAGCCGGGACAGAAGAGATGCCGCAGCCGAGTGAACTGGGACCCGCTGGGAAGGCTGGGAAGCTGTGGTTGCCCTCTCCACATTTCCCCTGTGTACCCTCAGGTGGACATAAGCTCAAATATAGTGAGGACGTGTGTAGTGAGACGTGTATAGTGAGAGAGATCTCGAGGTGCTGGAGCGAGGGCAGAGGAGGGCAATGAAGCTGGGGAAGGGCCTGGAGAATAAATCCTGTGAGGAGAGATTGAAGGAGCTGGGGCTGTTCAGTGTGAGGAGGAGAAGGTGAGGGGAGACCTCATCACTCTCTACAGCTCCCTGAAACGACATTGTAGAGAGGTTGGTGCTGGTCTCTTCTCACAGGTGATTAGTGACAGAACAAGAGGGAACGGCTTTAAACTGCAATAGGGGAGGTTCAGACTGGGCATGAGGAAAAAAATTTTTCAGAGAAAGAGTGGTCAGAGAGTGGAATAGGCTGCCCAGGGAGGGGGTGGAGTCACCATCCCTGGGTGTGTTTAAGGGTCGTTTGGATGAGATGTTGGGGGATGTGGTGTAGGGGAGAACTTTGTAGAGTCGGGCTGAGGGTTGGACTCGATGATCCCAAAGGTCTTTTCCAACCTGAATGATTCTGTGATTCTGTGATGCGGGTCCCAAGCAGCCACCAGCCATCGGGACAAACCAGGGTTTGTCACCACATCTTCCAGCCACCAGACCTCATGAGTATGTTGTCATCAGAGAATGGTCCCCGGCAGGTCCTTTTCTATGATGGGTCTAAAATAGCGATGTCATTTAGCAAGGCAAACTTTAGCTTATAGCATAATCAATGTGAGGCAGCCATGAAGATATCCTTAGGAGGATCGGCAACATTCACCACAGCATTAAATCCTGCTGTTGGTGTGCTGTGAAAGAAGATAAAAATAGACTGAATCTGGTGGCAGCCAGCACTGCCTGTGTGAAGCAGTCCTGCCTGCAGCCTACATTTTGGGGCTGGTAAGGGAACAAGATGGCATATTTCTGCTTCCTCAGCTCTGTTTCTACTGCTTTTTCTATTTCTAAGGAATACTGTGAGTGAAAGCTGAGGTAAATTGAGATTTCAGGGGTTTACGAAGCAATAATTTCAGAGGAAAGCATCCACCATGAAGTTGCCATGCTCTGAAATCCTTCACAGCTGTGAAGGAAGGTAGCTGTTTGCCCAATTTAACTCATAAACCCTGAGGAAAGAGATCTTACAAGGGATGCTCTCCTCTTGGTAGGAAAACATAGATTTGTCAGCATCTATATCTATCAAATGATAGTTCATGCCTTAATTTTGCCAGAAGGGATCACTCTGAGTAACTGAAAGGGCACCACCAGGCAAGTTTTAAGCATCTGTGAAAATGAAGGCCACCCTTTTATTGCAAAAGACACCTCTGAAGAATAAAACCACTTCCAATAGAAAGGATCATTCATCGCTTCCTAAAACAGAAACCTTCAGTTCTGCAGCATCTAAAAGACTAAAATTTCAGAATCTCTTTTTATACTTTTTGCTAATTCTTTAAGAAGAAGCCAGAGAATAATTCAATAACTGTCTGTAGTTAGTCTAATATTCGAGTTCTCCTCCTTTCCTTTATTTGGTTATCCACTCATAGGCAGAGCTGATTTTGTCTAGTAAGAGGGCGAGAATCAGGAATAGTCCAAAAAAAACAACCCAACCCCACCACGGATCAGTTCCTGGGATGGAAAGGTCTGGAATACCATTCCAGGCTGCCCAGCAAGGGATCACCCAGGACCCAAAGCGTATCCTTTGCACTTTGCACTCATCTGCACTTCAGAAGAGCACAGTGCCACGGCCACGCACCTTATCCATCACATTTTGCCTGCTTCCAAGTGCACAACCTCAGCCTAATGTGTCATTCAGATAATTGCTGCTTTGTTCTATCTATCTCACAGAATAAACCCCAAATTAGACTAATAACCATTACTATGTTGTTCTGTTGCTCTGAAAAATACAAGAAAGCCCAACGATCTATAATGTATCTGGCTCTAGCAAGGTTTTCATAATTGAACAATATTCAGAATGTATCTTTTCTGCATTTACACAGAAAGACCCAAATGTTACAAAACTCCAGTTTCTGCGGAGTAGCTCCATAGTAAACAACGCAATAACAAAAATCTTATTTGGTATTAATCCCATTTGTTAAAAGCACTACACAAACAAAGGTTTTCTTGTCCCAAACATCTTTCAGCTGTGCCCATTTTGCAGACATCTTGGACTTCAATTCAGTAAAAAATAAAACAAGACTGAAGCACACAGATACATTGACACGTCATTATTTCTGTCATTACTAAGGTTGACGCCCTTAGTTAACTTGAAGCACCAAAACCAATGACCAGTAAACTGTGTGCTCCATTAATAATGCCTGAGCCCTTTCCAGGGGTTTTTGCCAGTTCTCTTGAGACCAACCAGATCAATGCAGGATGGTGATAAAGACGTATCAGCGCTGTTGTTAAGATGTGAGTCTTATCTGCCCAGCCAGCTCATTTGTTTCAAAGTCATCATCATTTGTTGTGGTTTGAGCCCAGAAGGCAACTGAGCAGCAGGCAGCCCTTCACTCACCCCTTACCCCCAGCACTGGGAAGGAGAAAATGAAGCAAAAAAAAATACGAGATAAGGACAGAGAGGGGTGACTCACCCATTACAGTCACGGGCAAAAGACAGACTTCTCAGAGGAAGAAAAAGAACACCACTTTAATTCAAATGCTAACAAAACCAACACTTAACAGGCAGAGTGGGACAGTGAGAAGTGTTACCACATCTTAAGAACACCTCCCCCACCCCTCCCTTCTTCCCCTGCTCAGGTTTGTTCCCGATATCTCCACCTCCTCCCCAGCGCAGGGGCAGGGGATGGGGGGTGCGGTCAGTCCCGCTGCTCCTTCCTCCTCAGGGGGAGGACTCCTGGCATTCCCCAGCTCCGCGGGGCTCCCCTCTCATGGCAGACAGTCCTCTGCAAACTCCCTCCACCGTGAGTCCTCCCCACGAGCCACATTCTTCTCGAGATGCTCCGGCGTGGGTCACCCCCACGTGTTGCACCTCCCAGCGCCGAACTACAACAGCAGGGGCTGCTTCTCCCCACAGAGACCTGGGTGCTCCCCGGGCCGCGGTTGAATCTGCTCCTCTGGTGACCCCATGGGTGCAGGGGGGTCCCTGCGCTCTCCCCACGGGGTGCAGGGGGGCTCCAGCGCTTCCTCCTTTCCTCCTCCTCCCTTCCACTGCCCTCGGTGGTCACAGAAGTGTCCTTCTCCTAACTCATCCTCAAAGTCCCCGCTGCCCTCTCTCAGGTTCCCCTTCTTAAATACGTTATCGCAGAGGTGCAGCCACCGTCACTAATTGGCTCGGCCTTGGCCAGAGGAGGGTCCGACTTGGAGCTGGGGCAGCTTTGATAACCTTCTCACAGGGGCCACCACTATAGTCCCCATCCCCTCCTACCAAAAACCCCACACACAGACCCAGCACATCATCTCATAGATGGTTTGTACTCCTGGTGTCTGCTTGAGGAGCACTGTGTTATTCAGATGCATGCTCTGAAGTTTGAAAATGAGCTACCACTGAGCTTCACAGGCACAGGGTGCCCATGCAAGCTGAGACAGAACAGGCAGTCCGGCTCCAGATTTTCTAACTGGGTATTTCAGGAACACAAATAGATGAAAACATCATCAAAAATAGAGAAGACTTTGGAACAAGTGAGATGATAAACAGAGAACACAAGAGACCAGGAAGAGGAGAGAAGATTGCTGTAGACTTCCAGCCAGAAAGCCTGGCTCTGGTGACATCAACGGGGGGTTTGTTATTGGGCCAGCCAGAATGACCACAGTTAGACCACTGACTGATCGGTGGCCCTGAACCAGGCTTAAAGCCTTAGTCTGCCCTATGGCTGTCCTAGAGATCTCTAGTGTAGAGCTGGGTGCCCATGCTCTCAGGATTGCCTCAGATTGGTGAGCCCTTTTTTGCACAAAATTTAGACCCTCTAGAAAGCAGTTTCTGTGTGACCTCTCTGCCCTGAGATGTCTTCACAAGGACAGACGGGAGAGATGCAGCAGCCTTACGCACTGCCCTTTTTACACGGCTCAGTCTTGCACCAGGGCCGCCTCCCCCCATTCAGCTGTTGGAGTGACATGGAAAGGGACACCGTGTCATTAAACACAATTAATATTTGTATTGTAATAAACCTTTATGCAGTAGTTCAGTGTACAGTCCAGCCCTAAACAAAAGGCTGACATATGACATCCACTCTATGATACTGTCCCCAAAACCTGTGTGAGCTGGTCTCTGTAAGTAGAGGTCTATGTTTACAACATCTTCTCGACGTTTTCTGTCTACACATTCCAGTTTTAATACAGCACTGTATTACCCAGACCCTTCCTAGCATTTGGGGGACATGGGACTTGCCTAGAAGGTGTAAAAATAATACTAAGGTATTTAGAAAAATCCAGACTTGTTCTGAACAAACTTCTCAGCAGAGCAAATCAACCCCAAAAGGCCTGAGTGCTAACACAGGTATCTTGTAACGGCACCAGAGCTCTCATGCACAGCGAGCAGGTCTCAGCGCGACACGGAGCTGCATTCCTACACCAACATCTCCTCCTTCCTACCCGCTCTGACAATGTATTTCATCTGAGCGCCTCCTGGCTGGGAGTAGGAACAAAGAGGCGGGATATTTTTGCGGTGCTACTGCTTCTTTTGGAAATTTAATAACAATTTTAGAAAAACATTGAAGAGTGTTTTAATCAACCTCAAACAGACAACAGATGTTGGCTTTAATAAAAATGAGTTATGAAAGAGAAAGGAATAACAAGAATTAATTAGAGGATGCTGAGCGAAGGAAGTCCAGAAATCTGACATTTCCTCGCAATTAGTTTATAGATTAGCATCCCCTCAGGACAGGTGGATACTCTTTCTTTACTTGTTTTTAATAAAGACAGGATCACATTGTTATCACCACTACTGAAAGATCACTAGCTCTGTGTTTTAGCAGTGTAAACACAGCCCACAAAGTCATCGCTCCAGCTCCTAGGAGCATCTCTTCCTAAAGCCCAGCGCAGCGCTGGCAGCGTGAACATCTTCTGAGCCCCAGTGCCATGTTTGCAGTGTCTGGGTGCAAACTTCACCCCCGTGACAGTAAAGGAAGAACAAGTTGCTCACGCCAGGCTGGCAGGTGAGAGGGAACAGTGGTCCCGGTTCCTTGGGGAGCGAGGTGATGGGTGATCAACAGAGAAAAGAAAAATTGCCAAATGAATGACGGAACGTGCGCTGTCTTTTTCCTGTAGCAACAGCAACAGACCCTGTTGTAGGTGCCCAAATGACCTCCTCTAGTACAGCGACTCCCACGTGCTGATAGTGAAGGATCAATTATAGGCATTGCTGAATTACAGACTACGCACAAGCATTCTCTGCATAAACTGTAGGAGCTGCAGTAGTGAGGAGCTCTCCCCTCTAACACTGAGAAACAGTCCTTCACAGAATACGTGAATGGGAAAATGTTCATGATAAAATGATATCCAGAAGCATCAGATATAAAACCAGTACAGAAAGCTAAACTTACTGCTCGCTCCCCTAAAATACACGGACTTGGAATAGAAGACAGAATGACTGTAAAATATTATGTGCAAAGTCATGGAAGGGGGGGTGCTAAGAAGCAATTCAGAAGTATCTGACCTCCCAAACGACAGGAGCCTGTTCCCATAGTCAGGCAGGACAGGTGGGATGCCAAAGTTTGCTCCAAAGAACCATTTTGCTTTGTTAAGGCCATTACTTCAGCACAGTGGTGGACAGTATCCACGAATACCAGGATGAAAGTACACAGGGACTCACCCAGAGGACTGCGAAGGCGTAACCTAAGGAAAACTCTCACTAGTGGGCACCAGTGTCCTTCTGTGACCTACTCCAGCAAAGACATCCTAGTTCAGTGATTCTTCAAGAACACAGGCTCTGATGTTTCATGCCATTATGGGGCCAGTGACACCAGTGGGAGAACTGGAGCCATCGGAGCCAAGAGCCTGCGAAAAGTGCTTTGCTAAATGAAGGGTGCGAACAGAGATGGGGGAGAATGGGGAAAGTGTCAACTTGCGTAGTGCTGCAGGGATGAGGATAAAGCCTCACACGGGAGAAGTGTCACCTGGGGAGGCCCCAGTCTGGCATGAGCACGGTGCTCACTCTGTGTACACTGTTCACCTCTAACCAGAGAGGGAGGTTTTCCACCATTGGGAGCAAACACCAGCAGCAGCTACAGGCTCTGACAGTCATTGTTAAATGGCATTTAGCTCCCTGAAACATGAGGGTTGCAAAGGCCTGAACAGCCTCACCCCTCCTGCCCTTCGGAACTGGGTCACCAACCAGCAGCAACCCCCCCTCAGAGATCCTCCAGGCAGCCCGCCGAGCTGCTGGTGCCATCTCCACGAGACACCCAGTGCACTATCCACGTGGGCAACACCACCAGCGACAGCCCCACAGCCTGCGACGGGTCTTACTGGGGGCATCAAGCTGTACCCAGATCTGGCTGTCTCACGGTCACAACGCTGCTACCACTGACCACAGTGCTACAACCCAACCCTGGAACGAAGATATCCAAAGGGACAGCAGAGCAAGAGGTACTGAGTAGCCATAGCAACCCAGAGTGGCTATCTATTTTCCTTCTCATGGTATTAGTGCTTTTCTCTTATGCTACTGATTTTCTATCGTATTGTATAAGCTACGGGCCCAACTGATCTCCAGCCGGCCGAGATGCTAATGTTCTTTGAAAATAATTTTATTAACAGGATTTCTTCTCGTCATCTTAAAAGCGCTGCAGTGAACTTGGATTTTATCTAAAATGGAGAGAGAAAGGAAAAAGATGCCACCAGTGCTTGGTCTCACTGGACAGCAGGCTGGTATAACCATTTGTGTACGTTCCTCTCACTCACTAGTCACGTGAAAACAACTGGCAGCTTCATTTTGCCAGGATTCCTGTGCCTAGGAGAGCTGGGCAGCCCGCAGGCAACTGCTGCTTTGGCATTTGTGCTCAGCGCCCTGACCACGGGCCGCTACAGGCTCCTCCTCTGCCCTGTGACCAGCCAGTGGTTCTCTTGGAGACAGCAGAAGTGATGGTGGGAAGACTGGATCTAGTCGTGGCACAGGAGGGCACAGGAGCACCTCTGGGCACGTCAAAGTGCCGCAGGACTCGGGTTCTGCCTCGCAGAGGAGCCATGGAGGCAGCCAGCTCTTCCTAAGCTTCATCCACTGGACTGGCCGGCTCTCGCCTCCTATTTCACTTCTGCAGTCTGAAGGGCTTATCCTACAAAGGTGAGGCTTGACCTGTGGTCCAAACAGATTAACTCAGGGTAAAACTAGGAGAAGAGAAAAATCATACAGCCGACACTAAATTTCACCATAAATGGGCTGATGAACCTCACCTTCACAAAACAAGAGGCAGGTCATTGCTGTCAGAATTGGCTGCCTCCTGCAGAATCTTAATGATTTATTTATTATTTATTTATTATTCTTGTTAGTATGTGAGGAGGAGGGCAGAGAGTGAAGAAAAGCAAGAGAAATTTCTTTTCAATTTGCAATAATGAGTACTCCTTGTCGTGCTGCATTAAAGTTCTGCCAGGCAAGCACTGAATTGTCACCTTCTACAACAAGAGTTAACTAAATGCAAGGAAACCAATGTGTCATTTTTTTATACTTGTACCTAAAAAGCAGGAACGCTTACCCTGGCAAAGGGTCTGCTGTCAGCACATGTATTTAACACCAGCAGCACACTGGTATCGTGCCGAGGCCATGGCTGATACTGCAGCAGCAACAGCTAGTGCCCTGAACCCCACCTCACTGCAGAGGAACTTGCTCCATGATGTTGTCATCATAAATATGAAACAAGCTTTTTCTAGGTAACAAAGGTTAATGAGAAAGGAAACCTTCCTGCTTCAGAGTAGATTTGGGCTACTTAGGTTTTGGCAAAGCAAGTATCGTCTCTCTACTATAGGAGGGAAAATTCCTCTGGAAGAAGAGCAACAGTGGGTCGCAGAGAGCTGGGGATGAGTCTCTTTAATGAAGTAACAAGCGCCAGGACAAGAGGGAATGGCCTCAAGCTGCGCCAGGGCAGGGTCAGACTGGCTCTTAGGAAGGATTTCTTTGCAGAAGGGGTTGTTGGGTGTTGGAATGGGCTGCCCAGGGCAGGGGGGGAGTCCCCATCCCTGGAGGGGTTGAAGAGTCGGGCTGACCCAGCGCTGAGGGATCTGGTGGAGTTGAGAACGGTCAGTGTGAGGTTCATGGTTGGACTGGAGGAGCTTCAAGGGCTTTTCCAACCGAGATGATTCTGGGATTCTGTGGTTAATAAACAGGACATGCAGTGTGGTGATCCCGTGAAACCTGGGAGAACACGTCCAAATCAAACATCACTGCGTGAGGCTGGGGCACGCCAGAGACACCAGGTGTTCGGAGACCTGCGGGAAACAAAACCTCAAAGCAAGACAAAGGAGGAGAAGACCATTTTATCACACACTGCCTAGAATGGCACTGGGTAACATTTTCTAGAGGAGAGAGTTAGCTAACATCATCTCCTGACAGGGGTTATGAATTAGGTTTGGAAGCTTGTAACTACCTTCTGACTCTTTATGACCTTAGGGGAGTAGAAGCCTGAAACTTCCTTAAATTGTAACACAGGGGCAGATAAGGGAAAAGGTTAATATCTACCACTACAGAATCACAGTGTTGGTGTCACTGAAAGGACGCACGACTGCTATCTACAGAATCTTAATTCCCTCAGATACTTTATTACTGATAGTTTTTCTGTGCAGTACCAATGGCAGGCCATCCGTATGGCTCTGGGACCCCAAAAAAGCCAAAACACAACCATATTTACATTTCTTTCACATAGCTGTTTCATGCAGAGAAAATAGCCAAAGAGTATATTATTGCATTCATTTTAAAAAGGCTTGTTTGCACTGTTTCCTTGAAGGAATTTCAATATATTCTGTCTCCCTTCCCTTTAAATGGCACTTTGGAATTAGTATGCCATTGTGCATATCAAGGCCATTTGCACGAATATAAAATATTCAATTAATAAGACTCTGGAATATTTAATCATGACATTGAAATGCTAAGGACTGCATTAACATTTATTATTCTCTATAAAGGAAGGATCTCCAGTGCTCTGGCTGCAACTGTTCTATAATAGCTCTTTGGAGCTTGATGTGGGTTTTTGGTCCCTTTCCTAAACCAATGCTAAAAGGCAGTATTAATGCAGATTAAGCTAAATTTCATAACCACTAGAGTAACACTCCAAGAGAGACTGAAATTACTAGCTCTTGATTTAAAAAACTGGGAGAAACATTTTTTTTCTCATTTCCAATTAGCAGAGCTTAGATGGCAGAGAATTATGCAGGCGAGCGTTTTCAGTGCTTAGGCCACGCTGAAGAGGTATGAGATGCCAAGTATTGCACATCTCGGTCAGAGTGGGACTGTACCAGAGAGGCCAATAACTCCAGAGGGAGATGGCCATTTGGATGCCATGAAAGGAGTTGTCCTTCAGGGTCTCAAATATTTACATCACCTTCAGCCACTCGGAGTACCAGTTTGCTGCATTTGATCATGTATTTCAGGTGAAGAACAAGAGTAGTGGCATTCAGACTCTTCCCAGATACACAACTGATTAATCACCTTACATACCTGTTCCAAGCAGGCAAATAATTAGATGCTATCTATTAGGGAAGATACTTGACAAAGACGGATCTGCCCCACCCTCACGATTTAAGTCACCAAACAGAAGACATCAACGCAGCAAGTATTTTCATTTCTATAATACAAAAGGTTGTCTGTCAAAAATCATGCAGCCCTACCTAGCGTGGGTAACTCCCCTGCATGGATAATACTCAGGGAGGTCCATCCACCTCTTCCTCCATTCCTGACCCACTCTCCCATGGCATGATCCTTCTCCCACAGAAGCCCCTGCTCTGCCTTGGAGGTTGCCTGGGTGACACGGGGACCTGGACTAGCCAAGGACTCCCTTTCAAAGAACAGAATCATCAAAGTGTTAGCTAAGATACGGGTTATGTGTGGAAATCTAAAATTATCCCTGAACCCAGCCGAAGTTTTATTTTGTTGGTTCTGGAGAGTCTCAATTTCTGCTGGGGCTGTGTAAGGTTCTTGCAAGGACGCTCACTGCCTCAGAGGAAGGTCCCACCACCCCCTTGGATTGGGGCCAAGCATAGCAAAGCCCATGGTCAAGCCACCATGTCTGGACTCTGCACTAACACCATATTTGACACATGCCTGAAAATGGCAAAGAACACAACCCACATGTGAAAAAATTGCAGAGTTTATTCTGACTGTGAAAGTGACTTCAGAGCCCAACTCCCTTCCACCATTTGGGAAAGAAGATTCTCCTAGATAATGGGCCTGGAAATGGGGTTTCCCCTCTTTATAGGGAAATATTAATGTACCAGTAAATGTCTTTCCCAAAGAACTTCAGCTCTGGGAAGTTCCTGTACTAGACACACTACTGAATAGAAGGTTGGAAGACCAAAGGAGGAAAACAAAACACAGGCACACACACACATACACATCATGCCTGTGGGACTTTATTTAAATAAAGCTGCGATGAGCCCCTGGCAGCAGTTACCTGAGAAGGCAACCTAATTGCACCATCTAACTTTATGAAGCCACCTGTACAGTATTTAGTTCTCTTTTTCACCGATGGCAAAACTGAGTCTAGACCCATTCAACTGGACTGTGTGGTTTCTCCTACAGAATCCCAGAATCATCTCGGTTGGAAAAGCCCTTGAAGCTCCTCCAGTCCAACCATTAACCTCACACTGACCGTTCCCAACTCCACCAGATCCCTCAGCACTGGGTCAACCCGACTCTTCAACCCCTCCAGGGATGGGGACTCCCCCCCTGCCCTGGGCAGCCCATTCCAACGCCCAACAACCCCTTCTGCAAAGAAATCCTTCCTAAGAGCCAGTCTGACCCTGCCCTGGCGCAGCTTGAGGCCATTCCCTCTTGTCCTGGCGCTGGTTCCTTGGCTCAAGAGACTCATCCCCCCTCTCTGCACCCTCCTTTCAGGGAGTTGTAGAGGGCCATGAGGTCTCCCCTCAGCCTCCTCTTCTCCAGACTACGCTGTGAGGGAGTGAAATTCAAACACTAGGACAGGCTTCCTGGAGAGGTGGTCGATGCCCCAAGCCTGTCAGTGTTGAAGAGGCATTTAGACCATGTCCTTAACAACATGCTTTATCTTTTGGTCATCCCTGGCGTGGTCAGGCAGTTGGACTAGATGATGGTTTTAGGTCCCTTCCAAATGAAATATTCTATTCTATTGGACATGAAAGATATTACAGAAGATTTTAAATTACTTTTCTGAGAACAAAAACCAGGTCTTGCTAGTAACAGTAGGGCCCAGATAGTGCACTCAGTATGTATGTTCACCAAAGAATCACTGAAATAAAAATTCACAGTAATATTTCAACCTTGGTCTTGATAAAAATAAAAGCGTGTCAAAGAAAGGCTTGAGACAAGTGAAGAATCGTGGGCTTCATTCTAATGAAAAGGTCTGTAAGTATGGCTCTTGATTTCACAAGTTTCTTATTAAAGGAGCAAATTTAAGAAAACTGGACTGAGGAGTTTGTACCCATCAGTGCAATGAAAGTCTGAGGATGCTAGAACTCCTAACGCAGCGAGCTGAAAACCAAGGAGGGCTATTCATATGACCCAGTCTTTTCAAAAAGGTGTGGGGAATACAGCATCTACAACTGCTGCTTTGAAAACTGGACTACCTGACATCTTAGAGAAATACATGGGAATGGCAGAACTGTCAAAAATCAAGTGGGTTTAGACTTTGCAAATGGCAGAAAACCACCAGCAAACACATCAGATGAAGCACAGAACTAACCTGAGATGGGGCAATTCTCACAGCCAGCCCTGGCCATACGAACATACTGATGCCAGGCTTGATCTTTTAAACCGAAGGCTTTAGCAGGATTTATTAGCTCGGGGAGCAGTGTCACTCTGCTTCTGTCACCAGGCCAGCAAGAGCCCTGCTGGATGAGAGATCTCTGCACCACACTCACAGCATGACCCAGGCAGACCCTCAAAGAGCTTGGCTTATTTCAGTCAAAAAAAATAAAACAAAAAAAGGCTGTAAGAGGGCATTTTTTCTCAGTGTATTCAGGGATACAAACATCAGGGAGGGAGAAGAGATGTTAAAACTAAAAGGCAAAAATGCTTGCACAATAGTAAATGGTATAAAATAGTCATAAATCCAGGCTGGAAATCTGAAGATTTATAAACCTGATGGCAGTGAAACTCTGAGACGGCCTCTCAGCAGTAGTGATAGAGGCAAAAATCCCTCTGCTGTGCTTTAGGAGGCAGTTTGCTCAGCCTGCAAGGATTATTACATGAGAGGGGCTTGTTAAAAACGTGCAACC
This sequence comes from Strix uralensis, assembly GCF_047716275.1. Classification (NCBI taxonomy): domain Eukaryota; kingdom Metazoa; phylum Chordata; class Aves; order Strigiformes; family Strigidae; genus Strix; species Strix uralensis. The sequence goes on from NC_133975.1 coordinate 132,066,992, forward strand.
CAGAACTATCTTACATCAGTGCTAGTATTAGAGAGGTCCCCATCTGGATGTCAGTTCATGTGGTTACCTGTATGTGTACAGGCGGTCCCAGTGCAGCAAAATTGCTCATCCAGTTAAAGTCAAGCACCCGCTGAAGCCAGATTTATGCCACCATGCATAACTCAGCTGGTAATTCAAGCTCCCTGTCAGGAGCTTGAGGCCAGGAGGTTGGCTGCTTTCTGGATCACCAAACAGCTCCCTGCACTTCTACTTCAGTTTTACGGTCTGAATGGAGTTATTGATTGGAAAGGTTTCTCCGCTGCCTCCCACTTTCACGCCAAGCAAACCTAAACATTTATCAGCAATTTTACTCTGGAAAAGGCATGAAAGAACTAAAGTTCAGTAGAAAAGCAATTACATGAGGCAAAGGGAGCCAGGAGAGACATCCTGTAATCCTGGCCCTGCTGTAGCCAGCTGACTCCAGGCATGTGCTCCTGCTGCTGCCCTGCCTGCTCTGCCCGCTCAGACCGAGCTCCTCGGGGAAGGGACCATCCCCCAGTGGTCAATAGTTGGGCCAAAACTTCATTAACGACCCAGATGATGGCACAGAGCACAAGCCTCAGCAAGCTTGCAGATGGTACAAAATTGGGAAGGGTAGCTGATAGACCAGATCGGTCTGCTGCCATTCAGAAGGACCTGGACAGGCTGGAGAAATGGGCTGAGAAGACTCTCATGGAGTTCAACAAAGGGAAAAGCAAAGTTCTGTAACTGGGGAGGAATAACTCCACGCACCAGGATATGCTGGGGGCCAACTGCTGGCAGAGGAGGACCTGGTGTACAACCTGAACATGACTCAGCAGCACGGCAAAGACGGCCACCAGCCTCCCAGGCTGCATCAGGCAGAGGTTGCCAGCGGGTCAAAGAAGAGGGTGTACATGGAGAGAGTCCAGCAAAGGCCCACAAAGATGATGAAGGGACTGGAGCATGTCTCATGTGGACAGGCTGAGAGAGCTGGGGCTGCTCAGCCTGGAGAAGGGAAGGCTCAGGAGGATCTTGTCAATGTATGTGGATACCTGATGGGAGGCTGTAAAGGAGACGGAGCCAGGCTCTTCTCAGCAGCACCCAAGGAAAGGACAAGAGACAACAGGCACAAACTGAAATACATGAAGTGTCATCTAAGCATAAGAAAAAACTTTTTTAGTGCAAAGGCGATTGAACACTGGAGCAAGTTGCCTGGACAGGTTTTGAAACATCCACCCATGGAAACAGTGAAAACACACCTGGACACAACCCAGAGCAACCTGCCCAAACGGACCCTGCTCTGAGCAGGGAGTATCTGCAGACACCCCTCCAACCTCAGCCACTCCGTGATTTATCCAGGGCCTGGCTCTAATGGGCACTAGAAACTGCGCCAGGCTGCATTGCCCGAGCGAGGCATCCCAGAAACACACTGTAGTTGCTCAGAAAAGTTCATCTTCCTGCATGAAGATGGTGTGCATCTTTTTGCAGGAAACTGAAAAAAATGGGAAATTTGGAAACCTGGAGTGTGATTTGGGCCTACGCTGCACTGTATGAGCACTCAGACCTGAAAGATGTTCTTTCTCGGGCAGATGCCTGAGCAAGGCAGTTCATTTGGCAAACAGCCAAGGGACTTGTAAAATGATGTACTAAAAAAATGGCAACACCAATTTTAAATTGTCTCAAGTGCTCACCAATGAATAATCTGCAGGTAGACAACATCTACTTTGCTAATGGCTTTATAATTTGTGTTGTGTTAAGAACACGCATTAGCATGGCTAAAGATTCCTGCATTCTGCTAGATCGAAATGTCTCCAATGTGACAAAAATAGAAAGCAGCACCAAAGAACATATCCTCAGACAGAACAGACACTGCTTTCCCTTTTCCAGTACACATTTATACATGTTTTACAGTTAACACCCGTAAATATCAACACTATTGCAATCTGCTATTATTTAAAAACAGCTGCACATACTTTGCAGGGACTAGACTGGCCAAGCACTTTGCCTTTATTTTTAAATTGTTTTAAATTGTTTAGCACATGCCTTTGGCAGATGTCTCTGGGGGTCAGCCTGGAAGAGGATCTGAGGAAGGGGAACTTCTCCATCCCTCCTGTGCGGCAAGCTCACCAAGAGCCGTGGCTCTGGGAGCTCCTGCAGCACCAGGCCCCGGCAGGGACAGCACAGGGGGTGGACAGGCTGAATTTACCCACCGCAGGCCCTGCCAGGGTCACTGCTCCTCAGCAAAGAGGGATTCAGCTGCTGTTTATAAGGGAAGGGGACACACACTCCAGTTTACCCGCAACCACACAAACATGCTTTTTGATTTCTCTTTATTCAGAAGTGCCTGTCAGAGCCACCTTGGCCTCTGGCTCCAGGGGACTGTGCTGCTTCACACCTCCCGAACTGGGACGCTTCCTCAGCTCCCACCTTGGTCCCACCTGCTTCCTGCTGTGTTCGCTCCCAGCCCTTTTTCCTAACCCTGGACATGTCACTGCCCACAGACAGATGGAGGTACAGAGAGATGAGATGCTTGCTGTGGCTCTGAGGCAGCAGCAGATGCAATGCCAAGTCCCACAGGGCTTTCAATCAGAGAGGGTTCATCAAAGAGCCAGGAGAACCATTAAACAACCTGGAAGTTTGCCTTAGAGTAAAAGACTTCAGAAGTTGATCTATTTAGCTTATCAAAGAAGATTAAGGAAAGGCCTGATCACAGCTTATACAAATCAGCATGTGAATGAAACCTGCAGAGAAAACTCTCCCACATAACAGGGTAGGGAAGGATCATCAGATTGTCTGACTGGAACTGTCCCTTTCTGCCCTCACAATCCATGTAAAAATATCACCCATTTTTTAATGCTCCTTAAGATTCAAAGACAGAAGGCTGAAATTAGACAACTTCAGGGCATAAGAAACAGGAAAAATTTATGGGGGGGGGGGGGGAACAGCACAACACAAGTAGTTGCTGGAGCAGCAGAACCATGGATGTGATGGAGTCAAGAACATGAGCATCGTCCTGCAGGTTGAACTTTGGCCACCCCTGTCCCCAGGCTCTACTCTTACAGCACCAAGGGGAAATACTCTGTGGGGTAGAGAACTGGGCTGCTCTCTGTTGCCCATCCTCCCACACCCCCCAGCAGCCACCACCACTGTACCAGGGGTGTCAGCAGGTTGGCCCTGATGACTCCTCTTTGGACTGGTCTCATCAGGGGTGATCTTAGATTGATCGGATGCATTTCTAAATGGATAAAGTGGAACAGAAGAATGGACTTAATCAGAGAAGAGACTAGACCGTGTGATCACAGACACCCCTCTCTGCCCTCATCAGCAGTGAAAAATGCAGCTCCGTGGTAAGTGCTTCTCAGTGTCACTGCAAAGCAATTCCACGTGGCTCCCGGGCAGAAGCGAAGTGAACACGGCAATGTTGTTACACCGCTCACACAAAAGATCTTCTTCTGAAAGCACCTCACACTTAAAACATCTTCTGGATGGGTATTTCTCAAGGGAAAAAACACATAAAACCATGCCATAACTGTAATCTTCTCTCTGAGGTTTCTGTAGTCTAACTAGTGCCCTGGCCTGCGCCACTAATGAAAAGAGAAACGCACTTCAGGGCAGGTTCTGGACAGGGAAGGGCCCTGTGCCCTGGGACCGCAGCAGGGCAGCATCGCTGCGCGCTCCCCTTGGCGCGTACTTGTACCTGGACACCCGCTAACGGCTGCAGGCAGGGCACGGGCACTGCCCCACACGCATCTCTGCACTGCCCCGCTGCTGGGGCCCTCCTAAAACACCGGCCCAAGGCTCTGGCACAGCCTCACATCAGTCCCCCAAACCCACCTGTAAGATGGGGGCTGTAGTTTCTTCTCCTTTTTGATTCAACAAGGCTGGAAACCCTTTGGACCAGGAATTCACTTACTGATCTTTGTTCAGCATTTAGAACAAACCACCTTTAGTACAAGAGAATCCAAGAATCAAAGGTTTGTGGAGCTCAGCACCCTGGCTCTGAAGCTGGCCTAAGCAGGTATCTTGGAAAAAAGACCAAACCAGGAAAAACACAGAGGATCTGCCCAAATCACTGTCCTAGTTTGAAACTTTTTAGGTCACAGACTTCTTCAGACACATTTTGATATATTTGTTACTTGTGAGGTTATTCCTCTTCCATGAATGGCAATGTTGCAATACAAACAACACTGCTAGGAAATTACTATCACAGCAAAACTCGGTTTCTGTAAGACAGCCCTAATTATAAGCCACAAGAATTTTTAAACTTCTACATTACTTTTGCATAACCTCTTGCAAAATCTTGGGACAGGTTATGACACTGTGAAGCCATCTCACCTCTCATGGAAATAATGTCAAACTCTATAATCACAATGTGCTGTTTCCTAATGACAGGCATAATAACTCTGTCCCTCCTAAATAAAAATCAGACATAGTTCCGTGCAATCCATGGAGATTACTTGAAGTGATCACTTATGAAATAAACACAAAGGATAAGGAAAGTTACAGACACAAGTAAAAATAAATTCTTACCAACAAGGAAAGGACAACAAGGATGTTTTAAAAGAACAATAACAGGAGAAATTATTGTAATAGCTTACATCTGTTATTGGGAATGGATAGAGTAACTATTAGTGCTAGAGAAAGCATTCAACAAATATTTATCTTTTGTGCTTGTAAAGACACTTTTTACAGTAATAACAAGGTATTTTCTATTCAACAATGGCTGTTTAACTAAGCAGATTATTAACCAGCCATAACTGAAGCTAATCACAGACAATTTTCAAGACATGTTTAAGCCATTTTTGTGAGTTTTTAAAAGCAGTTCCTTGGCTAATTACATAAATGTTTACCAAATCTTGGCACCCTCAGGAAAGGACAGAGGAGTGGGGGCCTGGCGAAGCAGAGGGCTGTAATCATGGGATTGAAAGGGGCGAGCTGGATGGCCCCGAAAGCTCCAGAATGGTTAACGTGCCAGACCCGACACAGGCCGATAGGGACAGAGTTCGGATGGCAGCATTAATCACCAGGATGTTGCAAAATTGATTGGATTTTATAAAAACTAGATCTGAATAAGCCAAATGCCTTATAGAAACACCTTATGCCAGAATTGCAATTATTAACCAAATTGGAAATTCTCCTATCAAGCATCTGAGGACACGTGAAGAAAGATGCTCCCAGTAAGGACATGAAATTCCTGCTGCTCCTGTGCAAGCGAAGCGCTGATCTCGTTAGAGAAGACCTGAGTAGCTCTGACCACCTGCTTCAGAAACACAAACTTGGAGACAAACCGCTCTAGAAGCGGCAGCAAAGTGACACGGCTCAGCGCCTCCAGCTGAGACAAAGGCTGAGGCAAAGCGTGACTGCTCTCTAGGGACACACCAGGGAAAGGAGAGAATTCAGTGAACAGCACAAGAACCAAGAGTTAGCAATTAGCTACGAATACACCGGAAACAAGAAGGCAGTGTCTAACCACTAGAGAAGAAAATATTGAGGAATACACCCCAGTAGCAACAGTCTGGCAATAGGAAAATAAGCAACTAGTTAAAAAATGAGCTCAGCTTATGACAATAGAGGGGTAGGACTGAAAGCAACTATTCAGGAGTCCTTTATGGTACCTATTCCTAAGGAAAGGCTATGGCTGACCCCAAGGGAAGCTGCTGAGGGGTAAGCTCAGGTGTCTAAGGGGTGAACCTCGGATGCACAGGCAGGAGAACTAAGACTAAGGAAGGGATCAGCTTTTATGAAGGGGCTGGAGACCCAGGAATCAATCTCCAAGTGGCCTCTGTAAAAGGAACAGGAAGATCTGAGATCTGGAAAACCTGCCTTGCATGGGAAGATGAGAGAAGCTTTTCATATTTCATTTCACAGAGCGAAAGGATGTGACCTCTTCACCACCTGCACGGTCTGAAAGTTTCTAGCATTAGACTGCTCTTCATTCCAGCCGAGAAAGCAAGACTGGAAACTAAAGTGAAACAATTTCAGGTAGGAGGTAAAGTACATAATTTTAACACTGAGGTGACAGTCATTGCAACAACTTAGCAAGGATTGTGATTGGTTTCTTAATCAGATCAGAAATCATTCCACAGAGGTGCTGAGCTCTCCTAAAAGCCAGTGGGGTCCAACTGAAAGTAAGGGGGAAAGTAGTTCCTATGGCCTGCATGACAGCAAAATTCAGACTGGATAGCCAAAATACTTCTCTCTCGTCCCAGGATCTGTGAGAGCGGCCGTAGGCAGCGGCAGAACCGAGTGTGGAGAGGAGGCACAGCTTCCAAATCCAAGATGAACTTAGCTTAGCTGTGCACCACACAACACATTTTCCTGAACCCTCGCTCATGCTTGTGTTTCTAAGAATCACAGGTGGGGGCATATTTAAATGCTAAACGTCGTAAGCGTTATGAGTAACTGCGTTTTTAGCAGAAGTACGTTGGAGGCAGAGCTGTGTGTCCAGAGCCCCGCTCCAGCGCCGGCGGAGCACGGAAGGCAGCTCCTGCCATCTCGTGGAGATGGGCCCTCCGCCGCGCTGCTCCGGCATCGCTCATCGATCCCGCTTCAGCAAAACGCAGCGCTTTTCCTTCCTCAGTGCCTCCTCTCTGGAAACCCTTGTCAGCCCGGCCGTTCCACCCGAATGCAGAAGAAAATACTCTCTCACGTGAGGAGCCCCCCTAGCAGTGCACGTACCATGTGTGGCATTGGGGAGGAACGCGCAATCTGTACTGATCTGGGGAGACTTTGCGCGGCCCAGCAGAGCTTGAAAGGAAACACTTGGCATTTAGTGGCTGATCCTACAGCTTAGCTATTTTTGCCTCTACACCCAAGACAGTGGGACCGTTTCTGACAAAATCCAATTTTGAAAGGTTGTATGAAGTAGATAATCTCTAAGCAATAAAATATTTTAAAGTCTCTTCTTATACCTCACGCAAAATGTTACAAAGGTCTAAGAAACACTCCTTTCTTATACATCATTCAAATGTATCTTTGTAAAACAAATTATGAAGTAGCTCCTTTTAGAATTTAAAACAAGTATCTTGATAATGTTTGAAAAACAGCATTAATTTGGTTTTAAACTTTTTTTAAAACATGCTTAGCCAAATTAGCACGTTAGCAGCTTAATACTGTAGCTGAAGACATTTAGCACATTAATGGGATCTCAACGCACTGAACAAAAACGGATCAGAGTCCATACTGGATACTTTTCTATCATGGCAATGAATAGGCCTTGGAAATTTTAATTAGCACACTTAACAAAAGCAATTTTAGGCTTTAAGTGTTTTTGCTTCATCTGTAAGAAGCTATAAATTGCCACACTACCAAGTACCTCCCTCCTGAGCCTGCTCCTAAGCCACAAAAACCTTGAGCACTTGAGTTTCGCAGGTGTTGAATCACAGCATGTACCTCTCCATAGCTCCACAAACATTCCCGCGTTCCTACTTCCTCCTCCTTTCCGTCTTCCCTATCTGGTTCTCACTGTCACCTGAGCTAAAATCCACTTGCCCCCAGCAATTCCCTGCTGCCTGCAGCAGGCATCTGCTGGCACCCCACCGCTTCTGCCCTTGGTCCTCGCCTACCTCTGCCAACAGCGGTCTCACTCACAACCCCAGACTCAACTGCCATTTCTGTGTTGCTGGCTTGCAGATCAGACAGTAGATGGGCATCTACCTAATACTAAGACAAATGGGTCAGAAGTGGGTCTTTTCCCCCCATCTGGTCACTATTTCCCTCCAAACTTGAGCTTCTCCGTCAACTGTGCCTGACATGAGCCAACGAAACAAAAGCCTCTGGCCAGGAGTACGGGGGGAGCAAGGGATGGAACAGCAACACGGCTGTAGAGACACAGCACACCAGCACATCTTGTCTCCTCATGAAACCAGCCCAAAACCTTTATATCTAGACTGTGGGGAAGCTGAAAGCAGTGCTCACCACCCTGACCAGCGCTGTCTCGTTGCATTCCTCAACTCCATCCCATCCACCTACTGTCTTCTGTCCTATACGTGGCTTACAGCCTCTAGAGCCCTTTCGTACAGTGCCTGGCACAAGCATCCTGACCCGTGACTCTGTGTTAGAAACAATTATAAAAATAAAACAAGTGTGCTCTCGCATTCCTGAGGAGGCATTCTCTCCTAACCCCTTGTTTGCTGAGCAGATGTCCTGAAACAAGAGTATTTACAATGTTAAGAGCTCTTTAGCTTATCTGTCGTGTCATCCCAGCTATCCTGAGCACTGCTCTGGAGGTCACATTTGTTCCTCTATCAGTATTCCTGTGGTGATTCACCAGAGAAAACTAGTGAAGTGATACACACGCCGCAGGTAACACCAACTACAACAACCTGGTAAAAGCGATGCCAAGGCTAAGGCAGAAACATGTGTCTTACCTCAGTGTGACCCTGCCATCAAATCAGCCTGTGCTATTGCTTCGCTCCGAGATTTGTGACGTGGTTCTTCCTGCTGGAGCAAGGCAAGGCCAGTAACACAGCTGTGAACACTCCAGCCGAGGCAGGCTCCCCGTTGGGCACACGTAGGTAGGAACTCACTTTGTCTAACCCCAGCCATCTGCAGCACAGACTTTTGCACCTGCACTGATCATCTCTACACACCCAGTGGAAAAAAAGAGGCGTTCAGGTATCTACATTCACGTGGCTTCACATTGCCTCTCCTTCGGCTACAGAGGAAACCTAGAGAAAAGGCTCTGTGGGTGTCACACTGGCAACTTCTACCTGCAGGGACTGCCACAGCCTTAGAAAACTCATGTACTTGGGAGACAAAAGATACAGGTGAACAAAAAAAAGGGAAGGGAAAAGGAAGAGGGAGGAACCCCCTTTGACGTGAGCTGTTCAGGCCTGCATGTGCAGTGGGAAAGGGAACAAAGATTTGTAAAAGGAAGTGTTGATGGGAAAGGCGTGAAAGGGTGAAACACTGAAGCAATCCAAACAAATCATCATATCAGTCGATGAGGATTGGTGCCACGGCCATCGTGCCAAACACAGAAACATAATCCCCGTGCCACAGTGGAAACTTCTGTGCTAAAAGTTAGATCCCACTGGTGGGCAAAACAGGGAAGTATAGGCCATTCCAGGCACCACAAGTTCCCTCTGACCTCTAAAAAATGAAAGCAGAAATTAGGAAGGGAAAAGGGTAGAGAACAAAGCTGAAATGTACTGAGAAGGGCAAGGTCATTAGAGAACAAGTATCATTAGAGAACATACAGATACAGCTCTCTGGCCTTTGCTATGCACCATGGAGGGAACCGCCCAGGGACATGGAGCTCCTCTTCCATCTCCCCTTCCGCATGCCCCACTCCCGCTTCCTGGCAGTATCATCAGAGGCCTGTAATTCTTTTTATCCTCTCTTTTTATTCCTTTGTGAGTGCTTGTTTCATCATAGCCCTGAAAGGTAATTATCACTGGAAACTTAGAATTAAACAGAACCAACCCCATCTCCTCTGCTAAGAGTTCACTTAATAGATGAAATGGCTTCTACAAATGTCCTTGCTCAGAGGGATGAGGAGTAATTTGGTATGTCTGAAGGTTGGCTGCACTTCTGTTCCAATCTGTTTGCAAGGTACTTTATCTGGTCCAGTCCTTTCTCTTTTCTGTATCTCAGTTGCATCCCAGCCCTTCTCCACTTTTTCAGGCCTTTGCTCTACTGACAAAGAAGGACAGCATCTCAAAATCCCAAGCCTGAGTCTGATGCACAGCCCGTCATGTATGATGAGACAGTCAAAGTGCTCAGCGTGCCACTCAGCCACTCCTCAGTGCCTGCACTTTGCCTCTTTCCTTTCTGCTCAGCATTGTGCTTTTTGTTCCTGGTCAGCCCACTGACCTTGTACCAGTCCTTCTGGCTCCTTGTCTTGGCATTTACCTTAAATTAGAGGTTCTTCAATCTCCTGACATTCTACCCAGGGTTGTGATCATGCTTCTGCCTTTGGCTCCTCCAGCTTCCTCTTGCTCAGACCTCAGGTCCTAATTTTGCCCTTGGCTATCTTTGGCCTCTGCCAAAGTCTGTTCCCAACTGCCCACAGCTCAGCTGGGATTCCTCCCTGGGGTTGCAGGGTATCTCACTGGCTTTATGGAACCAGTGAGCCAAGCCCAGCCATGACATCTTCCAGGGAAGCATGGCTTTGTTCTGTTTCCATTTTTCTTTTGAGCTTCCCAAACCCGGTAACAAATACACCACAACATGACAGGAAAACAGTAGAGGAACTTTAAAAAGATGAACGGGGCTATTAAGAGACTCTCATTAAAGACCAGATTACTCAGTGCAATAACAATGAAAAGGAGCGACTGGTTACTAAGGGACATGGCACTGCAATAGGTGATATTGATATGCTGAATAAACAGAAACAAAAATAAAAGCCCTAGAGAAAAGCGCAAGGCACATGGCTCTGAGCACCATTGCTAAATCAGCAGGAGAAGAGTTCACAGAAATCCAATTAGCAAGGCCAGAAGCAAGAAGAGCAGGCCAAAATGTCAATCAGCACAGGAAACAGCCAGCGTGAAGGTGGAATGTAATAAAGACATTCCAACCACAATGTGAAATACAGGCAAGCACGCATGGTAAGGACGGGAATGGTTGCCTACTCCTAAAGTGGAAACAATAAAAATAGTTTAACTGAAACTTCAAATCTGATCTAATTCAGTCAATTTAGAGCAAGGCCTTTATCTAGGAAGTCTGACCAATAACCAAACCAACTGACTGTTAGCATATGACAGAGAGAGGATACAGGTATAGCTAGGGGTTCAGGAACCAGAAATGTTCTTAAAAATATTTGTTAAATGAGACCTTTAAATCTGAAACAAAAGATAAATGCTTAAAAATATCCTAAGAGCTCTCTCCTGTTGCAAGTTTTGCACTGGATCCATCTTGAGACACTTTACCGGTGTCCCACTCTGAACAAGAGAGGCTCACGTCTCTGAAAATTAAAATCTGTGATGGTTCTCACACCCAGGGATGGGACCAACTGAAAATCATGATGCTTTTGCAAGTCTTGGGCAACAGTTACTCTGGTTGTTTAAAACTGGTCCTGTGGCAGAGCTTCACACTGCTCTGCTCCAACGCCAGGGAAGTGACTGAGCAAGGCCTCAGCCTGCGAGTCACAGTCAACGTATGAAAAGTTGCATGAACAATGTGTTCAGGCTATGCCACAGACTTCCACCCTTCCCTCTAATCTTATGAGTGGTTAAACTTATGCTTAACTATCCTGAATAGTCCCACTAATTTATTAATTCTGGCTGGTGTTGAGAGGACCAGCTGGTAAATGGGTTTTGTGAAAAGTCAGCTCAGAACATAAAGCTCTTTTTCCCTGGGCGAGAAAGAAGTTCCCTAACTTTGGAAAATGGAGTACAAAATACCACAGAAATTTCTCCCAGCAGGGAGCACACAGGAACATGAGCAAGTTTGATGGGGCCAAAGGCATTCAAGAACCAGAGCAGCAAGCAGGAAATGCATAACTCCCTCACTACGCCCCCATCCAGTCACAATACCCATGTTTTCAAGTGTTGCTCCTGGAAATCTTTGAGCATTTGAGATGCTTCAGGCAGGCCCCCAGGCCAGAGGGAATCCTTGGTCACAGTTAGCAGGCTGGGAAAAAATGGCACCCTCTGCCTCCGCTGATTAAGGCAGACTCCTGCGCTGGCAGAAGTGATGTCCTTTCTGAGCTGGGCACGGGCAGTGCTCAGCCACTGCAGGTGCTTTTTCACCACAAAAGGGGATGGTCAGCTGTGTATTTTCCAAGACAGCAGGTGGCAAGGCACAAGTTTTTTCTACAGGAGGATGGAATCCAATTATCACCATCAAAATTTCTTCTGGTAACTGCAGCAAGTGATCGGCATAGGCTATCGCTTCTCTAATGTAATTAAAGGCTATCACTTCTCTAATGTAATTGAAAACATAAGTGTCTCCAAAATTTCCATTAAGGTCATCAAAAAAGCTGTAAGAAACCTCCTCATCCTCACTTTGAGGAGAGAAGACCTGCTGTGGCCAGGACTGGAGAGGTACAGGAGCAGAGGCAGAAGGAGCAGAGTTCTGAGTGAGGACTTGGCCGCATTCCCCAGGCCACGCTGTCCCTCCGGCTCAGCCACCTCTGTTGACTCCAGCAGGTCTCACGAGTATTTGGGACCTTTTACTAATCTGGCTCTCAGAAAACGCAATATTTTCTGTACGAGCCTGCCCATGAAAATGATGCTTTAGGACATTTGCTGAGCTCTGCCAGAAGCCGGCAGGGGACAGCACGAAGCTGTCACAGGGCATACTTGCCTGCCTAACCACAGGATCATTTTTATCTTCAGGACTGACTGTTAATTCACTGAATACCTGCCAGCCCTCTGGCAACTGAAGCAAGCTTAGGTAAAGATTCCCCAGCTAAGAGCTTTACTGTAACTGATTCACTCAGCTGCCCCAAGATCATCCTACAAAGGAACCAGGAACGTAAAACATAGGCTAGAGATCTGAGATGCACTGAAGTGTCTCTGTAATTTGTAGCAGGAAAAGGTTTAAATAGGTTTAATGGAGATTATTCTGTATTTCTGCATTTTAAAGCCAGTAATAAACCATCTTGTATATACCTATACACATACATATATGAAATGTATGAGTATTTTTTTCTGGCCCCCCCAACAAAGGAAGCAGTAAGGTATTTTTTAGCTGTACAATTAATTGATTTAAGATCTCAAAAATCCAAATGAAGGAGAAACTGAATGATAAAAAAGTATGGGAAATTAAGATAATTATTTTTCTCACAGAAATGGGAGTACACCTGTCATAAAAAACTGGGTAAAGCACAGTAAGGGTATCACCAGTAAGTCACACAACAGTCAGCGAGGCAGATGTGTAGATATGACCAACGTAATTACTGAGCTACCAGAAAAATAGCTCCAGAAAGGAAAGGAGCAATAGAAGACTAAGCTTCTTCACAGAGCTTCACAATAACTACAGGAATACAGAATGGAAACCCTGAGGGCAAGAAGACATTTCTTTAATTATCAGCAGTAATCTATCTTGGCTAAATAGGATACAGTAAAAGATATTTAATTTTAAACAAGCTCCCTCCCTTTGCTCTATTTCTCCCATTGGAACCTTGTTTTGGGAACACAGAACATTTGGCATTCTCTCATGGGTGCCACAGATGACAAAGGACTAACAGAATCTGTTTGTCCCCTTGGTCTTTCATTTATTAGGCATCCCCCCAGGACAAAAACATTATACAGAAGAGTGATTGCCAGACTGCAATAAGGTAAAACCACTCAGAGGACTCCAAACATGTATTCGTATGCCTCTATACTTCTTATATGTATGTATAATTTACAGGATTGCTTCACTGACAGTACTTGTTAAAAGGACCCCCCCAAAACCAAGAAAACCTTAAGTATTTCCCTGAAAAAAAGATGTGAAAAACCATGTACCCTTCAGCCAAACAACATGCGAGGGGTTTATTTTCAGTTTTACCACACACTATGGACCTGGCTCTGAGATCATTGGCCTTTACATGCAATCTGCAACACAGACTTTATGTCTTGTATTTTTGCAGGTGCTGCCAAAATAGCTTCTATGAGACCAGTCAGGAGAATAACATTTTAGAGTTTTTCAGGCAGGCTTGGCATTCCTTTCCATACAGGTATCTATGACCGTAGTGGTTGGTGAATCAGCTCTAAGAGGCCCAAAGCAAGCAGCTAACAGAGGCAGGTCTGCTGGTCACATCTCTACCTCAGTTTACGTGGCTCTAAGCAGTGCCTCACGTTCAGCAGCACACACTGTGTTTCCACTGGAAACCTGCCTCCAGAGGTACCTGCTCCCCTGCAGAATAAGCTGTCCTGTGTACACAGCTGCTGTTCCAACTACACTCAGTACCCAAACTCACACTCCCCAGTGAAAACCAAGTTCATTCCTTTTACCTTAACAGCTTTTTGTACTTAGTCTGGATTAGTCTTTCTTCTCTATATAATCAACCTGTTCTTTATGGAACAAAGAATCAGGAAACGAGTTTAAAAATTATTCAAGAAATGCTATTTAGGAAGCTCCACTGGCAGCTGGTAGTATGTACTAAAGGGGGCTTGCTTTGCCCTGTTACCAAAGTTTATAATAAGTATATAACATACAACTACCTAAACTACACCCCCAAATCTCACAAACCTATCTTTTACTAGAACGAAGGAACTACCACTCACACAACTCTCGCTGCATTCTACTTTTTTTTTTTTTTCTGAAAGAAAGAAAAAGTAGGATAGCTTCTGCAAGTAACTGGAGCAAAACAAATTTTCTTTGCTTTTGATTACTTAGGCAAAAGCTGATCTGATCAATATTTAAGAAACTATGGCAGCAATAAGATACATTAGAGATAAGGAATATATTGTGGGTTGAACTTTTTTTTTCTTTTTAAGAGGAGCTGAACCATTACAGTGCAATACACACTTAAGAACTGATAACGTTACAGTGTATGAAACGGATTGCTCTCCTACTTTCAGCTTACCAGCGCTGTGCTTGCCAGGCTGAGCCTGCACCAGCTGTACGGACAGTCAGTTGTATACAAACCACCATCAGACACGTAACAACTAACGTAAAACATGAACACAGCCTTTTCCTGCCATTCCTGTTCTAATTTTTTCATGCTCTTCTTTCATTTTCCCCTTCTCCAATTGCCCGCCCCACCGACAGTGCTACCAGCCCCACGACTTCCCTCAGAGCCCCCAGAGCCAAGGCCGGTGGCAGACACCAGCAGAGCCAGCCCAGCTGATGCCTTCACCAGCATGGCTTCACCGAGGGCAAGCTGTACCTGAGGAGTTTGGTGGCCTTCTACGATGGGGTTACAGCGCTGGTGGATGAGGGAAGATTAACTGATGTCATCTACCTGGACTGGTGCGAAGCATGTGACACTGTCCCACACGACATCCTTGTCTCTAAATTGGAGAAACATGGGTTTGATGGATGGAGCACTCGGTGGGTGAGGAATTGGCTGGACGGTCGCACTAGAAGAGTTGTGGTCAGCAGCTCGATGTCCAAGTGGAGAGTGGTGACGAGTGGTGTCCTCAGGGGTCGGGGTTGGGACCAGGACTGTTTAATATCGTCATTAATGACACGGACAGTGGGATCGAGGCACCCTCAGTAAATTCCCCACCGACACCGAGCTGTGTGGTGCAGGGACACGCTGGAGGGAAGGGATGTGCCATCCTGAGGGACCTGGACAGGCTGGAGAGGGGGGACCTGCAAACCTCATGGAATTCAACAAGGCCAAGGGCAAGGTCCTGCCCATGGGTCTGGGCAATCCCAAGTACAAATCCAGGCTGGGCGAGAAGTGGCTGGAGAGCAGCCCCAAGGAGAAGGACTTGGGGATGACGGTGGGTAGAAAACTGACCATGAGCCAGCAATGTGCACTGGCAGCCCAGAAAGCCACCCGTGTGCTGGGCTGCACCCAGAGCAGTGTGGGCAGCAGGGCGAGGGGGGGATTCTCCCCCTCTGCTCCGCTCTGTGAGACCCCCCTGCAGTGCTGGGTCCAGCTCTGGGGATACCAACACCAGAAGGACATGGAACTTCTTATAATAAGTAGAAATCCTTCCCTGTGAGGGTGGTGAGGCCCTGGCACAGGTTGCCCAGAGAAGCTGTGGCTGCCCCCTCCCTGGAAGGGTTCAAGGCCAGGTTGGACGGGGCTTTGGGCAACCTGGGCTAGTGGAAGGAGGTGGCACTGGACGGGCTTTGAGGTCCTTTCCAACCCAAACCGTCCTGTGACTCTATGACACACTCCGTGCAGCTCAGCCCCACTCCCGCCGGCAGCTTCCCCCTCAGCACCGGGACTCCCCGCTCCGGCCTGCTCCCCTCAGCCCCGCCGAGGCGCCGCCGCCCGCCCTTTTCCCTTCCGGCTGGCGCCTCAAGCGCCCGCGCCTCAGCGGGCCCCGCCCACCGCGCGGCCCGGACCGAAGCATCCCGCCGGGAGGGGGGGGGGCCCTGCCGCTCCCTCCCTCTCCCCACAGCGCGTTCTGCAGCGTCCGGTCGGTACCATTCCCCCCTCCCCCCCCCGCTTCATCCCGCTTCTCACCGCCCAGGCGGGTCGTGACGTCACGGGCTCTCTCCACCAATCCGAGCGCGGCGGCCGCGCTCAAATCCTCTCACGGTTATGGCGGAGCGGGTTGCCGCGCGCGGGCCGTGAGGGGAGGGGGGGACCCTGAGGGGGCTGGCAGCCGTGAGGGGGGCGAAAAGCCGCCTGGTGGGGCCCCGCCGACATGATCGTGACTCCCAGCCGCGTCGCCGCCCGCCGCCAAGGAGAGCTGCCGCTGCGGTCGGTGTCCCTCAGCAGCGTCCCCGCGGGCACGCTGACCTCCCTGAAGGAGCTGCTGAGGTGTCAGGGCACCGTCCAGGCCGCCGCCGAGCCGGCGGACGGCGGGGAGAGCCGAGCCGGGGAGAGCCGAGCCGGGGAGAGCCGAGCCGGGGAGAGCCGAGCCGGGGAGAGCCGAGCCGGGGAGAGCCGAGCCGGGGAGAGCCGAGCCGGGGAGAGCCGAGCCGGGGAGAGCCGAGCCGGGGAGAGCCGAGCCGGGGAGAGCCGAGCCGGGGAGAGCCGAGCCGGGGAGAGCCGAGCCGGGGAGAGCCGAGCCGGGGAGAGCCGAGCCGGGGAGAGCCGAGCCGGGGAGAGCCGAGCCGGGGAGAGCCGAGCCGGGGAGAGCCGAGCCGGGGAGAGCCGAGCCGGGGGCCCGGCGGCTGACGACGCCGGCCCCGGGTGGTGGCTGAAGCGACGGGCCAGCGAGCTTCCCGCCCACGAGTCCCCGGCTAAAATCTTTCATCGGATGAAGTCCAAGGCCTTGCAGCAGAAGCAGGGCGCCGGGCTGCCCGCCGGAAAGGCGCCGCCGAGCACCTGCAGCAGCGACTTGATCCTGACTCCCACCCTGAATCCCGGGGAGCTGGGGCGAAGGCTGAAGAAACCCGTCAGAGCGGAGGGCGGGCAGGGACCCGCCGAGGTGCCCGGTGGGTGCGTCCAGCCGGAGAAAGGTTTGTTCGCTTGATTTTTCAGGGAAAGTTGTCTCGTGTTTAACGTGTAGCTCGGGGTGACTTTCTCTGTATTTGGCTTATGACTCTTCCAGGCTCTGGAAAAGGCAGCCAGCGCGTGTTCGTAGGTGTAAAAACTATTGGTGCCAGTACTGGTTTTCCCCAAGGCGTTTGGGATTTTTTTTTTTAGGAAAAAACAAGTTTGGATGGAAGCTAAAATGTGGCCATAGCACAGCTGACTTCTCTTCCCCTTTCCTTACCTTAGAAGATTCCTTCCTATGGTATTTTCTTCCTTTCTTGCTCAGTCTGGCTTTAGCTACTCCCTCTGTTCCGTTTGTGAATGGGATTGACTCTTTCAGAGGGTTACACTTTATAAGTTAAAAAAAAATCAAACCATTCCTTTAACTATTCCCTACGATCAGTACAGAAATGAGAAAGGCTGGTGGAAGAATTGTTTGGATTTTCAAATCCTTCTGGGGTGTTTCCCTGGGCTGCCTGCTCTGATGGCTTTTCTAGTGCATCCTCTGTTTCTGACTGACGTAATGTGAATTTGCCAGCGCTGTGCCCCCACCTGTAAAGGTGCTGTAGCCGAGGGGGAACCTTCCTTCTGCTTCCTGAGTATCTCTAAAGGTGACAGATAGTTTAACGAGGAAGGTGTCCTGCGGTGCTGCCCTGTTATTCTCATGCTGTGACCACCCGGAGTGGGAGACCAACTGAAATACTGCCTGGTTGAGCAGAAGGGTTATGCTTTATCACTATGTGTGTTCCTGTTTGAAGTGCAGTACTTGGGAATCTCCTGTGGTAAACTTATCCAGTTTTGGGTGGGGGTTAAGACCTACCTGGTTTGTCTGCGTTCATTTTAAGGTATAACTGCAGGAAACTAGGCAAAGTGCTCAGCCTGTCTTATCTGGCCAGCAGCATGGGCAGCTGTACACAGCTTTCACCAGGGGATTGTGGAGCTGTTCTCAAAAGAACTTGCAGTTACGGAGGTGGCACTACCCTCGTTTTATGGTTAGATATGAAAAAGTCTTCCTAAATCTCCCGGCTGTAACATAAAACCACTTGTTGCTCTCAGTATTTCTGCTGGATACAGTAAAAATTAGATGAAACCATTATTATGGTGACTGGAAAAAGGAAAGCACTGCCCCCATTTTTAAAAAGTAAGAAGGAGAACCCTGGGAACTGCTGACCTGCCAGCCTCACCCCCGTGCCTGGGAAGCTCATGGAGCAGATCCTCCTGTGACCTGTGCTGAGGCACATGGGGGACAGGGAGGAGATTTGGGACAGCCAGCGTGGCTGCACCAAGGGCAAGTCCTGCCTGAACAACCTGTGCCCTTCAAGGGTGGAGGGACTGCATCAGGGGACAAGGGAAGAGCTACGGATGTCATCTAGCTGGGCTTCTGTAAGGCCTTTGACATGGTCCCCCACAGCATCCTTCTCTCTCAATGGGAGACATGAATTTGATAGGTGGAAACTGGCTGGACTGTTGCACTTGAAGAGTTGTGGTCAGCAGCTCGATGTCCAAGTGGAGAGCAGTGACGAGTGGCATCCTCAGGGGTCGGGGTTGGGACCAGGACTGTTTAATATCGTCATTAATGACACGGACAGTGGGATCGAGGCACCCTCAGCAAGTTCCCCACTGACACCGAGCTGTGTGGTGCGGGGACACGCTGAGGGAAGGGATGTGCCATCCAGAGGGACCTGGACAGGCTGGAGAGGGGGGACCTGCAAACCTCATGGAATTCAACAAGGCCAAGGGCAAGGTCCTGCCCATGGGTCTGGGCAATCCCAAGCACAAACACAGGCTGGGTGAGGAGTGGCTGGAGAGCAGCCCCAAGGAGAAGGACTTGGGGGTGTTAGTGGGTGGAAAACTGACTGTGAGCCAGCAACCTGCACTGGCAGCCCAGAAAGCCACCCGTGTGCTGGGCTGCACCCAGAGCAGTGTGGGCAGCAGGGCGAGGGGGGGATTCTCCCTCTCTACTCTGCTCTCGGGAGACCCCCCTGCAGTGCTGGGTCCAGCTCTGGGGGCACCAACATCAGAAGGACACGGACCTGCTCGAGTGGGGCCAGGGGAGGCCACGAAGATGCTCGGGGGGCTGGAGCACCCCCCTGTGAGGACAGGCTGAGAGAGTTGGGGGGGTTCAGCTGGAGAAGAGAAGGCTCTGGGGAGACCTTACAGCAGCCTCCCAGGACTGAAAGGGGCTACAGGAAAGGGGGGAGGGACTCTTGATCAGGAGGAGAGGGACAGGACAAGGGGTGATGGTTTTAAACTGAGAGAGGGGAGATTTAGATGAGATCTAAGGCAGAAATTCTTCCCTGTGAGGGTGGTGAGGCCCTGGCACAGGTTGCCCAGAGAATCTGTGGCTGCCCCCTCCCTGGAAGGGTTCAAGGCCAGGTTGGACGGGGCTTTGGGCAACCTGGGCTAGTGGAAGGTGTCCCTGCCCAGGGCAGGGGGGTGGGACTGGATGGACTTTAAGGTCTCTTCTAAACCAAAGCATTCTGTGATTCTATGTTTTTTAGGAAAGGTGAAAGTTCCTAAAGTGTTCTTTCCTTTCTAACAGCAGATTTCCAAAGCTCAACTTTTGCCCTTTCGTCATCACATCACAGGTTGATAATGACTTTTGATCCAATATCAAAGGGGGTTAGTACTGGTGCTACTTGTTAGACCTTACTACTCTGAAACACATCTGATTTGTGGGTACCTGCAAGCTCCTGTTTGCTGTGGGTTGGGTTATGCCCACACATGCAGACACACACCTGAGGGTGTTTCTCACTGATGAAAAGGGAAAGGTTGCAGTGCCCAGCCATCTTGGGAAAGAAAAGAAAACATATTGTTGTATAGTGGAGTTTAATATATTACAAAGTATGTACTTTGCTTCCCCTGACCCCATCATAAAAATATTTTTCTTGCCCAAATTCAAAGATTTTTTTTATTACTATTTTCCAGAACCATTTTGCACCCAGATTCCTGAGAAGCAAACCATGAAAGCACTAGCTGTAGACCCTCTTGTACTGGAATCCCCTCAGAAGTTCTTCCTGCGGATAAAGCGGAAATTGCAGCAGCAGCAGCAGCAGCAGAGAGGTACCCGCTATTGCTCTGAAACACTGTGACAGCTTGTCTTTGGGGTTTCTGCTCTTCCTTGTCATCTCTCGCATGCTTTGGCAGAGTATCATTCTTCTTCCCACTCTGCATGCAGTGGCAAATAGAGGAAGAAACCTGCAAACCTGCCTTTTCAAACCTGGAGATGGCCTTAGGCTTGGTTTAACTATGGTTTAGGGCTGCGGGCTTCTGACCTTGGAGCTTGACATCCTTACTCCGTTTGAGTGCGCTGTCTCCTCTGACAACAAAAGCCATTTGAATGTGAAACTTGGTGGAAAAAAAATCCTAAACCTCTTATTTGCTGGCTCTTTTTTTTTTTTTGGTCCCCCTTAGCTTTTAATACATAATGAGAATTGGTTTGGTTCTATGAGAAGTTCTCCTATATTGGGTTTTTTCCATGTTGTTACTTGACAGTGACCCTGTATATGCTTCTGTCCTGTAATTCAGTTTTGAAAATGCAGGTGAAGAAGATGACACATGCCAAAGTCTTAGTAGTGTTCAACTTCAAACTGAATTTAATTTATCTGAAAACTCAAAACCCAAGGCGTGTAGCTCCCAGCAGAGCAGCAGCATGGCCAGAAGTCCAGGTCTTGAAGTTGGAAGGGTGGAAATATTTGAGATTTTGGGTTTTGTGAAAACAGGTATTTTTATTTTTCTCTGCAAGGAGAATCCATTAAAGAAAAGAGAGGAGTGGTAAAGATCCACTATTAACAGATACGGTGTGCATTGGCTTCGTTTTGGGGGAAAGTGGGATATCTGGAAGTCTGTAACAGCAGGGGTATTGATCTGGTGGTGAGGAAAAGCTACTCTGAAGAAATGCAAAGAGTGACTTGCTGTTAATATTAACAACTGAGACAGGCAGAGCTTTCGCAATTGCAGTGCTAATCAATACAACCTTCTCTTACTAAAAATGGAGCTAACTTTGTGAATGTATTTTGTATTAGTTCTCAAATACCACTAATTTCTTTGTTATTTTTTTTTAATGGGCAGATCCAACACCTCCAAACCCCATCATGCAAAACGTTCCTCCCTCCGCAGCTACGGAAAAGCCGTTAATTGAAGCTGCTATTGCTGAGCAGCTTGGGAATGATCCCCCCAAGCGTGTGGCCTCCGATAGAGAGGATCAGGATAGTTTCTGTGTGGAATTAATGGATACTGATGATGAAATATCTCAAAATACAGTGACTAGTTCTGTGAATTTAAACTCCACCCCTTTAAAAAATGGGGGTCAGTTAGAAGAAAGGGGGAGAAATGGAGAAGCAAAATGTACTGAACTTCATCAAGGCGGAAGAGAGTTGCAGCCAAGCAATAAGCAAGTGCAAGAGGTACTGGAGACTAATCCCCAGAAGCCCTCACAGTGCTTTTGCAGGATGATTCTCTCTTCTCCCAGAGTCAACATTCCGAGGAAGCAGAGGCTGGAAGAAGGCTGTAAGGTCCCTTTGGATAAACCCGATACAGATCAAGCTGCCAGCGAAGCAGACCAAGAGGTGGGAGAACTTAATACTTTAGGGCAGCTGATATATTCCTGTGGGCTGCTCGTAGCTCATGGTTGCGATTTATTTATCTTTTTTCTTGTCAAAAGTAATGAGCGTTCAGAAGAGAGTATTATTTTATTAGATCTTACTAATAAACACTTTTCCATCTAAATTATTTTTTTCCTGTACTCCAAGATGAAAATATTCAGGGGTTTTTTTTGTAGGGTTTTTTTTTGTATAAAAGAAGGGCTTTTGTGTTAGTATTTAGCCATTGTATGGGCTGAAAGCATTCTCTACCTGAAGGAGCCTCCTACCTCATCCCTTCAAGATGTTAATTGCCACATGTTGGTATGATGGACATGAAACAAATTGCTGGCCAATCCAGCTCTCGGCTGCCTACGCAAAGCCAAGGAGGAGAGATCTTTCTGGGCTGTGGGCTGGGGATGGTTCTAAAGTTAATCTGAATCTGTACAGCAGATGGCGAGGGAAAAGTCTTGGCTTTCCTACAGAATATCCAAACTTCTGTAGAGTTAAGTGGGACAAGAATCTTTTTCCTAGGAGACTAGTCTGCAGGTCTTATTTTCAGTTCCGTATATGCCTGGCAGTATTTACAACTTCCTGAATATGTGAAGGAAAGCGGTGTATTTGGAGTGTGCTGCCTTCCTCAGGGATTACCCCAGGGAAGCAGTGGAACGATGCCTTCCCAGGTGGGAGTTTCCTTTGTTCCCTGGAGAAATCTGGGGGATTGCAGTCCTCTTCAGATTAAGCAGGTTAATTGTTTCGTTCTCCCTCACCGTTGTCAAGCATGTTTGATATGTTTTCCTGCATTTAAAAAAAAAATTACCTTTATGATGAGCCTTGATTTAGATAAGGAACAGGTATCTGTTAATATTGAAGATTTGTAGCTGAGTAGAAGATGCCAAAAGGGATGTTGTTACAGATCTGAGCATGGAGTAGGTGCTGGCGCAGACCCTCGGTGTGAACTCTGCAGGAAGATCCTCGGTGGGGTCAAGGTCAAAAGGCTAACATCATTAAAGAAGGGATCTGGAGTTTATTCACTGAAGTTGTGAGGGGAAATAGCGATAGTTTCAGATGTTAAAAAGCAGTTTTCTGAGCAGCTTTTTTTAAAACAAAGTGGCATGTTTTCACACAGAGTTTTCCAAACTGCAACTCAAGCGCAACGGGCTTGCTGGCTGCTCAGTGCAAAATGGAGGTACTGCAGCTGGGTGTGTGTCAGTGCTTGGCAATATCAGATCTAGCCTTTCTAATACTGTCTAAATTTTAGCAATAACATAGCTAATACGTACACTTTTTCATGGATAACTTTTTATGAACAGTAATAGAAGACTGATCACAAAATGTAAGAGGTATGGTGTAGTGTTGGTATTTTTGTGAGGAGCTTTTTGGGTTTCCTAGAGGCCTTGGCCAGTGACTTTGTCTTCTGAAAGTCAACATTCAATTACTCAAAAGTTTCTATAATTTAAATTCCTGACTTCACTTATGCATTAGACTCCAGCTTGATTATGCTTCAACATTTATGTGTATAATGGTTATTTTCAGTTTTTCTGGTCTGGAGGATGGTGTCTAAATATCTTCAAGTTATACAGGAGTTAATTTCTATTTTGCTAATGCCTTGGTGATGTTGCATAGCTTAGTCTAATTTAAAAATGAATTTTTTTTTCCCCTGTAACAGAAAATTGTCTGCCTAACCAATTGGAGAGTTAAAGTGCTGGATGATAATGCTGCAATATGTGTTGAAGGAAAAGAGAAGTAAGAAAAAATTTTCTGATTTAAATGTAATGCAAAACCTGTTGGTGGGCTTTCAGCACCTGAGCTAGGAAGGCTCTTCCATCTCCTGGCTGAGTAGCTCCACCTCGGAGACTCATATCCTTGGAATATCTTGGTAGCTGTTGGAAGCAGCTCCCCACGCTTCTGCCGCTTTCCTCCCCAGCCATGGGAACACTCTGCTTGCACCCTAACCCTTGTCACGGTGCTTACAGCTCTTACTGTTATTTTTTTAAACACAGTTCTCTCTGCCTAAGCACGCTGAGCCCCTTTGCTTCAGAGCCTGCTGTGCTGGTTCCTGGGGGCTGAGGGGTGCTGGGGGAGGAGGAGCCAGGGTTGTCCTGCCTTAGCTGGGCTCAGGTGGCCACGGGAGCTGCACCCTCACAGACCTGACCCTTAGCCTTTGGTAATACAAAGTGATGCTGCAGTTTCAACTTCCTTACCAAGGAAGAGTGAATTCCTTCCTGTTGTGCAAGAGGTAGAGTGCCTGCATGCAGAAAACTACTGTTAAATAATTATTCCAAAGTCCAGTCCTGAGTCTAGTAGATTTCCCCCCCAACTGGTGCTGACTAGGGGTCTTAGGAGCTTCTACTTCATTTCACAAAAATCCTGTTTTGTGGCTGCTTTAAGTCAAACTCGGTGCTGTAGTATTTGCTCCTACAGCTGTAGGGTGAACCACGGCAGCAGCTGATGCACCTGAAAACTGTCTCTGCGGTTTTTTTGGTTATGTTTTTGATCAGCTTGTATTCAAATAGCAATAAGATCAGGAAAACAAGTGTCAGAACAAAGGAGAGGCTTAGCTTGCAATAAAGTTGTTTGAAGACAATGTGAAAATACACCCTTGGAAAAGAGTATTCTACTCTTCTGTGGTTAGTACCTCCCTAACTTAGAGAGGTGGCAGGAGGCTCCATATCCTGTGCTAGGATCTGTAGTAGGAATTGACATTTGTTTCATGGCTGGAACAATTGATCCCCTCACTTCACACCCTTCCCTACCAGCAACATTTTCTCTTTTCACTTGTGTTGGTGTATTTGAAACGTGTTGCTTACGCATGATAGGTTTGATTTGCTTTACAGACCCTCTGAACTGACTGCTGCTGCTGATATTTTATGACAAGTTACACGGTTGAATGTTTTAACTGTCATCTTGGGTTTCAGTCCCTAATACTGATCTGTAGTTTGGTCTGTTGGTTATTGTTGTAAAAGTGTATTTTAAAAAACCCAAAACCCAAAACAAAACAAAAAAACCAACCCCAGCACTCTATGTAGATTTTCTACTTTAATGCTTGGGTCTGTTTTTTATTTCTCATGGAGAAGTCCCTTAATTTCTTTAACAACTCCAATTTTTGCACATGAAGAATGGCTCCTTCTTCAGTTGTTCTTCTCTTTAAATAGGAAGGGCAGAAACAAATACAATCATCCTGGGGAAAATAAACAATTGACCTGTATAATGGTAGTTTTGTAGCTTGCATAATGGTGTCACCGCAGTAATGAGCTGGATGGAGTCCTTTGGTCCATTTTGCTTCTGCAGCTGGATGTCAGGCTGATGTTCTGTGACTCACGTTTGTGGTAGCTGACGTGTTCATTCTGTCTCCTGACCAAGTATTAGATGAGGCCAGAACTGTTTCTCTTCCAAGCTAAGAGAAGAAAACCTAGCACAGCCTGCCAGTGTCTATATTGCTCTGAAAATACGTAATGCTGCCAGTCTCATATGGAATACCAGTACTCTAGTTTTGAATCCTTTTTATGGAAATGCTGTTTTATTTCTATTCTTCGTGTTATCTGTCTTTTCTCAGACATTCAAAAGATGTGTTTCGGTGTAGTAACGCAGTTACGGAACGCATAGCGCGCAACAAAGTGAAGACATCGTCTGGCTGTATCTACTCACTACAGGGAAAGATAAATTCAGTTTTGATGAGAAAGGAAGGTAAGAAGATGATTCTTAATGTAACGTGACAAACCAAGAAGGGCTTTAAATTTATGACTGAACATACTGCTGAAGTGAACGCTTTGTCTTTTCCCGCTAATTGGGCTCAGTGGGTATTCAGCACGTGCTGGGAAGTGACTCCAGCACCAGATTTCTGAAAACTAGCTAATGTTTTAACTGTAGCTGGTGTTTTTAGGGTGCTGCGGGCACAGAGAGGGCTTTCAGCATGTGAAGTTGGCTAGCGGGTACATTGTTTTAAACTGGGTTGCTAAGGTTGCCTTTATGTAATTTTGGTCAGTGCTTTGGCATTTAAATAGTGCAAAGACATTCAAACAGGGATTGTTCATACACTACTGAAATTACTCTGGTGTTTGCATTCCATCTGTGACTTACTATCCAGTAATTAACAACCAGCTCTGCAACGCTACGTGGAATTTCTGTTTGGAGACAGACTAGTTGTGGTGTCAGTGCTTTTTAATTTAGTAAACTGATCCATCTTGAGGGTCTGAGTGGTATGTTATACCAAATCCAGAAAGACTTCCTGCTTCAGATTGTTTTAAAACGTGGAATTTTAAAGGAAATTCAATTTACACACAGAGTTAAAGTTAGTCTAGGCTTTATTCCATTTTTCTTGCTTCACGTGCATCCTCTGTCGTGTTGACTAGTAAAAGAGCTGCCGTGTTAGTGCTCACAGGCAGCTCTAGGAACGTAAAGGTCATCTCCATAATCTTTGAGATGTCGCAGAGATCAGGGGACAGCCCAGAAGACTGGAAGAGGGCCAATGTCACCAATGTCAATGGTGACATCGTCAATGTCTACGAGACAGGCTTAAAGGAGGATCTGGGAAATTACAGCCCCATCGATCTTCAACCTCTGGGAAAATTCTGGAAGGAATCCTCCCGGGGGCTTCAGAAGTCAAATGAAGCACGTGACTGGGAAAAGCCAGCGTGGATTCACCCAGGGCAAGTTGTGCCGACAACCCTGATCGCCTTCCTGCATCTCTCCAAGGTGTCTGATAATGGTTCCCCACAGCCACCCCCTGGAGAAATGGGTGTGTTATGGCCTAGACAAGGGGTCTGGGGGGGGAAACTGGCTGGCAGGCTGCACCCAGAGGGGGTGGGAAATGGCTCCTTCTCAAACTGGCAACCAGTCACAAGTGGGGTCCCCCAGGGATCGGCATTGGGCCCAGCGCTGTTTAATATCTCCATAAGCGATCGGGATGGTGGGATCAAGTGCACCCTGATGGAGTTTGGTGATACCAAACTGAGTGGGGGAGCAGACGCGTCGGAAGGGAGAGTCACCCTGCAGGGAGGCCTGGACAGGCTGGAGGAGTGGGCTGAGAAGGACCTTCTGAAGTTCAACAAGGCCAAGGGTCAGGTCTTGCACCTGGGAAAACATCCAGGAATGCAGCCCAGGCTGGGATCTACCTGCTGGGGAGCAGCTCTGGGGACAGGGACCTGGGGGACAATGAGCCCAACATGAGTGACCAAGGGAGCTGCAACAGCAAAGGAAGGCCATGGGGTGCTGGGCTGCATCAACATGGGCACTGCCAGCAGAGTAAAGGGGTCATTATCCCACTGTTCAGCGCTTGCCAGGCCACACCTGGAATTCTGTGCTCAGTTTTGGTCCCCGCTGCACAAAAAAGCTGTGGCCAGGCTGGAGAGGGCCCAGAGAAGGGCCACAAAGGTGATCAAGGGACTGGGCAGCCATGTGAGGAAAGGCTGAGAGAACTGGGTTTGTTCAGCCTTAGAAGAGAAGGCTGAGGGGAGACCTTATCCCCATGTGCCAGTGTTTAAAGGGCATCAAAGAAGGTGGAGATTCCCTTTGTACAAGGAGTCACATGGAAAAGACGAGGGGTGATGGGTACAAGTTACTCCTGGGGAGATTCCAACTGGACACAAGAGAAAAATTTTTCACACTGAGAACAACCAACCACTGGAATCATCTCCCCGGGGAGGTGGTGGGTTCCCCAACTTTGGACACTTTTAAGATTCAGCCGGACAGGGGGCTGGGCCAGCTTGTCTAGGCCGTGCTTTTGCCAGAAAGATTGGGCCGGATGATCCCTGAGTCCCTTCCAACCTGGGATTCTGTGATTCCATGATCTGTGGCACAGAAGGAATAAACGTTTGCCTTAATACTGACGTGCCTGTGTGTGGGATCAAGGAGCATGTGTGCACTCTTTGCTCTTTCAGGCCTAGCACAAGGCATCCAAAGTTGTGTCTGTGGCTTTAATTTTTTCTTCGCATTTGCAGTACTGGACTGCATTCTGATAAATACCTGACTTGGCTGCTCCTTGAATGTTTTTATTTCCTCTGCTAAATGTTTATGTTTAATTCTGAGATGGAAAAGTTGACAGCAAGAGACTTCTGAGCAGAGTGGCTCAGGTCCTATGGAGGTTTCCTGAGCCCAAGAGTGAATGTGTGCTGGCTCAGTTCCTCTGATCTTCAGACTTGGCACTTATGGCAAAACATCCTTCTCAGCTTCCCCCTCACCTCCCACCATCCCCCAGCACCCGGAGAAACCCTCCTAGGGCTGGTGTGGCAAATACCCTGAGCAGATTCAGTCCTGAGAGATTGAAAAGAGATGTTAAAGACCAGGTGCTGTAGGCAGAGAGGAGGAGAAAGGCCCCAGCTCCAGCCCAAGCTGTGGGTTTCCTGTGAACAGAGCTGCAGCAGCACAGAACTTGTGCCTGGGGGAATCCCTGACCACTGAGTACCCGTCCTCCAAGCCATGAGTGGCGAAATCGCTCATGAAACATGTTGCAGTAAGAGCTGGGCCCTTACCTGCTTCTGCCTTGTTCTCAGAAGGGTTATGAGCACTCTGGGGCTCTGGGTGTGCTACCAAACCTCGTCACTGGTGGTGACACTCAAGGGACAACACAGTGTTTAACTGCATGGGCTCTGCTCCTGGAAAGGTGTTTTCTGGGCCTGGTGTCCCAACAGCCCCGCAGCAGGGATGCTGCACCCAGCCCCCCGAGGTTCTCGTTTCCTTCCAGCCTGTGTCTGTGCTGTGGCGCTTGCTGGGCTCTGCCTGCAGCCCTCCCTGCTGATCGGGAAATACCGAATCCAGTCCATTACAGAACGAACCCATGTGCTGGAATGAAATGCTCCTCCTAAAGCGTTTCACAGGAGCTGAAGGGTGAAGTAACTAGCGTGTAACACTTGTTTCGATACCTATGGGCCCGAAAGGCGCCTGATGCAAAGCTTTCTAAGTTGTTTCCCAAGTCCCTTGCAGTGAAGGAAGGTGGAGTTTGGCATTCCCGTGAGGTAAAGCAGCAGAAGAGGGTAGTAACGCAGGGGTCTGGTGGAGGCACAGATAGGCAGGTACGGGGGAAGGCATCCGCAGCGCTACTACGGGTGGAGTAATGCCTCGCCCTGGGGTAGGAGTTCTTTGGGGCCCCTGGACTTTGGGCTTCTAGCAGGGCTCTTG
This sequence comes from Strix uralensis, assembly GCF_047716275.1. Lineage (NCBI taxonomy): Eukaryota > Metazoa > Chordata > Aves > Strigiformes > Strigidae > Strix > Strix uralensis. Next base: position 132,095,666 of record NC_133975.1, read on the forward strand.
GGAAGATTGTAACGATGCAAAGCAGTTATGTGAGGAGGAGCTTCTGCAGGTTTAGATATCAACAGAAAATGAGAGGAATAAAAAGAATCCCTTAATGATGGGGGGTGTCGAGCAGTTTCATAAACTTTGCAGAAAAGAATGAGCTGGGAAGCAGCAGCTGTTTGTTGATGTTGCTAAGTTGCATCAGCAGGGTAAGGGTGAGTGCTGGCCCCAAAGCATGTCATAAGGGCTGCAAAATGGGCATCAAAATGATGAAATTCAGCCTTGATAACTGTAAAATGGTGCTAGGGGAAAGCACGGCGTTGCATCTGTCACAGAAGGGGTTCATAGGTTGGTTTGGGAGGGCCCTTTAAAGATCATTAGCCCAACGCCTGCCTGGCAGTACCTGGTGATGGGTGTTGTGAGAGTCTCAGTGGCTGTAAAAACCAAGGAACAGGGTTTGGGGGTTGAGGGGTGGCTCTGTTACGGAGTCAGCTTCACATTCCCCAGCAGTTAAACAACATGAACACTGAAAATGAATGGAGCAAAAGGACTGCAATGGGCTGTAAAGCTGTACAATACATCAACATCCTGAAGCCTGACCACAGCTCTGAATCTTTCCTTCCCTCTCCCTGCAGAAAAACCCCAACAACCTACTCTCAGAAAGAATGCAGAAGAAGTAGGGAATGTGTGGAGAAGAATAATGTGTTTAAAGTTACAAGAGGGCTTTCACAGGGCAGACTAAGTTATGTTTTGGCCTGTGAAATGGGAAACTGGGGAGGAGGTGTGGGAGAGGTTAAAGTAGTAACAAAGGGAAGGGAGATGGTAAATAAAGATCAGTTGTGTGCAGTCTCTTGCAATAACAGAATAAAGGAAATAAAAACCACCTACTAGAGGGGAAATAAAATCTTCTCCATGCTATGTGCATCTCATTTGTGGAAACCCTTGCACAGGATCTTGTAGATGCTGAAGTTTTACATGAGTTCCATGGGAGATGGAGCAATTTCCTGGAAGACAAACTCCTTTAGGGTTCTTAAATACCTAGAACTCAGTGCTGATTTCTCAGTTGGAGGGTGGGAGATTGCTTGGGGGGAATATTCCTCTACACTCGCCTTGCTTCTATATTGCTCTGGCCTCTGCTGTTAGTACCCTTTCCCTGGTCGGGGCTGGGTGGGCTGTTGGTTGTACACTAAATAAATTAATGAAGGAGTGTCTGTCTCATTTCCCATCCTCCTGGAGGAGCTCAGTTCCTGCAACTGTTGGTGCAGGCTGACGTTCAGAGCCTTGGAGCTCTCAGGATTAACAGTTTGTGAATGCGATCTCTTTTCTTGTCTTGTGTGCCTCTTGAAGGCTTCCCAGTAAAGATAACTGCTTCCCAGAATTCCAGCTAACTGGGTGACCACTTAAGCTTCCTTTCTGGCCACGTGTTGCAGACCCCTCTTGCAGAAGTCCATTGCTCGGGGTCAGAGGCTGAACGCTGCTGGTGTTCCAGGCGTGAGCATGGCTCAGCACTGTGGTCCTGCCCCTGCACAGCTCCCATCCTCCTGACGAGAAGGTTACGTGGTGGTGCCCGACGGAGCGTTAAATGTCCAGTGTTTTGCTCAGACAGGCTGGAGCTCAAGGGATGCTTTTTTCCTTCTCTGTTACAACAAAGGATTACATGATACTCTTCCATCGATATTTGGTTTTAGGGTTGTTTTTCCAATTTCAGAGACAAAACTAGAGTCATTATGTTGTATCTGCTACCTGAAGATCTTCTCGGGTTATAATACTGTTGCTAGATACTTTGCACCAGATCCTGATGCAGTTGTTCTTTGTCTAAGCCTCGTGAACGCTCTGTGTGCTCTTGATTGCACAGCTTCTGCAGCAAAGCAAAATAAAGCTTTCTTCCTGGTGGAGTTTCCTGGATATGGTAAGTCCCGAGCAGCTTGGCCCTCACAGGAGCCCGAGAACCTCGGGCGCTCTGAGGGAGTTCTGGTGCTCTGGACTGGGAGGGCTTCTGCTCCCAGTCCCCCAAACTGGAGTGCTGCCTCGGGGTGCTGACACCTGTAACTGGTGACCCCCGGGCTGACTTTTCTGTGAAGTCTGTTGTTCTCTTAAACTGGGGAAACCTGTCTCTCTAGTGTCTGAAGATGTAGTGAGCTTCTGAGGCACTGACAAAAGTGTGGTTGTACTGACTATTATTTCTGCCCTTTCTGATGGAAAGGATTGCTCAGCTACCGGTAACGCTACTTTTATTTCAAACAGGATTTCCCTACTATTTCATCAAAAAATTTGCACATGGGTTTTCCAGAAAGTGGAAGAAATATGTTGAGGAGTTTCTTGAAGAAAAAAAAAGGTAATTCCTTTGGGGATTCTGTTTTATTGCAATGTTCTTTTAAGTATTTATTGAGATTTTGCTTTTTAAGAATATTATGCTAGAGGAGTATAAAAGATTGTAGATGTGTGTGTTCTGTGTGATGTGTCTGTTCCAGACAAACACTGGTCGCTCCCTCGGAAGGGTGGCCAGGAGGAAAGGGCTTCACTGATTCTGTGCTCGCCCTCCTCTGTTGGGCTCTGGCCCAGCTGAGGAGAAGACTGAGTTTACGTAGGTTAATGTGTTAAAGGACAACTGCTTCAGGTGTTTATGATTTCTTCTGTTAAACTCCAAATCATTAGGAAAGAAGGAAAACAAAATACTGGTGAGAATAAAGAGAGTGGCTCAGTGGTGCGTACGGACGTGTTGAAAAACGCAGAAGATTCAGCGAGAGGTGTACGGAAGCCTGAAACCAGAAACAACACCACCTATGAAGTATTACCGAAGAGTCATGAAAATACTTGTGGGTATTTAATAATCCTTTTCTTCAGAAAAAAGTGGGGGTCTTTTTGAGAGCTGTTTTCCCCAGAAAAAGATACCTTAGTACCTGTCTGGTTTGTGTCTTGTTAATTAGGCTGTAGGGAGGAAGTAACACACCTCTTGTCAGGTGAAGTTTTTGTTTGTGCTCACTTAGGCTGCAATGATCAAAAGCCTTGTTTCTTTATTTCTGGTTTGCTGATGTGCAACAGCTACGACATGAGTGTTTCGGGGCTGTCCTGAGGGTGAAAGAAGCTGCAGTCTGTTTTGGTCCGTAGTAGCTGGAGGCAGTGACTCCAGAGGTGTTTATTCTGACAGCAAGCTGGACTTAACTTTTTTCCAGTTGCTAATTTGCATAACGTACTCTCTCCTCAGTCCTTCCAGGACGCCCAGGGGAGTGAACGCCTCCGCAAGGCCCCGTCCCTGGGGCTCCCCCACTGCAGCGCCCACCCCCTTTTTTAGCTGGGTCAGTTTAAACTCACATCAAGACCTTGAGCAGGTTTGTTTTATGGCATCTTAACGTTTTTGCCACAGTTGAGGCACAGTGATGACAACTGGGGATGGATGGAATTGGTTGTGGAAAGGTTCCTTACGCTGGCTTTGTTTCCAGAGGAGATGGTTGTGAAGCCCAGGCCTCAGGGACCCCCTGGTGTTTCTTTGCTTTGGAATGCAATCCTGGCTTTGTTAGGGATGCAGTAGCTTTTGGTTTTAACTTTCACTGCTTTTAATATCTTGTCAGAGGTTCCTGTAGTGCTTTGGCCAAACTTCTTTCTACTCTTTCTTAATACTATAATCAGATTTTCTTGCTAACGCTGTAAAAGCTGTTTTATTTTTTCTCTCATTAATTAGCATTTGTTCAGTGTGACAACTTTTCTTTATCACTCGACTTTCCTACATGACTTTGACAGTATTTTTAACCTTGTAAACAAAGTAAAAAGTTCACCAAAGTAGCTTTTACAGTTTGTGAATCAGATTAAGGTAGGCTTGTTCCTCACCCGAACGCTTTTCAAAGAACAGCGTAACATGGCGGTAAGTTTTACGTTTTCCATGTAGTCAGTGCAGATGACCTGGTTTAAACACAAGATGGCTCCTCCGCTTGTGAAGTCTGCAAGGGTGAATTTTCAACAGAGTATTTTGGGCAAAACTATATTTCTTCATTTTTTCTCGTAGATACGCCGCCAAAGCGCAGTTCCATCGTGAATAACTCAAATGGAGTTTACACCCGTAGTGGCCGTCTCGTTAAACCACCGTTAAATTTCTGGTGTGGGCAACGAGAGATTGTTGATCACAGACTAGATGTTACTCTAGAGCAAGGTGGCACGGATTACCTGAGCATGGTAAGAGTCCTCTGCATATTGTTATGTAAATGTGTGTTAAATGTAATGGAGAAACTTGCCTAGGTACCCAACAGAAAGAGGGCAGCTCTTACCAAGTACCTGAAGAGGCAGGAAATCTTGAAAACATCATAAAAACCTTTTAAAACAAACAAAAAGATAGTCTGAGTCTCTGTCTTATCAGATGATTGTTGTCTGTAAAATGGGGATCATGGGGAATTACTTCTGGGAAAATAAGTTGGGCTTTTTTTTTTTTTTTGAAAGATAAATGTATGAAACAGGAAGTGCAGGTTTGGGTCACAGAGGCTCCTGGGGGAAGCATTTTCTGTCGTACTGTAACGCTGCGCCCGTGCCGCGGTGTTTGGTCGCAGAGGGGCTGCCAGCGCTGCAGGGGGGGTCTGGGTCCCTCGGGGCTGTTCCCAGGTCTCCCCTTCCTCTGCAGGGTGTCACCAGGTGTCCTGACCTCTCCAGGTCACCACCCCAGCTGTGCTGCTCTTATGACACTTCGAGCAATCTGATGATATTCTGATAACCAGTGAAGGAGAGCAGCATTCTTTGTGGTAGTTGTGAGCTTTTTTTTTTTTAATCTCTCTCAGATTAGTCGGTTTATGGAATGGGGGCTGTACTAACCCCCGCCAGCAGCACAGTGTATGTCTGATTTACCGCCAACTCAAGCAGTTCTAGGCCTTCAGATTTTACCTTGTGTTTAGAATACTTAAATTTAAAGGGAGCCAGGCTAAGTTGCTTTGGTTTCATGCCTTTGCACAAACCCCTGTGTTCATCCAATAGGATTTAGTAGATACTGGGCAATGTAGGCAACACTTAAATCTACCAATTCTGTAAACGTTTGGCTTTTTCAGAGCTGGCGTCGGTAGGCCTGCTATGTAATCTCTTGCAGAAGTTTAGATTAAATTGTTTTATTTTGAAGATGTTTAGTAGTGAAAAATCCCGAAAAAAGACCAGTTCCATCTTTAAGAATACAAGAACCGAAGTAATGAAGGCAACAAAAGAAACGCCAAAAAGCCAAAGTAAAGGTAAAAAATTTTTTCTGTTTTTCTTTTTTTAACGTTCTTGACTAGAATCAGCAGGATTATGAGTTGGGTGCCGGAGCAGTATGGTGATGTCCTGTTAATGCAGAGAAATTATTTAAATCTTTTAATGGTCGATTGCTTCTTCTATGAAGAATTACCAGAGTAGCGTTAAAGCCTGGTTTTACAGTTCCAAATACAAACTATGTTTGTAAATCCCTTCTTTATTTACATAACATGCGGATTTCTTGCTGGAAATTGAAATGAAAGGATTACGATTTTTTTGAAGTTTCTGCTTCTGTACTTTGGATCTCTCAACACAGCTATTACAGGTGACTTCAGAGAGCCTGAGGAGAAGCGGAGTTCACCCCTCCAGCGAGCTGCGGCTCTGCCTTTACTTTTTAAGCTGGATGAATTAAAATAAGTGAAATGCCCGTGGTGGCAAAAAAAGTGTATTACCAGAGTTTTAAAACTTCTGTTTTCATAAAATCTGGGAAATAATAGAACCCTGGAAACAATATAAAATATAAAGCAGAAGTTTCTCTTTTAAAGCAACCATAACGTTTCCTGCGGCAAAGCTACTGGCAGCGCAAGCAGAGCTCTGGGGACATCAGCATTTGCTCCATCAGTCATAGCGATTTAGCAACTTTTTCTGTTTACTATTTTTTTCTCTATCTGCTTGATACTTTCACGTTTTGTAGCCTTGACAGTCGTGGTTCTTTCAGTCTCCTGGAGGCAGCCTGTGATGGGAGCGTGCTGGGCAGGAGCGGGCCCCCCCACTGTGCTCCCTCGGAGCCTGGCCCAGGGAGTTCAGGGCTTAGAGCTGGTTTCATCCTGCCTGTTCTCTGTGAGGGTCATGTGTAAGTGGAGTTTCTCTGCTTCTTGACTGCCCGCTGGGACGTGTCTGTAGCATGTTGCCTCTCGCTCCTGAAGAATTGAACCCCAAATCAGTAGGAGGGTGTGTGCGAGGGCCTCGTGTTCCCTCCTGAGGTGCACGTACGGGACGGGAGGTGGGGCTGCCTCGGGAAGCTTCAGGAGGTGCCAGCTGTGCTCAGTCATGTGTGGTATGTTCTGGTACATGGTTTGTGTCAGCACTAGCGTGGCCAGCAGGGACAGGGAAGGGATCTTACCCCTCTACTCGGCACTGGTGAGGCCGCACCTCGATTCCTGGGTTCAGTTTTGGGCCCCTCACTCCAAAAAGGCCATTGAATGACTCGAGCGTGTCCAGAGAAGGGCATCGGAGCTGGTGCAGGGTCTGGAGCACAGGTCTGATGGGGAGCGGCTGAGGGAACTGGGGGGGTTTAGTCTGGAGAAGAGGAGGCTGAGGGGAGACCTCATGGCCCTCTACAGCTACCTGAAAGGAGGGTGCAGAGACGGGGGATGAGTCTCTTGAGCCAAGGAACAAGCACCAGGACAAGAGGGAATGGCCTCAAGCTGCGCCAGGGCAGGGTCAGACTGGCTCTTAGGAAGTATTTCTTTGCAGAAGGGGTTGTTGGGCGTTGGAATGGGCTGCCCAGGGCAGGGGGGGAGTCCCCATCCCTGGAGGGGTTGAAGAGTTGGGTTGACCCAGCACTGAGGGATCTGGTGGAGTTGGGAACGGTCAGTGTGAGGTTCATGGTTGGGCTGGAGGAGCTTCAAGGGCTTTTCCAACCGAGATGATTCTGGGATTCTGGTCACGTCAGGGACATCCCCTGACAGCAGAAACAGGCTCATAGTTACCTGCCAGGTCAACTTAACGGGGCAGGGCTGGGCCGTGCAGAGCACGGTGAGATGTTCCCCAGCATCACCGCTTTCCCTCCCTGCTCGGTGACACTTTGCTGTGTTTTGGAGGGAAGCAGTGCTTGTTTTATTTTTGTATCCCAACATGACCATTCAACAAAACATCTCCCTGTCCCGAAGAACTCTGGTGTTCCATTAATGCGGGGAGAGGCTTCTAGGGACACAGGGAGCTGCACACCCACGGGCGCTGCTCCCCCCTTCCTACAGACCGCGGCAGCAGAGCCGAGCTCAGACCCTCCCGGGCGTGGGACACCTCACATCCTGCAGCAGGCTGGGCTCTGCTCCTCTGAGACCACAGGAATGACTTGTGTGTCATATGATACTGCCATCATCTCTTTCAGGGAAAAACAATGAACAAGGAGTAAATTCCAAAAGAGAAACCACATCTGCTGGAAGCAAGGTGGCCAGGCGCTTCATTTCAGATGACGATGAAAGTGATGGTGCAGTCAATAGTATGAAAAGTAAAAAGCAGCTTTCCATTCAGATGACTCCCTTAAAACCTGAAATACTGAACAAATGTAACAGCAGAATCCCAGGAATGAGAAAGGAAAAGAGAAAAACAGAATATGGAGAACTGACTATGTATCAGCAGGCTTACAAGTGCTCCTTAAGGTCAGCCAAACGACTCCAGGACAAGCCTTCAACAGAAGAATTGTCAAGCAACGATGAGGAAGAGGAATCCAGTGAAGATATCCCACTGTCTGTCAAAAGGAGAAATAAACCTCTATTAAAACGAGAGACTCAAAAATTTCAGTCTTCCTCCAACTCTAAAAGTTCAGAGAATGATGCAAACAAGGTGTCGTGTGAACAAAGGAAGGTAAAACACCCTCGTGCCTCTCACAATGTGCCGTCAAGGCAAAGTTTACCCGAATCCACCAATGATTCTGGTTTACTTGAAGGAAAAACACCTTCTGATGAGTCTAGTACTTCCCGGCTGGGAATGAGGACAAGAAGCAGAAACAACACTCCAAGGTATTACCTTGAATTTGACACTGAGTCCGAAACCAGTGAAGAGGAATATCCCGTCAAAAAAAAGCATTCCAAAGTATCTGATAAAAACCCAAATTGTAAAATTTCTAATACTGCCAAGTCTTCAGCAGCAAAATCAAGAGAACCTGAGAGGGAAAAGGTGCAGAAATCTCTAGAACTTTTTCCAAGGACAACTGACGATTGGTCTGAAAAGGAATTGCAGAAGCTCTACAGGCAAGTGGCTGTGCTGCCTTCGCAGGGCAGAGCTGCCCTCAGGCACCGGGGGGGCTGGGGTGGCCTGCGTTTGGATTTTTCAGATTCAGTCTCCTTCACGTTACTTTAAAGGTTTCCTTTGCGTTTTAGTGACCTCTTAAAAAAAATAAATTTTGTTAACAAATTAAAAAGTAATGAAATAAAGGAGACAACTGAGTATTTTCTAAAATGATGGTAGATGCCTGAGCCTGCAGCAGCCCCTAATGCTGCCAAGTGTACAGTGAGAGGAACAGGGGTGTGAGGCAAAAGGTTGGGCATCTCCTCCTCTACCTATCGAAATCACGTACTTCATGGTGTTAAAAGTGATAAATGTTCCTGTGAGTGGAACTGAAAAACGTGAGTGGGTAAACAATACGGTAAAAGCGTTTGTATCTATGACTCAGTAAGTCGGAGGTCACATGTTCTCTCCCCTAATAGAGTAAAATGTTAAACGTGACCTGCTTCTGTATTTCAGTTTTGCAGAGGCGAGATTAACTGCAAGAATGTTTAATTAACGCATCGTCCAATTACTTAAACTGCTGGGCAGCATTTAATACGTACATTAAGTCATAAACCAGCCACGTTTGGTTTTGTTTCTTTTAGATGAGAATGACAAGGCCTGAGGTGGTGTCTGGGGTGGTGGGGGGCCCTGCTGCAAAGGAGGACAAGGTTTCTCTTGTAACGGGGCTGTTTGCTTAGGGCGGTGCCAATCACGCCGCGTGTTTTAAGCATGTGGCTTTGCTCTCTCGGCAGGGCCATCGCCACCTTCCCCAAGCACAGGAGCGGCTTCTGGGTGGAGGTGGCCATGGCCGTGGGGTCCCGCTCTGCCCAGGAGTGCCAGCAGAAGTACGTGGAGGAACAACAGGCCAAAGGTTCCAAAGCCCACACCAAGAAGACTGCTGTTTCGGGCAAAGCAGAACTGAGAGGTACGGACATCGTGATTCTGGGTATTTTGTTGTCTTTAAATAATTTTCAACTCGGTGTTTATTATGTAATGAGAGATACAGACATAAGCACACGTCAGGGTCTGGCAGTGAAAGTTATCCCTGTAGTATAAAGGTTTGTTGCAGAGCTCAGAGGACGTCATAAATGACTGAAGTAATGCGAAAGGGTATTTTTAGAGGTTTCTAGTTTTCTTTCTTTCTAGTCTTCTTTCTTGGAAGGCTTAAACTGGCCGTGCTGCTTGAGGGAATGTAGTGATTTGTATCTCCCGGGGCTCCCGGAGGCCTGGTATAACAGGCTGCTCGTAGGGCAAGCGGGGATCTGGGGTGCTGGGACACGCCAAGGGCGATGCGGAGTAGGAGCAGCGGAGTCACGTCCTCTGGCGTCTGGCACCGATGTGCCTGCTGGTCATTTCCGAGGTCAGTAACTCGTGTTCACGGAGAGCACACGCGCCCTGGAGAGGAAGGCACAGGATGCTCAGCCCGGTTATTTAACAGCGAGGTTACAGTGACACAGTAAGCGCCGAGGTGAGCAGAGCCACGGGGCAGCGGCTCCTCCAGCCGGCAGAGACGACTTCGGGGATGTTTCCCGGTGGTTAAAGCCACGTGTCAGTCTCCGCTGACTGAAAACATTAAAATCACATTAAAAACGAGGAGCAGCGGCCGCTCGTGGTCCTGGGTGTCAGGCGGGAGCGCTTGGCTCCAGCTCTGCAGCCCCCAAAGCAGGACAGAGCCGGCGGTCTCAGGTTTCCCGGCCCCTGAAGTCGCTGAACTGTGACTGCACAGCCTGAAAAAGCAGCAGATTGAGGGTTCAGGTGCAGGACAATGCACTTGATCTTTACTTGAATGTGTCTTTGAAATGCTTGTTGCAGTTACAGAATTTGTGGGAGAATCTGCTGGGCGTCGCTTTTGTAATGAATTCCATAGCGGTGGTCTTGCTGTCGAGTGTTTGGCAGAAACCATCTTATTTTGACTGTTAGTGTGGTATCAAAATTACCAGCACTTCTGTGATTTTGCCAGCTTCTCCTGCTGTTGGCGGTTCGTTTCTCCGCTGCCGATCTCCCGTAGTGAGTTTTTTCCCCATTTCAGGCTGACGTTTGACACCCCCAGCCAGCAGCTCGGCAGAACACACAACCATTGTGGTTCGTGAGCATTCGTGAAGGGTCAGTCTGCCACGGTGGATTCAGGACAGCAATGTTTGGGACCTCTTGGAGTCCCCCGCGCCTTTGGAATACCCCGACACACTGAAATGACGGTGGCAAAGCAAAGGACTGTGTAATTAGTAAACAAGGATCTCCCTTGGCAGTGAGGAGCGTTCGCTGCCTTTCAGTGGCCGACTGTGGCCCATTAGCAATGAATTGTAGTGTAGAAATACTTTATTCTCCTGAAAATCTGTGAGCTGTGGATTAATTCTGTTTACTTGACTGTCTGCGTAAGCAGCTGATTTCAGTTTCTGTCTGCCGATGAGGATACTAGGCAGATGTTCCTCTGAACTTGCCCAGCGCTTAACGTGTAGCGGGAAGCAGAGGTCAGGAAGGCCCCCAGTGCCAGCGGTGACGGGGTCCTTCCCTTCCTTCCAGGAGGGTCAGTGCCTCCTCGTGTATCCCGTTTGTGGAGGACATGCCCGTGTCTGCCATGGTGGCAGAGCAGCGTTCCCTGAACGACGGGCGGGCTCTGGGGGCAGCAGAGCCTTTGTCTGGGCGCTTTGTGGGTGATAACTTGCAGGGCTTTTGTCTCCTAACTGCAGCTGCGGGGATAATTCTGTTAAAATCCCAATGAAACATCTGACCTGTGACCCTGGCGAGGGCAACGTACAGCTCTAGAGGAAGCTTCCAATTGAGGCGTGGTAGAGAAATTCTTTTTGAAAGCATAAATTGTGTAAGAACTCAAAGGCTCACAAAGAAGCCGCATTTCCACAAAGGAGAGCCTGGGCTCTGTCCCACCAGCACTGATTGTAATTAGCCAGTTGTAAAACCTCGCTACGTCGCTGATGTGTTTTCAATTCCTGTTTCCATTCACGTAGATAAGAGGGAGCTGGCCACGGTAACCGCCAAGGTGGGCACCTTCAAAAGAAAGCAGCAGGTGAGAGATTTGCTGGACCGTTTGCCGAAGGACAACCATGATGACGTGTTCACCGCCACGCCCTTTCAGAACAGAAGAGTGAAGGTAAATCTGGGGAAACGGTGCACGTGAGCGCACGCCGATCGGGTCGGCGGCTCGAGGGGGTGTTCCAGTTGCTGGTTCAGTCCTGTCAGTCAGATTTTGTGCATTCAGGGGAAGAGGCTCGTTTCCTGGACAGGCTATTGCAGCCCTTGGGTTGCCGGCAGCGAGGACGCGCAGAAGGGGGCTTGTGCCGAGGAGCCTCAGGCTGAGCGGAGCATGTAAAACCAGCCTCGCCCCCAATGCTTGGTTTTACTCTGTCTACATCTCCCCCTTTTGAGGTTTCTCTGGGGAATTTGGCTGTGAAGGAATGGAGCTGCGCACCCTGCAATCCGCCCTGCGCTTCCCTCGAAGATAATTCATCCTTTAGACCCATTCCTTAGACCGAGGCAAAGGCCACGACTTGGCCCTCAGGCTTTCCCTGGATGGATGATTTGAGGCATTAACACTTCCAGTTCCTCACACTGAGTAACCCCAAAATCCTCCTCCTGAGTAGTAACGTCTGCTTCAAGGTTGTCACTTTAATCAGAAACTATTTATTGAATGTGTAGCAGCAGCCAGAAAGCACCAGGAGGACGTTGGGCAGCGAGGGGAGGGGTGTGAGGGGTACGACTGAGGCTGTGTTTGGCTGCTGCACAGAGCCCTCGCTCGCCCGCCCTGGGCTCTGTGTCTTGGGAGAGGACAGAATCCCAGAATCATCTGGGTTGGAAAAGCCCTTGAAGCTCCTCCAGTCCAACCATGAACCTCACCCTGACCATTCCCAACTCCACCAGATCCCTCAGCGCTGGCTCAACCCAACTCTTCAACCCCTCCAGGGATGGGGACTCCCCCCCTGCCCTGGGCAGCCCATTCCAACGCCCAACAACCCCTTCTGCAAAGAAATCCTTCCTAAGAGCCAGTCTGACCCTGCCCTGGCGCAGCTTGAGGCCATTCCCTCTTGTCCTGGTGCTTGTTCCTTGGGTAAGAGACTCATCCCCCCTCTCTGCACCCTCCTTTCAGGGAGTTGTAGAGGGCCATGAGGTCTCCCCTCAGCCTCCTCTTCTCCAGACTAAAGTGGGGGGGGGGCGGGGCGGGGGTGTCAAAAACCGCAGCTGAAGTGCCTGAGGAGGGGAGAGGGCTCTGTTCTCCTTCCCATGCCCTGAGCAGCCCAACGTCCACAGACTCGCATTCCCGAGGGCAGGTCACCCATTGCTCTGATCAATGTGGCTTTGTAGTTGCCAACGTTCCGGCGAAGCCGAGACGACGACGATGACGATGACTTTGCGCTTACGGACAACCCCATCACACCCTCCTCAGCCGCCTTCCCTGCCATGAAAACCCCCCAGTGTGAGCACATCAGCCCTGGGATGCTGGTGCCCATCAACAGGTAGGACACATGCTCCCGAGCTCCCCCCCTCTCTTGTGGGATCCCAGATTAGTTCCTGGGAAAGCTCACGCCTGGGACTGGGTACTCCCGCTCCCGCAGGATGGGCAGCTCTTGGGAGGGAGCAACTCGGGCCTCAGCTACGGTTTCACTGCTCGTTAACCCAGTTGCTTCAGTTTTTCCTGAAATAAACTGGAATCAGCCTGAAACCCACAGCCTTGTGTGGAAGGGAGAGGAACCCAACGTCACCCAGGGAGGTGGAGAACCTCCACCCAATGCTTGTGTTAAGCTTTCCTGATTAACCACTCCTGTGGTGTTACATTAGTTGACCAACACCTGTTTCTAACGGCCACGCTAATTGTCCTTCTCAATTAGAGCTGAAATTAAGGCCTAAAGCCCACACATCCTCTCACCCCACAGGAAGGACTATGACAGGCATGTCTGCAGGCTGCAGAAGACAACGCGGGGCAGCCGAGGCACCTGGGACAAGGTCAAGAAGAAGCCGGTAAGGCTGCTTTCCCCGGGCGCGGCCAGACCTGACTTAACGCAGCAAAAGAATCCCAGGGTGGAAACCAGGAACCCTCCCCCACTTCTCCCCCACTTTTGTATCCACTTCTCTCAGAGAAGAGGGTTTTTTTGTTAGAAAAGAGCTATTTCTTGTCAGGATTGAAGACACTAATTTTTTCAGGATTTGGAACTGCTTTTGATCTTTAGGTACATTAAGTTCCTGCTGTATTCTGTGCAGTGGGAAACAGTAAATCTCACCAGGACCAGACCCTCCCTGGATTTATGTATTTACTCCCCCAGCATCCCAGATTTTTTAATTCCAGCTTTCCCAGGAGAGGCCGAGATCCGGCCGGCTCCCCTCTAGGGAAGCGTTTCTGGCAGCTGAGCGGTTTGAACGTTCGGTGCCGGCGCGGCGGCTGGATCCCCGTAGGCTGAGCCTGGGCCAGGCTGCGGCAGCGGCCTAAGCCCAGCCTTTCTCTCCTCCGGCAGGCCGGGGGTGTGCTGGGAACGCCGGCCTCACGTGCAGCCCGTCAGGATACAAGTGAGTGCTCGTTTCCCTCCTGCCCGTGTCTGGTGACTCCGCTGCAGTTTGAACCCCCTCCGAAGGGGTTTGGCCCTTCCCAGGCGCCAGTCACACACTGACCCCCCCTTTCTCTGATTGCAGGGGGCCCCCAGAGCTCGCTCGTGGGGAAGCTCTTCACAGCCGAGGCAGCAGACTCGTCAGACGACGAAGAGCGGGACGACTCCGATTCTTCCACTTAATGAACTTGGTGGGTTTTATTAGTTCAGCGCTTCTGCGCCTTCCGGGAGGAGCAGAGGGGTTGGGCGCCCCTCGGGGAAGCTCCTGCGACACCGAGGGATCTGCCCAGACGCCCCCGCCCACGGCACTTTTATCTGGTTTATGAACACCAGCCCCCTCGTGCCGCTGTCACCATTTCTCGTGTGCGCGAAGCGGCACTTTCCGGCCCCGGCTCCTCCCTCCCCTGCCCCGTGTCCCCAGGGGGAGGAGGTACAGGGATACCAAGTACTGGCAAGTTTTGATTTTAAGCTAAAATGTCTCTGAAATAGGGCTGTCCACTGCCTTCACACCAGTACAGTCTGTAACGAGTTGGAATGGCTTTTTACTTCACTGAGCATTTGGATTTTTTACCTTTCCTTAATGTAATAAAAAAGCCCAAGTTGTTTTACTCACGTGTGAATGGGACTCTTTGGGGGGGAGCAGCGGCGTTTGGGAGCTGTCCCTGAGCCTGGCTTATCCTGGGAGCTGGGCCTGCGCCTTCTCATCCTCTCTCATTTTTCAGCTGCAGAACAGCTGAGCTGCGCTGTGTTATATATTATATATCCTATATTATCTATATATCGTATCATAATAATATTATATATTTTATATTATATATCATAATATATACTTGTATTTTCTATATTATATATCATATATAGTATATCATAGTATATATTTTATATATTATATTCTCTATATATCATATAGCATAATAATATATCCTTATATATTTTATATATTGGATATTATATATTATCTTACATATTCTATATCTGATCTATCTGTTCCTGTCCCTCACTTTCCTTCCCGAGTCCCAGCACTGGCTGCCCTGGGCCCACCCTCGTGACCCTCCGTGTTTGGTGAGGAAGGGCAGGGAGGCACCTCCCCACCGCTTCAGCCATTATTCCCATTTTTAAAGCAGTTTTGTAGTGGTGGTACCCAGGGGACACACTCCAGCCCTGCCCCCAGAGCAGCTGCCTGCACAGCACAGCCGCAGCGTCCCCACACCCCTCAGCTCTCTGCAAGGATTTATTTACATATTTTACAGTGAAGGAAAACTCGTTAAAGTGCAGTGAAAAGCAAAGCCCCATTTCACCCCGCTCAGCTCCTGGCGGTGCTTCTCCCCTTGGGGTCAGGGCTCTCGGGCAGCAGCTGCGCGTCAAAAGTGTAGCGGAGGTAGCGGTGGATCTGCTCTGCCTTCCGCAGGCTGAGCTGGGCACCCGCGGCGAGGGCCGAGGGGGAGCTGGAAGAGAACAGAGAGGGACACATCAATGGGGACGCCTTGAGATGGGGACATCTTGAGATGGGGATGCCTTGGCAGGGACATCTCGATGGGGACACCTCAAGATGGGGACACCTCGAGATGGGGACGCCTCGTTGGCAGCCCCTCGGGGCGCGGGGAGGGTCCTGGTGGCAGCCCCAGCCCCCGCCTGTGCCGCTGCCGGTACCTGTTGGCCACGGCCCGCACGGAGGCGAAGCGGTGGCACATGTTGAGGGCGGCCGGGTAGCCCAGGTCGGGAATGGTCAAGTAGAAGTTGAGGGTTTCCTGTCGGCGCCCCTCCACCGCCGCTGGCACCGCCAGGGCCGCATCCTCCCTGCGCTCAGCCCACGCCAGGTCCCGCAGCAACACGGCCGTTTCCTCCTGGCAGGAGCTGAAGAGGACTCGGAGCCCGGCCCGTGCCAGGGCTGAGAGCGCGGCGTCGTAGCACTGCGTCCGCTGGGCACAGCGCGGAGCTTCCCCTGCAGGAGAAACAGGGAGAATTCAATTACTGGGAAAAAAACCTCATTCCAGTCACTCGCAAAGCAAAACGGCTCCAGGAGTCCCCCGCGCTGAGAACTCGCAACCAGAGCTGAGGGGAAAGCTCCAGGGGAAGGAGGTGGGAGGGGCGCAGGAGCAGGAGAGAGTTCAGGAATTAACACCGAAATCACAAATTAAATGTCAGTAGGAGAGAGGGGTGGGAGGAACACACGTAAGTGAGGAACAGGACAGCCCAAATCAGAAAAGGTTTGGTAAAGCTCCAACAGTAAAAATGCCCTTAGACCCAACAAACAGGAAACTGGCAGCACTCTGGAAAGAGTGGAATGAGAAAAACTGGATAAAAATGGTGAAAATGAATGGCACATTCAGCAGTGGGTAAAGAGGCAGCTCAAACACACCCCAGTTATCTCCAGCCCTGCTGAGAAGCCACATCTTCAGTGCCCACCTCTACCACTGCTTCCGTACCTGAGCCATCAATAAATTAGACCTACATCACAAAACCAGAGCTGCCTCCACAACGACCTGATTCCAGGAGTTTTATACCCCAGAACATCTGTAATC
Source organism: Strix uralensis (assembly GCF_047716275.1). Lineage (NCBI taxonomy): Eukaryota > Metazoa > Chordata > Aves > Strigiformes > Strigidae > Strix > Strix uralensis. Next base: position 132,111,912 of record NC_133975.1, read on the forward strand.
TAACTGGAGCTGTGAGCTCTAGTTCCATCTCCTGGGAAGCAGCTGCAAGGAAGGCCCCAATTATTTTCTAGTGGCACTGAGAATAGACAGCATCAGCAATATCATTTGATTGACTAATTTGGAGCTTAAGATTAAAACTAAGCTTGCCCAACATATATAAATTAAAGAAATAGCCTTGAATTTCCCACAAATGTCTAATTGAGACAGGAGGCATCTTTGGGACTCCCCTGCTCTGCACCTGATGACACAAGGCCTTCCCCAAGCAGCACTGTGTAGGAGTCCTCTTCCTGTCTTTAAAAACTGATTTAATTCAGCTGATGATCTTTTGCTTGTCCCAGCACCAGTAGTTACCAGTTTGGAGACAGCCCCAACACGTGGATGGTACCTCCAGGCCCTTCTCCCTGGGCCTAAACCGTGGAGTTTCCCCATGGGGTCTGGCAGGTACCACCCCTGAGCATGCTGCCGGGAAACATACTGTGCTTGAGTCCACTATTATGTTTGTGCTGAGCACAGATAGGACTGTGCTTGTTCTGTATTTATTCTTTATTCTTCTGTATTTATTTTATTATTCTCTATTTATTCTTTATCTTACTATTCTCACTTTCTTTGTTTAAATCTGTCTCAAACTTGGGGTTTTTTGCACTTATTAATAGTGTCAGTTAATAATGTTGGTGTTACCTTGCCCTTCCCTGCCTCGGTAACTAATGAGTGATGGATCCAGTTGTGTTTCTCTGCCTTTATTAAACGTCCCTCAAAAGCAAAACAAATTTTAGTGTTTAGCTGATGACCTCACCAATGCAACAGCCCTACAGAGCCCTAAGATCCTGGTTTTCCATCTATTTTCTGTCCCACATCACACGCAAAGCCAGTGAGGCCAGCGTGAGCCCTGGGCAGAGACCAGCAGGGCCCCACGCTGCCCCCAAACGCCCGCCCGTTCTCGTGCTGCCCCTGCACACCCACCCGTTCTGTTCCTGTCCTTCTCCACGATCACCACTATCTTCTCAAACACCTTTTGCAGGCGCTGGATCCGCTGGGCGACCTTGTTCCTGCGGCGGGGGCTGAGCAGCTCGGAGCGCAGGCTCCTCTCCACGGCCGTGCGGCTGCTGACGACGTAACAGCCGGCGCGCAGGGAGCAAACCTGCACCTCCGCGCCGTGCGCGGCCTTCAGCGCCGAGATGAGCCCCGGCGCGGCGCAGAGCTCGCGGCCCGAGGCCAGCAGGCGCAGCGGGGGGCTCCTCTGCGGGGCCGCTCCGGGGGGCCGGGGGGCAGCGGGGCCGGGGGGGGCCGGCGTCGGCCTGCGGGGGCTCTGCCCGGGGCCCTGCACCTGCACAGGGGACAGCACAGCCCGTGTCTGCGGGTCACACAGCAACGGGCCAACACAGAAACCACCCTCCTCAAATACTGATGGTTAACAGATACACTTTTTCCTAGATTTAAAAACGTTCCGCTCTTTTTCCTAAATTTAAAAACGTTCCACTTTTTAGAATTTAAAAAGGTCCGGGGGTTTTTTTGTAAATTTAAAAATGTTCCACTTTTTTTCCTAAATTTAAAAGGTTCAACTTTTTTTTAAATTTAAAAAGTTCTACTTTTTAGAATTTAAAAATGTTCCGTTTTTAAAATTTAAAAATGATCCGCTTTTTGTTAAAATCCAATTACTACAATCTTAAAAAAAAAAAGGTATTTTTCAATACTGCAAAACACTAACACGTTCAGATTCACACTTTAATCCCCTACAACCAGTCTCCCCCAGGAGCTGATCTAACTCTGCAGCAGCTCGGATGACCCCGGTGCGCAGCCTCACTCACGAGTTCCTCGGTGACACAAGCCAGGCCGAGGAGCGCAGGGGATGGGGAACCCAACCTCAGGTGATGAAGGGTCTTAATTCAGGGCAGCGAACAGCTATTTTAGAGCTCCAAACCCAAAGAATTAGCAGACGCTCTCTACTACCTGAAGAAGATCCCACTCCCCCGTGAGTGCCAGACTCAGGCCGGTGGCTAATCCCAGTTTTATCTCCGGCTGCCAGGACACTGCCCACGCGACGCCGGGAGCCCAGAAGCTCCCTGGGCCAGGGGCGAGGAGCGGCCCCAGCAGAACCGTCCCACTCCTACAGCACCCCCAGCGCTCCGGCTCTGGCCGCCGCCAGCCGCCAGCCCAGCGCAGAGGAGAGGGACCCGCGGGGCAGCTCAGCAGCACGGGGGGCGAGAGGAAGGGCCCTGCTCCGGCCTGGCACCGACCTCGGCGGGAGCCTGGAGATCCCCCTTGGCCGAGCCCGAGCGGGCGGCAGCTGGTGGAAAGCACGTGCTCCTGACTCTGCCGTCGGCGTGGAAATCCAGCGTTTCAGATACTGAAGCTTTCAAGCCGAGGAGCATCTCACTCTTCTCCTCCACAGACCCAGGAACAACCATTTCCCCAGAAATTGGTTTGTGCTGCACAGAAGAGTCTGAGGGCAGTGACTGGGGTAACGGAGCATGTTCCTGTTCTGCCCCAAAACCGTCTGTTTTCACAGGCTTCTCGTTGCTGACACTTGTTTCTTCCCCACTGGAATCACTGAGAACAATAATTCGGGACAGTTTCTTCTTTTGGACTGGGACAGAGGAGTCCTCTTCCATCCTGGCCTGCTTTAACTTTTTTCTGCGGCGAGTGAGATATTGTTTTGTTCCACTAGTAAAACTCTCATTATTTAGGAGATCAAAATTAACACACACTTCCTCCTCACTAGATTCACTTTGTTTGCAAGTCTCCTCTTCCTCCTCTCCAACACAGAAACTGTCTTCTGCATAAGCAGGGTCTTGCTCAGGAATCTGTCAGGGGGAAAAAAACAAACCCAGTCAGTTTTGCTGCTCCTCTCCATAAAGGCACTTTTGCCCACCAGCTGTCCCCAGAGAGCTTTTAGTGGGAACATTAATTGCAGGATCACAGCAGAAGCGAGACTCGGTCGCTCACGCTCCTGTCAAAGAGGTTGGAACTGCAGAGCACTCTCATCTCCCCCGCGTGTCCGCAGGGCTCCGACGCTCGGGACAAGGGAGAGCCCACCCCCCACATCCCCAGCTCCGCAGCACAGGCACGGGCCTGGCTGGCAGAAGCACTGGGTGACGCTTTTGCAGGGCGGGAAATGAACGGAAGGTCAGGCTTTGCATTTTCAGCCAGGCTTTGCCTCAGCTGAAACAACAGGTCTGACGGAATGAGCCGAGGCGGCTGGGAAATCGAGTCCCTGCTTGCAGATAATCAGTGAGCACAACCTGAATTTTTGTGTGTTAGCAGGAAAAAAAAAATAAGTGTTTCAACCTTTTCATCCAATCTAGATCTCTGTTTTATTGTGCTGCAGGTAGTATAAAAACCAGGAATACAGGAAACAGAAAAAAAAAATGGTGAGGAGGTAAGGAATCATCCTGCACATCTGTTTTTCCAATGCTGTGAGTTAATAATGTTGGTGTTAACTTGCCCTTCCCTGCCTCGGTAACTAGTGAGTGATGGATCCAGTCGTGTTTCTCTGCCTTTATTAAATGTCCCTCAAAAGCAAAACAAATTTTAGTGTTTAGCTGACGACCTCACCAATGCAACAGCCCTACAGAGCATAAGATCCTGGTTTTCCATCTAATCCAACACAACCATACAAGGGATTTATGTCAGGTGCTGTTTGAAGAGTTCAGAGGCCGTTCCGAGGGAGGGGGGGACACAGCCAGCTGTGACAGACACCCCACTCCCACCCCAGCAGCACTCGCTCCGCCGCATGTCTGGGAGCCGACGGAACCGCCACAATGCGCTACGGCAAGAGCTGGGCTTGGCGGGGGGCGCATGGCCCGCAGCAGGGCACCATGGGTACACCTGCTACTTTATTTTCTTTGGTTTCCAAACTGCCATTTCAGGAGCTAAACCCAATCGCTTGAGAAATCGGGTGTATTGGCACTGCTGCTTGTCTGGCAACAAGGGCACGGGGCAGGGTGACACACAGCACACGCCCAAGTGGTTACACCTCTGTCTGGCAGGGGTCCCCAAAGTGGGGAGTGGGTGAAGAGACTGGGAACATCCCACACGGGGGAAAAGGGCTCTTCCTTGGGAGGTGTCACCAGTCTCCTCTGTGAGAGGGAGGCGGCGGAGCAGAGACAATGAGCTGGTCCCACACCTGTTACAGCCACACCAGAATGGTGGAAGGACAGGCAGGAGCTGGGATGCTGTCAGACAATCACAGAATCTCAGAATCATCTGGGTTGGAAAAGCCCTTGAAGATCCTCCAGTCCAACCATGAACCTCACACTGCCCATTCTCAACCCTACCAGATCCCTCAGCGCTGAGTCAACCCGACTCTTCAACCCCTCCAGGGATGGGGGCTCCCCCCCTGCCCTGGGCAGCCCATTCCAACGCCCAACAACCCCTTCTGCAAAGAAATCCTTCCTAAGAGCCAGTCTAACCCTGCCCTTTCACTGCAGACTGGCTGACAGCCCCTCTCCAGCTGGAGAACGGGGGGGTATGCTTCTGCCAAAGCACCAGGGTCTGCACACTGCCACTCCAAAATCAAAATGAAGCCAACAGTCTTTTGTTGGAACTTATCATTTATCAACAACAGGCTGCAAGCTACACTTTAAAGTAGCATTAGACCCTAAACATGGTCACACACAGTCAGAATTTCACAAGGACGGCAGTCGTTTTGCTTCATACCTGTGAGAAAATCTCCATGTTGTCGAATTCACGATGAACCATTTTGTATCTATTGCCAAGAGCTGGACTACGCACAGATTTCAAGTAAACTCCTTTCATCTCACAGTCTGAATTAAAACGAGAACATAAAAGATTATTAAGTATTATAAGGGATACAATTTTTTATTCATTATTGTTACACTGTGTTTTCCATATTAAGTAATTCCTTTACAGTCTTCTAAACCCCTCTATTTCATAAAACAAAAACTTGCAGATCTCCAGATGTCTCTGGAAATCAAAAAGCAAAAGACTAGGCCCACCCAGCCTGCTGCCAGGAAAGCTGCCACACAGAAGGTTTCCTGGCTGCCCGCAGCAGGGATAAGGGCAACAGTAGCCACAGGAAACCCAAATCACTCTGGTTTCTGTGTTGTGAGTCTCTCCCAAACAGCCACCACTGATTTCAGAGACTGTATGAGAAAGGGATGGGTTTGCTGAAGCCCACACGTATCTTACAGGGAGCAACTCACAATTTCAGTGAAGGAGGAAAATCCTCAGCAACACCTAGGAATCTTAAGTGGTAACACGACGATTCCATCATGCAGATGTCCCAGGGAAAGGCAAGGGTCATAAGCACAGGGGGTAAGTAAATCATCTCAGCCAGAAACCAGCATTACCTTCTCAGCTCTGTCAGTGCCAACACTGTAATTTTATCTTTAACACTTGTATCATTATTTCATGTCATATTTTAAGTCTCTCTGTAAGAGAGGACCTGAAAGATTCAGAAATTTCTAAGTGAAATGGAAAATTGTGTTTCTGTTCAGCCATAATGGTGTAAAAGGCAGGTGGGTGACACTTAGCAAGAGCTGATCTCCTGCCCCTGCAATCCCCAAAGAACTGATGCCAGTGAGGAACTTACTACAGAAGAAACCCATGTGAATAAAACCAGAAAAGGTACAAAGAGATAATGGAAAGCACCTGACAGACCACAGCTGAGGAGGTTACCACTCATTAGCTGGCCCAGGCTGAGGTATTAGCTGGTCCCGTGGTCATGCCCGTCACACACCACCGGCTGAGCAACACCCCTTATCTTATCTACCAACCCTCCTCATTCACCTTTCAGCACCTGTGTGACCTCTACATCATCATTCAGGAACTGAGCAAGGGAAGAGTTCAGCTCGTTCTCCGTATCAACACTCTCATCAGATGAAACACCACTGGCGTCTTGCTGGGACAGCTCTGCTTCTTCATCTAAAAACTGTCTTGCTGCAGTCTGAAAGAGAAAAGAATCCCAAATTGTAATTAGAAGCTGGCTCCTGATTTACTAAATGTTACACATGACACCTCTGGTTAAACCAGGTCGTGACTCCAGACCACCAGCTGCTTAGATGGTCACAGATTAGGCCTCTGGCTTTGCCAAGAGAATCCTCACAGGGAAAGGAGATGGAAAGAACACAAAGTTCAGTGAAACCCCTGAGCACACACACATGTCCCAGCAGCACAGAGGGCCAGGCTGGCGCCCCGATCCCAGCCCCACCAAAGGTAACCGCAGCCTGCAGTGCTGTCCGCACCCACACCAGTTAGCGCTACCGCCAGAGTCTACCAACACATCGTAGCTAAGCCCCCGAAAAATAATAGGTGATTTTGGAACTTATAAAGCTAGCTTTACTCATTTTGTTTCCTTTCAAAAACCTGATTTAGAAGCGTGGGATTACTCTGAACCCCAGTCCACTAGAAACTTCAGATACAAACTTCACCCTGGTTTGCCCTTTTCTGTTTAGGACTCAGGATTCGTTTTTTCATGAATCCATCAGACAGTGCAACTTGTTATTGAGAAAATGTTCTTCTTTCAGGGAAGATGAGGCACTTCCCACACAAACTGCAGGCCAGGAGACATGATACAAACCCTGGTACTAAGTTCCATCAAAAAGAGACAACAAAACATTCACAAGAATGTACATGGAAACAAAACAAATGAGTTCAGGAAGACGTTTTGTCAGAGAGACTTTATATTAAGCTAACTTTCTCTTACAATTTCAGCTATAAAGTACTAAAGTAGAACGTGGAAGAAAAAAAAAAAATTATGTATCCCAATTACTCCAAAAAATTTATTTGCTTGCCTTCAAAATACTTTGAATAAAAAGCAGAAAGCAGTGAATTTTAGTTTAGTACATGGAAGACTGGGGTGCCTTGTGGTACAGTAAGTGACATATCTGATTTTCAAATTTTCCTAAGTCTTTTAATTATTTGCTTACACCAATTAGTAAGCCTGAATGACAGGCATTAGCAGTAGTTCCTTTTCTAGAACAATTTTGATTATCCTGAAACGCCCAGGAGGCCACCTGTTTACAGGAAAGAACTCTCACTGCTATTGCCAATTAGTCTTAATCCTTCTTCCTCGTGAAGGACTACGGAGAGGACAAACCCTGCAGCGTGGAAAGCACCATGACACCAGAAACTAACAGTCAAGAGTTTGGTTACACTTGGGAAACAGTAAGTTATCAGGTTCTTAAATTATTTTTTGAATGTTTGAATTCAGTGCCAGTGGCTATTTTGGGCCCCTTGGACTTCTCACAATCTCCATTAATCCAGCTGCAACTCTCTGCTGCGCCTACAGCTCCACTACCTGTACTTCTGACCCAACACTGCGACTGGTCGTGGCTGAGCACAATGATTTTGATCTCTTGGATCTTCTGTGGATCTGAAATTCTGTCACGTTCATCGCTATGGATGTTTGGGTAAGATGTGTGAAGGCAGAGCAGAATTTCACAAGTATACGCACTCTCTATCCACGAACCTTTTGGCCTCACATAAAAAAAAAATGTCCCAATTAAACCGAAAAATGGATTTTTCATCTTTTGTTTTCCAGAACACAAAATACTGATACTATAGGGAAGCCTCCATAATGAAGATTATCTTTAAACATTAAAACTAACCAACATAATGTGCCCAAGAAGCCCTGATTACAGTAATTTTTGCCTAGTGGAACCACATCCATGTGTATTTAAGAGCTTTTCAACTTACTATGAATATGTGATCCCAGCCCTGCATCCTCTCCTGCATCCATTCCTGATGCAGTGACAGATTAAAGTGTAAAACACCAAGTTAAGATTTAAGCTCTGGGGTCGAGGCACCATTGCTGTCTTACAGGGTGCAAAGCTGAAACCATCAGCGTAGGTGGTAAATTCATATGATCCTAATAGCATAAGTTCTGGACAAGAACCTGAGCTTCCGGAGTCTGACTAAGCTTTGAGTATCTTCCACTTGTAACGTAATTTGTTATTTTCCTGCAGAACATTATTAGACAGGGCCCTGCAGATTCCTCTGAAAGTCAGGCAATGGATGTGAGGGTTAAGGTCATTATCCAGCGTTTCAAGATTTCCTCTTGTGTGAAGCTATGAACTTGTGTGAAATAGCTACAAGCCTCAGCCCTCCTAAACGGTGTCTTAGAAACAAACAACTGCCCAGCTGCAGGCCTACTGTAATACAGCTGTACCCTGAGATCCTACAAAGGCCACAAAAGAGACAGAAGCTCCATTTTTTAGGCCATAAAACACACACAAGCTCCGGAAGGAGTGACTCAATGACACACTAAATTTCCACCTTACCTATGTGAAACCAGTGCTCAACATTTCTGTCATTTTCATGTTTTCTTTAAATTGAAAAATAGACAAATTAGAAAATACTTTCAGTTCATTCTTGCAGTCTGAAGAGAAAGCAGGATCTCACTGACTGTCTGTACCTTTGGTTTTGTCTGGTAGCACGTGCTGCTCACATTCGAGGACACATTCTTCTGAAGCAGCTTTTGCTCTGCTGCAAATGTGCACACACACACACACACACACACACACTCAGACACACAGGACAAAGCACCACAGTTCTCTGCAGCACACTTCAATGCCAGCTGCTCCCAGCAGCACCCGCAGCATAGGAAGCGAGGCGTGAGGAGGTCACATACCTCATATGAGAAATTGCTCTTGACCTTCTGCCGTTTCGTGCCTCTCGGCTGGTTTTTGTTACAGCCGCTATTTGTGGTCCTCCCTGAGCTCTTGTGAAAATCCATGCTGTCATCACTGGACATGTCTGACTAGAGGAATGTTTCACAAACACTTCAATAAATAAAGACTAAAGCAAGCAATATTTTAATTACACGGTCATCCTTCAACATCTGGCTTTTTTAAGCAACACCTGATTTTTTTGTGATTGACCTGCTACGACAAAATAATGCAATAACGCCAATCTTATTCAATACCAAAGGAAAACATTCTTTGCAAGAAAAAATCAGGTCAAATGTGACATGAATTTTTTTTTTTTGGATTAAGAGCTTTGCGGAAGAAAGGTTATTTTACTGCCTTTCACAAAGGGAGAGGCTCAGCTCTCCTGCCCATAACAATATTTCACTGCCACACAACAACTACAGAGTCATCTTTGGAGAGCTCAGGGAAGACTTGAAGGAAGGAAAGCAGTGACATTCTAATACACCTTAGCTCAGATGGCTAAGTATTTTTAATAAGAACACTTGCCTACTGACTGGAGAAAGAGCAACTGTTTAAATATCTGCTCCATAAATGAGTTTGCATTCTTTTTCTTCTGTCTCACCTAAGCACTTACCATGTTAAGTGGGTGTCGACGTTTCCTGATGGCAGGAATGGGCGATTCAAAATCACTATCATTCGTAACCTGCGTAAACAGAAAGAAGTATAATTGCAAAGGGGATTTTTGTTTTGGTGTTTGACTTGTCATTTTGCTTCTCTTAGCTGCTTTTCCCCACCCCCCCACCCCCCCCAAGACTCACATCAGGAGACTTCAAAACATTCTTTTTTTTCCTATTTTTTCTCTGGAAAACGATCTCTTCTTCACTCTCACTGCTGGTTCCTAGAGAAAAAATAGTAAACAACATTCACAAGGCAATTCATTGTTCACAGTACAATATTGCTATAACTGAGCAATCAAAATCCACCTCTTATAGAAGTACCTACAACGGAGATTACTTATTGATCTGCGTGGCAAATATTGTTCTCTTTAGCCTTGTTAATCAAAATAACTAATCTCCAGCTGAGATGTACAATAAATCTTAGTTTCCTGGAGAGTCTCTGAGTGGAAGTGATTACTCCAGGCAGTACAGATACAGAAAAAAGGAGGTGAAAAACGAAACCAACTGAAGAAGCCGCTTAAAGTTGAGTAAGAGTTACACTTCTGGAAGCATCTTGTAATACTTATCCCTTTGGGTGCACTGAAGCAACACCAGAACTCACTACAAAGCCCCCTTTCCAATTCCGCCTCAAACCACTGCAGCCTTTTTTGTTTTTACAAAGGACTGTCTTTAGGAAATACAAGCTCTTCCTTCACATTCTGCACGACAAAGCTCCACTTCTGACAGAGAGACCCCGGACTGGGTGCAGCAGATCTGGTGCCTGTTGTAGATCCCCCCTGCCCCGAAGCAGCCTGGAGGGGAACGGCAGCTGCAGCAGGCGTAGGCTTGCCTGTCTGCTTGGGGGTATGGCAGGACAGAGAGTGGGTTCTGACTAAATCACTCAAAGGTTTGAATTGCTTTAAGGAAAAGCACAAAATTCCCAAGTATTCCACTTCTGAAATATTGTATTTAAATACCAGCGACTATCATTTCAACAACACACGCTGTCCAGGGAGGCTTTCCGGTCCTTAACAAACTGATTCAGGGTCAGTATTAACCCTGCAATTCTAAAACAGCAATTTGTTGCCTTTTGTGCTTTGTGTTTTTTTGGCATTTGGCTTTTTAGTTTTTATTAAATAGATTACAATTTTTGAATTCAACACTAACATATTTTTGAATTCAAACTAACATATCAGTTTGAAGGTGTGATGATTCAGGAAGAAAGGTGGCATTTGACAATCAATCACCTTCAGAAAATATGATAGTTATCAGACAAATTCAAAGAGAAGGAAAAAAAGATGCTTTAACCACCAAAAGGACTGTTTATGCTTTGTTTCAATGTTTAAGGGCAGTAACAAAACCATTCAGAAAAACTTGATGTGCCCTATGAATCAGACCAAGGACTATTAAGCCTGAATTGTTTTGTGAGTAATTCAAGGTGATTCAGAGATAAACACATGGAAGGGTGTGAATATGACCTCTAAGTGACCTACGAGTTAAGAGTGACGGCCATTTATACATATTTCAGTACCTGAATACAAAATATATTTTTATGGCATAGTGGTCCTAAACCAGAAAAAGACAGAAAGGGAGAGAGAAGGGAGGAATGAAAACAGAATAGAGCCTACAAACAGTATTTTTCAGACCATCCAGGTTTGTACTGAAGTTATAATCAGAAAATTGTAAATACAAGTCAGTCGTCACGCAACTAAACTGAAAGAAATCCATCAGTAGAGTTTCTACTCCCCAGGAACAATGATAGGAAAATAGCACGGCATGGATTCAGGAAAATACCCACAGCATGGATTCAGGGATTGAAGTGCAACAGATCCAGCTGATTACAAGTCAGATACTGGGAAGATTAAGATGGGCTCTAAAGGCAGCTCCAGCTGCCGCAGCGATGTCTCACACGTTGCACTGTTAGCACTCGTGAGGAGGTACGAGGGGTTTAACGCTGGGTACGTCCCCCAGTCTGCCCCTCAGCCCCCAATGGCTAAGCTCGTGTGCAGGCTTAAGCCTCTGGAAAGTCTCCTCCTTGACCCAACTTCTAGTGTTACAGCCATTATTCCCTTTTCCTTTCATCCTTCCCACCTAAGTCATGAAACCACATTGAGGATCCAAAAGATACTGGGTTCTATCTATTTAAACGTGAAGGTGTTAACCACCCGTACCCCAGAAATCCCTACCTTCAGCAGGAGACAGACGTGAACTATGAAGGTCGACGTCTCCCAGGCTTTCAGCTCTTCCTAAAGGGGAATCAAGCGCACCCATGGCTGGACTCCTAAAGTTCTGCCTACGGGGGCTTTTATTTACTTTCTCTGTCAGTGGCACCTCTGGAATTTCCTCCTTGGCACTAGAGAAGACATTCATAGGAACTCCTTTGATAGCTTCAATATTCGTAACCTTTCTACTTGCTGGGGTGGGAAGTGCAGAAGCCACAGCTCCAGGTGATCCCCTTCCCGTTCTTCTGCCTCCTGACTTCAAGAGCGGCCCTGCAGCGGTAGCGTGCTCGGTCCCTTCTCTATCGTTCAGGCTCCTGCTCTGGAGTGGCAAAAGCGGGGAAATGTCTCTTCTCTCAAGACTTTTGCAATCCCGTTTTGGCGGCGTTTCAAGTCTGGAGCTATCATTCAGTATTTTTTTTTTATTTTCAGTGGATTTAACATCTGCATGACCCCCCGAGGCACTGTTTAATTTCCTGGCATTATTAGCATTTGTATATTCTTCAAAGATTTCGCTCTCACACTCTTCGATGGAAAATCCCAGATCAAAGTTAACAGAAAACAGTTCTTGAGAACTGTCATAAGGATCATCGTTATCCATTAACCGCTCGGTCCCGCTGATACCAGCTGACGTTTGGGTGGCTGTGGTTCTGCCGCCCACCGGCCGCTCCCGGCAGGTGCCCTCTGACGGGAAGCCCTCGGAGCCACGCTCCCCAACGGGCCGAACGACACTCGCACCTGACTCTGACCCCACTAAATGCTCATTGCTCAAAGAAAAACCTCCATTATTTGCGTCATAAACTTGGTCATCTTCAAATAAATGTATACTCTTCTCTTCATCAATAATCACATTTTTTGTGTTAATTTCAGGATCTTCTTTACTTTTTTGAACAAAATACTTATTGGTAGGGTTACTTGTCAGAGTTTGATTTACTGTTGGAGTTTTCTTTTGAATTTCAGTGAATTCTTCATTCTCAAACAGACTATCAAAGCTGTCATCCCAGTGAAGTTCCTCTTCGGCTTTAACAACAGCAGCCTCAGAAGATGATACAGTTTTTGAAAAACAATTACTTACAGAAGCACACGATTCACTGGTGACTTTCAGTTCAGGATTTTCAAAGAGCAGCAAAGAACGATCAACTTCTGAGGATGCAGGAAAGACTTTGTCCTGCAGCCTCTCTGAGGAAGTATCAGAAATAACTTTTTGAAAAGGACGTATTGTTTCTTCATTTCTCATCATGTTTTCAAAATCATAAAGTTTATCTAAAGAGGGAGGAGATTGTGATAAAAGCCTTTTCGCATGGGAAAATACTCCTTTTGACAAAGAAGGCTCCTCAGATGGTCTCACAAGCGCAGATGAATCCACGTATGATTCAGGAAGATAAAATAAGTTAGAGGACACAGGTGATTTCTCAACTGTGAAGCTGCTATATCCCGAATCTGCATGGTTCATCCCCTGTGACCCACAAGCTTGATCTACACTTTTGTGTTCCCTTATTGCCGCACTTTCATGAATTATAGTACTTTCACTGTTGTCATATAGGTCAATACATTCATTTAAGTCAAATGTCACCTCCAGTTCCTCATCCTTTTGGCTGGCCTGGTCAGTATTTTCAACCAGAGCAAGACTCCTTGCTGAGTAAGAAGCCGAAGTATTAGTACCCACAGATGCTTCCAAATTTAATCCGGAAGTTCTTTTGGGAGGTTTTGGTTTTGTTATTTTAAACGTGGTAAAGAATTCATTCCCATGATCATCTGGATCAGGTAAAAATGGTTTTACTTTTGATCTGTGTGCCACGTCTTTGCCAGATGAGTGTGGTTTCTGATCAAGTGTGGAGGTGGTCGTGGAAAGATGACTTTTATTCCTTTGAACATTAACGTCTTCGATACGTAAGTAAGGCTGAATCTTCAGTTCATAGCTGCAATCTCCCTGGTGACAAACACAGTGTAATATTTACTATAAATACATACAGGCTTGCAAGGACTTGTCATAAGGACATTTAAAACAAGTGACAAAGGTTTTCATACTCCTAAACGTTATTAGAAAGGAGGAAAAAAAAAAAAAAAAAAGGGAAGTGCTTTGCATTTAAGGTCACAACTTTCAAACAAAATGTTTCCTGGCATCAACTGCAAATCCATGCTTGGGTAGTCAACCCTGAATGTTTTAGAAAGACCAGAAGATAGCATGCATGAGTAAAGAAGGCACTTAACATTCTGCGCTGAGCATCTGTGTCGTGCAGTTAAGATGCAGTTCTCAGAACACCAACAGCAAGCAACGCCACTTTGCTAACAAAATGTGCAAGGCATGACGTCCTCAGGCAGGGTAATGCTTGCAGGCTGCGGTTCTGGGAGGACTACTAGGCTGTGGAAGGTGCTGTGGGCAGAAGAAACCCTTACTCGAGCACATGTGAGCCTGGAGTTCTCTGTGCTCTTTGCATTATTCTTTGTAATTTGGCTACTGCCATTGATGGCACATTACGAACTTCTCACTTACATACTCTGAACTTCTTTTTTTCCCCACAGAAGTTTATTAATCTTCTGTTAAAAGGCACTGATCTAGACAACCAACTCTTTAAAAAATACACTTGGAAAAAACACAATAGACTTTGACATCACTCCCAGGTAGGTATCCACACAAGGACTGCCTGGATTGAAAAGCTATTTATTTATCGTCCTTCTCACTCTTTCCTTTAAATTAAGATTTCAAAATTAAGGCATGCAATTTCCAAAAGGAACAGTAAGGGTCAAATGAGGGTCTGAAAGCGATAGTTTGAAACACTCCAAAGTTCTAACTCGTTTCACCAATAAAAACATACAAATGAGGATGTAATATCTAAACAGAAGGTACAATTATTTTTTGGCAGTTCTGTCAGATGAATCCCTAGACTCATTAATCCCTGAAATTAAACAAGGTACCTTTATAAAATAGTGGGTGATAAAACATAGTTTTACAGTAAGAGGTTACCTGCCTCCTATACTAGTATCATTCTCCAAAACTCTTAGCGTACGCAAGTAGGAAAAAAAATGAGGTCGTCATAATCAACCTCCTGAACTGTCCTCATTGTCCCACCAGAATATTACTAGAGCAGTTCTACTTCAGCTTGTGCTAGCCGTGCTGATATTCACTATTCAAACTCCAGCAACATCTGTATCTCCCTTCTCTAGCTCTCCACCAGTGAGACCCTTCCCTCCCCATCCCATGTACCCAAGTGATGGGCAGACTCTTCTCCCAGGGCCGTAACTCCGGTCTTCACGCACAGAGAACGTGACTTCTCGTTTCTTCAACACTCGGTCTCTGTGTAATTGTGTTGTTAAGAAAGTTTCCAGAGCTGTTCTAACCACTGGCACTGTGGCACCAACAGCTTGATAAAACTGGGACCACTAGGGTGTCTCTTCCCGAAGAGATGGCCAAGAAAGTAAACAGTTGGGGTTTCCACAGATGATGCACCTGGAGCTGCTGTTCAACAGCCTTTTACTGCCAGACTCCTTATGGGAGCTAGAGGAGTCAATCATGGAAAAAAACGTTTGAAAAATACTCTGGGAAGTCATTCTACCCCATTACACATTTGAATTTGAGGCAGAAATAACCATACCTACAATTACTGCTGCCTGGCTTGTCTAAATGTATTCCTGAAAACGGGATCTGAGGCCACCTTCCATGCATTTGAAGACTGTCACATCCTCACCCAGTTTTGGATCCTTTCTGGTTGCAGTAGATAAAGCACACCATCCAGTACTAACAGCATTTTTTCACTCTCGGTAATAACAACAACCGTCATCATCAATATTTTGATTTTACTAACCTCACACACACTCCACAGAAAGGATGATATGCAGAATAAATAAGGCAGAATCTGTGCAGAGGCTGTTTTGGGGTCAGCTGGTTACCAATCCTGTTGGCAGCAATGGCAGCCGTGTCTCGGCGACAGCGGGTGCCTTTTCCATGGGGTCAGACAGCAGAGGGCTAGAGCAGGGGAGGAAGTTCAGCTGCCAGAGATTCACCTCTAAAGGACTGTGAAACACCTACTCTGTGTGTCACTACAGCAGATATTACTCAGCTGCTACACACTTAGTGCCTAGGCTTAGGCTATCTAATTCTTAAACATATCCAAACGAACTACAAGTTAGGATTTTTAAAAAAAGAGATCGTCAAGGAGATCCTCAGATTATACAGGCTGCCTTAATATCAAAATAATGAACAGCAAAATCTTAATACCAAAATAATGAAGAAAATAATTACTATGAAAGGGTTAAAGGATGATTTTGATGTGTGTAGATTCTAAGTAATTAGCTTCCCTCAAGCTCAGCCAAAACACAGAATCAAGAAGAGGTATGAAATCAAAGAGGAGTAACAACCAACCACCAACACAACCTGGTCCAATTAACTTCACAAATGTCATCTGAGGAGATTGCACATTTGGTTGACAAGATAACGGTGTCGATAATGACATTATGTTTAGATCGATGTAAGTAACAACTGAATGTTACATAACATTTCAATTAAACTATCCAAGCATTATAAGAACACAACGGATATTAAATGGATTAAGGACTGATTCGCTGCCAAACCACTAAACCTTACTGAAACAGAAGGAGGTGATGCTGCTCTTGCCTGCCCGATACACTTCTAAGAGGCGCAGCGCAGATCATCCCTGCCCTATAATGTTCTGCTTTTTTTAAGTAACCCCAAGTAAAGCAACCCAAAACTAATCAAACCTGCAGGACAAGATTGTAAGCAGGTAAAAGGATAATTCAGATCACAACTGGACCAGAGGTAGAGCAGGTACAAGCAAATCATTTCTGGTTTTGTATGGCCAAACACAGAGCTGGATGTTTAGGAGGGTAAGGGGTAACAGAACCGTATCACGTCGTCCAAAGGACCTCAAGGAGCTCAAGAATGAAGCTCCTGAAATGGAAATGGTGGTATGCAATCTCTTGCTTGCACACCTCAGGAACCAGGAGGCGGCAAATGTGATGCCATTTTTAATGGTCAGGAAGGAAGCTAACAGGTTGCTAACCTTATCTCCATACTGAATAAATCAGTAGAAGCTGTAACAGATAACGTAAGTACTGGATGAGCCTTCTTCAGAAATGTCAATATTCTTTTTGAAAACAAAAAAAAAACAGACCTTACAAATCCATTAGATGTCTTTGAAGAGACCAACGAGCAAAAACATGGAGATGCTCTCACGCATACTATCTTCCCAGCTTTCTGAAAGGCTTTCAAAAAGTCCCTGCCAAAATCCCCAAATCTTTAAAAAAAAAAAAAAAATCTTTAAAGAGAGAGCAAAACAGGGAAGTTTCTTGCGTGGATAAGTAATTGGGTACAACACAGAAAACAGGAGGAGGGAGGAGTTGTTACACTGAAGAACTTCAATAGGCTACTGTATATACCCATGATTGTGTTCTAACTTGGGGAGGCAAAGATTGAAAAACGTCTAGCAGAACTGCTGTGTGCCAGGAGAACAGTCCAGAAGACAATTTAGCATCTAGGACAAACTTCAGTAACCTAATTTCAGGCTTACATGGAGTTATATAAGTTTTCTAGTTCAACTTAGTCATGAGTCTCATTAATACTGATGGAGTGAAAGGACAGAATTACAGTTATCACATTTTAGCCCAAATGTATACAACTTGTAGAACCTTAAATCACCTGATCAGCTCTTCTACAACTTAGTAAGCTCCAGCGTGTACCAGCGACTCAGTAAATAGGTCACACAGGAGTAGAAAAACAGGCATCTCTCTTGTATTATTGTACCAAATCAATACCCTTGCCTGGAATTACTGATTCAGTTTAAAAAGCAATAGGTATTTTAATATAGAAAAAGGAAAAAGTAAACCTAAGATATTAAAATTTTCAATTTTAATATATAAATATATGTATAAATAGATGCTGGTTTCTAGCATTTAAATTTAAGGCATCTACTACCAAAATTAAAATTAACCTCTCTCTCCTCATAAGCTGCTTTGGATGTACATTTTCTGACGAGATTCAGATGTCGGCCAAAACCCCGGTGATTTTGCTATTTAAAAATGAAAAGGTAATTCTGTAAACAGATACAATATAGGTTTTAACAATTATAACTTCTTGAATTGAAAGCTGGATTGAAACAGAGGTAAAAGCAGCATGGACAACTGGCGTTTAAGTCTTTTCTGACACACACCAGAACCTATTCCCAGAACAGCTTTAGGGAAGAAAGGCTTCTGGATTTTCAGCTTTCACACTGAGTGCTAAACCCCACAGAGCCAACACTGCCAATACAGTCACATTTCTGAAATTCTAATCCCTTTTATGAGTAACAGCGATCATTAAACTGTTCACACATAATGTTTACACAGAAGTATCCAAAACAACTCTTTCCTGGCTAAGGCAGCTTCCTCCTTCATTCAACTTTGAACTTACTGGTACGGAATTTAATTCACCAACTTTTTAGATCTTGCTCACTGACTAATTCTTTAGGAAATTTTGTAACTTTATGACTAACTTTTACATCTATTACCAAAACCAATATTTTACTGCTGTAAAAATGATCACTTTTCCAAACTGTTTACAAATAGGTTAAACAATTTTGATGCTTATGTGATTTCAGTGCTGACCTCCCCACCATCGGAGCACAGGCCATTATTTATATCTTTCAGGAACCTGTTAATGAACAGAATAATCAATCCCTCTTATTCCATGATTTCTTAGTTTCCAGAAAAGACTCTAGGGGAAGGAACACTGTCAAAAACTTTTTTTTGGAAGTTCAAGTAGAGTATACCAGATGACCCTTAAAAATCTATTTAGTTGATTCACAAAAGAAACCCAAGGGACACAGAAACCACAATTTCCTTCTACAAAAGCTGCGATATTTCTCTTCCTAACGGTATCACGTTGTTGATGTACCTACTAATTCTATTGCTTTTTTTGCTTTCAGGCAGCTTGCCTGGAATTAATCAGAAATTCTCTCTCATGCAGCCACCCAACACTCTTCTTCACAACCCAAGTCAGAGTCTGACACCTCCTACTCCCACGACACCCAGGCTGGCAATTCCTGAAGAGCCACCATCTGCTCCTGCTTAGTAGCAATCGGCTATTAGTCATTTATCTGCTTGTATTCTTTTGCTGATAACTCTAATTTGAGAGAGCACCTGTCTATACAGCAAACACAGCTACACAATAAAAACACTCAAAAGATCCCTAAGAAGATTTGTTAGCAAAATCTGGGGCATGTACCCTAGCAATTGTTGGAACAGGGATCATTAAGGAAGCTACAGAGGCAAGAGTGAATGTTCAAGTGTCAGAAAATACATTAATCTATGGTTTAGTCACTGCTTATTTTATAAAACTTCCTGGACAGAAGTGATAGCTAGTTAGTAGTGGAGGTGTGTGACCTGGTAACTGCAGATTGTTCTGTTATCTGACACCACAGGCAGGTTAAAGCTGACATGTAGTGTCTGACTGCCCCAGCCTGGCACATCCCCGTGCCCAGTATCACAGAAATACACGGGGGGACAGGGGGAGCCACCACGCTCAGGGAGACACACAGCACTGACCGGGGCACCAGTACGTAATTTCCATGAAAATATGGAGAGCAAAACATTGCTGAATCCCAGTGACCATCATTATTTCCTACGCTCACTGCATTTTCATGCCAATACTAAAAATACAAGCAGCAACAGGTCTATCCAAGCAGATAGCAGGACTGTTGCATCTAAAAGCAGTTTTTCAACTGCAGTAGCAGTTCAGTGTTCTGAATAAATGTGATTATATTGCACTAAACTTTGTCACCTGTGTGGTGTTATAATACTGAAAACAATTTAAAAATATTACCCCCTCTCAAAACATAAATAGTGTCTTCAAAGACATTTGGTGTATAGTAGCTCCTGCAAGAGTTCCAAGACTGTACAAATGCCAGTTTGCACTTGGCACAGTTAGTGTCAAAGTTTTGCCAGATCAGTCTTCTGTAAGAGCTTAAGGAACAACCGGCCAATTATTCACATACGTAAATATTTTGGCAGTTTGTGAGAAACAGCACACAGCTATTTTAAATCCAGAAACCTAAATGCAAAATTACTGTACACGGACACACACCCCCAAACAAATAAAATAACACTGGAACAAACCCAAAAGTCACCAGTAGCCAGACTCTGCTACCCTCTCGCCAGTGGGGAGGGAGATACCAATAGCACCCACAAAAGGCAGGCAGCTCTACCATGGTGTTACAGCTCCCACGCCACGGAACACACCTGAAGCTCCTCTTGTCTGTAGATTGAAGTTGGTAACCCCGTATCACACACTGGATATTTTATTTGCTTTCCAAAAGATGTTATATTATGGTGCATTTTCCAGAAAACTGGGATCACTTCACTTGGGTGGAAAGAACATTTCTGGCTGGTATCATTGCCCTCTACAGCTACCTGAAAGGAGGTTGCAGAGAGCTGGGGATGAGCCTCTTTAACCAAGTAATGAGCGATAGGACAAGAGGGAATGGCCTCAAGTTGCACCAGGGAAGGTTTAGACTAGATGCCAGGAAGTATTTCTTTACAGAACGGGTTATTAGGCAGTGGAATGGATTGCCCAGGGAGGTGGTGGAGTCCCCATCCCTGGAGGTGTTTAAGAGTAGGGTCGACATAGCGCTGAGAGATATGGTGTAGAGGGGAACTGGCAGTGTTAGGTTAATGGTTGGACTAGATGATCTTCAAGGTCCTTTCCAACCTAGTTGATTCTGTGATTCTGTATGTCTGAACCTGCGGCAGGAGGGCTGCGGGAGGGTTCCGTGGGGCACGCTCCAGGAGCAGTCACCCCTCAACATGGCAGACACTGTCTCAAATTAACCCAGCTAAGCCCTTCCCGGTGCCACACAATCTGCTCAATCCCCTTGTCCCTTGCCCACGGCTGACACCCCAAAAGCCTTTGCCTAATCACTCTTACTTCTCTGTTCTTGCTGAGAGCACAAAACCCCTCAGGATCATTAAAACCAGAAAGCACCTGCAATTAAAGGTCTGAACAATCTAACCCAGGTCTCAATTAGTGTTCGGACTCAAATCAATTGGCAACAAGATCAGAAGAATCAATATGGCACAAACAAACTATTTTAATTGGAGAAGTGGGATTTTTGGCCTTGTAGGTTCTCCCTAAGAACAAACCAGACACCCTTGCACCTTCACGCTGGGAAGCGTGCTCCCCTTGGGCTTTCCTGGAATAAAGAACAAGCTGGGCCACCTCTGCACAGCTTTCTTTTGAGAATCCCAAGACAGGGTATTGGCTTTGATTATCTGTTCTCTGCTGCTTAAGCCAGATCCAGTGCCCAAACAAGAAACAGCGTCCCACAGCTCAAGCCAGCAGCTCCACAGATGCATTAGGCCACACACCATAAACACTGTAATTAAATGTCATTTGCTGTCTTAAATGATTTGTTACTGGCTGGGGAAGCAGCCTTGCCACATCTCAGATCAGGATTTTAACCAGAGACAATGAGGGTCTAAAACAAAAATAAAAGTATTTCATTGTCCTTATTTGAATAATTTTTAACTTTGCATTTGGTATCTCCAGGGAAAAAAGTCACAGCTGTCTGGAAACACTCTGTTTTCCCCCCAGAACATCCCTGATTTAAAAACTTCTAAATCATGGAAAGCCTTTTCAGGATCTCTGGAATTTCAGGGTATCCTGGGAACATCTTCCCTGCTGTCATGCATTTCATCCGATCAATCCTTCAAGGCAACCCAAGACAGATGATAAGCGACAGATGATTTTAGTGGCAGCTGTTCCAGGTTCATCTTCTAAACCATGTCTCCCCAGGTGTTTGGTATCAGAGATTACTTGAGTGAAAAAGAGAAGCAATCCTCCTAATGGGAGTCTTTGGGCTTTCTTTTGTCTTTCTAGGGAGACTAATTAATCTGACTGTAACTTCCCACTGCCAATTTGAAGTGGGAAACAGATACCCATAGTCATCCTCCCACATTTGACAATTAAAAAGTCATTAAGAATTGCCTACCTTCCAGAAAAAAAATGCACCTGCACTTCAATATTTCCTGTTACTTATCCTCAGAAACTTGGACAAATATCATTTCAATAAAAATGATTACTTTGTCCTGACCTTGTTTCCAAACAATACAGTTTAATTTTCAAAAATGCTTAAAAGCTATTGAATTATTTTGCATAAGGACAACTTGATTTGTTACCATGTTACACAAAAAATCCCCGCTCGTGGCTTGTAGAAAATCCAACCCCATCTGCCCCATTCTCGTTGCTGTAGTAATAAAGCCACACAGGCATTAAAGGCTTTTCTGCAGTGGATGTGCCTGTCGCAGGGTTCGTAGCTGGGATTTCTTTTGCTTTTTTATTTTCTTTTGATTGTGCCAACTTCTTCTCTAAGTTTTCAAGAGCATATAAATACAATATAAAAAAATCTTTTTTCCAAGCATTTTCACTTCATCTATTTAAAAATATCTAAGCCTTTTAATTGACTTTTTTTAATCTATTATGCACAACACAACTGCACAGGAGGTTTCTTGGAATCACTGAATGAGTACAAGGAAAGGAAAGTTACACATCAGTGAGTTCCCAAGCTTTCTTCTGTAACAGAAAAGCAAACACTCATAAAGAACACACAGATACCTCCTGAGCTGGCTCGTATTAGGTTACTACTAATATCTGAATGAGATCCTTCCCCAGAAATAAGTAGTCTCATCAGAAACTTCCAGATCATTTGGCTATTCATAGGAAAATCATGCTTTGTCTGTTCTTATATTTTTTCCCTCAGTAAGAAAATAATCACTAGAACTATGGTTTGAAGTTCAATATCTTAGTTATTTGAGGAAATAGTTTGACTCGTATTTGTCTTAAATCTCTCTGCTATGAAGAAGTGTAAATTAACATCAGACAAATTAGCAGTGGTACATTTGTCAATAGAATAGTTATAAGAGGAACTTGGATGCACAGTACATACATGCAAAAACCTCTGAATCACTGCTAAAACAATTATTGTTTCCATCCACTTGTTTTCATCTAAGACTAACGTTTTAGATACATTTTTACAGTCTTAATTTCTGCTAAAGGTCATTTCCCAGAGGCTGGAGTCATACACCTTTATGCTATCCCCACTGTTTAATAATAACGCTTCCTACAATTTCATGACACACCTCAACGCTACAGTAAAGCAAAGCTTCTGAAGGTTTAAACTTGCTCTGGAAACAATCTTCACCAAGAATGTCAGAAGCAGCCCGTAAACACCACGCCTGCACGAGGACCAGCCCAGCCCATCTGTGTGCTGTACACTGGGTGTGCGTAACACGCCGGGGACACGTTAATCCAGGCTCAGCTCCTGTCCTGAGCTGTCGGTGCCCTGGGCAAGCACAACTGCTTCCCTTGCCCTACTGATGGCACCGGGGAGCCGTGGCCTTTGCTGCCCCAAGGGCACCACTGCTCTCATTGCCCTGTCATGAGGTTTCTGCCATCCTGTTGAGGGACCTCTGGACATGCAGGGAGCATGTCACCTGCCAACTTGCTGAAGGTGCAGACAGTCAGGGTCAGCAATAAAAATGTCTCGGGGCCTTTCAGAGAAGTCAAGGAGAACTTAAGAAAATATTAATACAACTTACATGCAAGGTCAGTGCTGACAAAATAAGACCCATCGCATCTTTGCTTTTGTGAAACAGTTATGGTGAAGTTTTGATGTCCCTGAACCTTGACAATTTGGTTTAGATATAAGAGAGAGGCCAAGAACCACTGAAGTTTAAAAACTGGGTGTCAGTGCCGATTACAGTTCTGCCTTACCAGCCTTGTCAGACATGGGCAGAGTTCCTGTTCCATGGGCAGAGTTACTTCTAGCACTCTCTTTTTCCCTAGAAGAATTCAAGAGGGCGGAGTGATGTGTCATGTTGTAACCTCTCACATTCAGTGGAGTCATTAGAAGGTGTTTTCAGCATGCCAGTGACATCCAGTTATGATTTCTCCTCTAACTGGTGAGAAAGTTCAGTGTCTCCACCTATGACTAGTTAAGACAGATCAGAGAAAGCTGGCTGGAAATCAATCCAGATGAGGCCTGAAACTTTGAGCTGGGAGGCAGCTGAATGAGACAACAGGCAGTCCCAGTCTTCCAACTGTGAGAGCAATACCTACAATACATCATGATTAAGCTGACATTTAGCTGTTAAATTAGAAATAGTGCAAGTTTATCACTTGTTATCAATTAATAGCTGTATCCCTTCTTTTCTGATGCAGATCTTCCAGCATTTTCCACGACTCTGTCTGCAGGCTCTGCAGCATTACAACGTGCTGTACGCAGGGCTGCTCCCTGCACCGGGGAGAGCTCGTGAGCTACGATGGTACATGTCAGCACGACTCCACAGAAGATGCAGCACCACGCACCCTGCCTACGCTGGACGGCCATCACCAGAGCTAAGCAGAACGGAAAGTGATGATCACAGTGTAAAAAGCCACAGTTTTGGGTCCCGCCTGTTAAGGGACATCCCCTCTGTTGGTAGGTGAGCGGAGCTGTCTCACTCCTGTGAGGGACAGCAGCCAGACCTATCTCTGTAAAAGTTCTGTAAAACTCCGCTTTGCTTACAATTCTTGGCACTCACTTTGGCAGAGTTGGGGGAAGACAGAAGACTCGCTTGGTGACTAACAAATTTGTGCTGTAAATTATTTTAAGGGTGCCAGACGTTGGTTTGAAGGCACCTGGGAACATGAACAGACTTCTGGTATCGATACATTTTTTACAAAAGGAACTTAAATCACCTGTACTTCATGCGCTGGATTTGGTGGTGGGGAGGGAAGTCCTCAGTTAGAAGAGCAATTCTAAAATTTTTAACCATTTCTTTGCCTCTCGAATTCCTTGGGCTCTCTACACCTGAACTCTCCCCAGAGTCCTCTCTGGCAGTATGTTCTTGACCCTAGCTTGGGAACACAGGCTCTGGAAGAAGTCAAGAAAGCCATTGTTCTGTGACAAAGTGGAGAAACTCATCTTAGCTCTGAAAGTCTACTAACAACCTTCCATTAACACACCTTCCTAGCCAGGAGTACAGCTACAACGTGTCTATTCTCCTCATTGATTAGTCTAGTCATTCAGGAAACTGGCAACTTAGCAACAGATTCTGATGACCTAGAAAACTTCAACACACTAAAAGCAGTATGTGTGGAACCCAGAAAAGCTAAACTGGAGGAGAAAAGTGTGGTGAACAACTGATGTCTGCAGTACTGTCAACAGATCCACCACTGCACACATTTTCTTGTATGTGCCTTTCATTACAAAGGCATATCTGCTATCCATAACTGGTAGTAAACAAAATTCTCCTCTCCCATATGGTTTTCATCCATGTTTGTTTGACTGCCCTCCTCTTATCCTTTAATTCTCAGGAGCTATTAGGTTTTTTATTAAAGCTTTCACAGAAAACAAACCAAAAAGCCTCAAAACACAACCACCTTAAAACACGAAATGCATTCCCGCATCATTTTTATGGGATGCATTCGAGGTACATATGTGATACAAAATTATTGCCAACAGTTCTAATACCATTCTTGGTGACTTTGCTCCTTGACATATATAGTTCTCATATTTAATGTCTTTTTGTAAAAAAAACAGTACTTGGATCCATTAAAAAAAGAATGATTTATGGGTGGTTTGTTTTTATTTTTTTCTGTGCAGGGAAACACTAGTTTAAGCAACTTCTGTGGAAAAGGTTAAAGTTACAGAATACCAGTGGGAGACATTTTGAAACAAAATTAAACACACATTATTCATTTCACGATGTCTAACAGCCCCATGCAAACAGCCCCACTTTCTGTTTCAGCTGACCAGACAGAACTAGAGCACATATTATTTTTAAATAGCCTAACTGTGCATTAAATACTTGTGCATGTTTACAGGCAGCCAAACGTAACCACCTTACCTGTTCATCTCTCATCAGGTCTATCATTTCCATAAGGCTGATAAAATGGTAGCAACGATCCGAGTGATCAACCATGGCTGTAGGAAAAGGACGATTCTGCCAAATTCTCCATTCAGACAAGGAAAGTTCATGAGTGGCCTCCTCCTCACGCTTCTGCAGTTCAAAATTAAGATAGGCAAGGAGATTTTAATCAAGAAATTGTTTAGCCAAACTAATGTCTATTTCTCTGCCAGGGACCATAAATACTGTGAATGCAGAAAAGTATCTAAACACTGTCACAAATGTTTAGTCTGGTTTAAATAAAAACGATTCCATGCTTTGTGTTGTCATGGTTTTCCATAGAAGACAGGTTGTTTTAAGTGGTGAAATGACAAAAGCTCCAAAGCTTTTCTCTGAATCAGAAAAGAGAACTTGAGCTTTTCTTTCAGTAACACTTTTACAGTTCTATAACCAAGGGAATTAAAAAGCGTGGATATAAAACCATCATGAATACAGCATCCTGCATGGAATTCTTAGAAACAGGAACAGAACTCAACGGATACTGTGAGACTTCTTAATGTATTTTTAATTTACAGACCTAACCTCAAAGACCCATTACAAACATCTAACTCCTAAATTCTTAACCTCAAAAACCTACATATAAATCTCAAAATTGCATTTTTAACATCGACCTCCTTCAAGGAAGGAGTAACTTTTGTTACTTAGGGTATCCTTTAGGCCTCATGTCAAAGGAAATATTACGTTTAGGTTAAACTCACTGATACTTCTTCCAGGTTTTCTAAGGTTTCAAACCGACTTTGAGGCAGCACCGGTTCCTTTATTCCATCACTTTCCTTAATTCTGTAAAGTCTGTCCCATATTTCAAATTCCTCAGGTGACAGAGACCAATTCTCCTGACAGTGTATTTGCTTTTGGCCTGTGGGGGGAAAAACAATAACAGGAAAATGTTATCTACTTTAAGAAAAAGCATACACAGAATAAAAAGAACTTTGTATGACACCGGTCAAAAGAAAAAATACCTTCTCTGTGCCAGAAGCAAAACCAGACATAGAGAATCTGATGCAGAAACAAGTATCAAAATGTGTTGTATGTGTTATAATTATGGACTAATCTATCTATTAAACAATTGTTTTGGGGGAAGGCATCATATAAACAAAGACAGACATAGACAGACAGACAGATATAAATAGAGATATATCTATATCAAATACCTATAGGCCCTGAAGACAGTATAGCAAACAGGGAAAGCATATGGCTTGCATTTCTAAATGTGTGTCTTGGAGACCTTGGGGAACAAACTGCATATAAGTAAAAGTGTTGGGTTTTTTTTTACAGTTACTCCTTAAATACTGAAAAGCAACATTAATTTGTTATGACAAAAATATCTGTTAGTCATTTTTTGACTCAATCTCCTCTATTAAGGACATGCAGATGAATGAGAGGACAGAAACAAAAGTACTATGGAAATTCCTCAGGAGCAGGGAAAGAACTAAAGTACTAATCAGGAGTTATTACAGCTGAATAGAATACTACAAATACTGAAAATTATTAAATGCTTCATTTTTACATAAACCCACAATTCAGAGATTACTAAAACACACTGTGTGGGTGAAAGAGTTCTCAAAACTAGAAGTAAATTAAGAAAAGGAGCCAAAGACATTTCCAAAATACATTGACTAGATTAGCAGAATATATAATGAATAATAACATATGTGCCAGTATAGTTCAATTTATAGCTTAGATCATGGGTAATATCAGACCAAAGGTAAGGACAGACCCACTTAAGGAATATAAAATCTCATGAGACACACATATCTCATTAATATCATACAAATAAGCTCTAGCTTTTTACAGTGTTTTGTAGAAACCTAAGCTGTATACTACTGAGTAATTGCAGAGTATCAGGAGCTCTTCTTCAGCTCTTACAGAAGAAAATCCCCATCCTAATCAAGACTGATGAGGCTGTTTGGATACAGAGCTGAGAACGACCATGCCCCGCTGAATTTAGTAATTAGCAACAGCGTTTCCCCTTCATGCGAAGTAGCACAGGCTCATTTTAAGGGTAATTATCTTTAAGAACATTTCATGAGTTACAAATGCAACATACTACCAAAGACAAACACATCATTAAAATCATCAATGTTACTTTCCACGTTTTTCTCCAGAAACAAAATATTTTCCTTTCCCTTGAACAGGGAGGAGAGCAAGAAATATCCTGGAGGGGTGGAAGTAGGTGGATTTAGCCTGTAGCCAGCAGGGAATTTGTCAGTTCTCAGAGCAAAAACCTCTGTTTAAGGGCAAGGAAGAAGGAACTGGAAGCACCACACCGACCAGGACAGTACAGCCAGCCACGACACCTCCAATCCGTTGTCATAAGCTGTCCCTCTTCTCACTACAAAGACAGCTGCTAGTGCAAAAGAAACTTCAACCGCCCGAAACTTCTGCTGGTTTACCTAAGAAATTATGCACTACCGACACAGAATAATGCTTCCTTTACTAGATGGGTGTGGATGTGGGAGATGGAAGTGGGCAGGGAAGGAGGACAGGTAAAGCAATGAGCACAACATGGTGCTGAGGTCACTTTTGGCCAGTACAGTGGATATTGGTGTTCCCACACACAGCCCACGTGGCCGGTTTAGGGCAGGCGTGACTAGAGAAGAAGATGCGATTGGTATTTTGGAGAAGTCACATCATGGGCTGAAAGAAATAATTCAAAATAGGCGTAGTTGAAACAAGTTTTAAAAACCCCACCACCTTATTAGGCAAGTTTTGTGTAGCTGTCATCATGAAAACAATGAAAGGTGTAACCCAAGAAAGGCAAATAGGAGATGAACTCAGAAAATTTATCAGCCATCCAAAGGCCTTGCCACAACTACATTAAAAGGCAACTGGAAAGGCATAAAAGAACCACAAAGGTCTAAAGACTAAAGAAGGTGTTGGTATATTTTAGAAAAAGAAGTAAAAGAAGATTGCATTGTTAAGATAAAAACAGCAATTAAAGAAATAACGTGAAATCGTAAAATCAGACAAAAAACAAAGCTACAGGCAACTCAAAATTGATGCAATCTGAAAAGGGGGGAGTAATTGTGAAGAACGAGGAGAAGAAGAATTAACAAAATGAGATGTCATCGAGACAAATGCAATGCAAAAAGAAGAAAGAAATAGATTATTGATAGCTTAAAACGACATTCAGCTACCAGGAACAGGAGGGTATGGGAAGAGCATCTTCTAATGCACGCTAGCTGCTTCTTGCCGTGCCCCTTGCGGTTTCATACCTCTCCCAGAGCGGGGAGACTGGCAGACAACTTGCAAAGATAATAACATTAGAGATAATTATCCAGATCTTTCAGCACTTTCACCTTTTCAATTATCTTATGGGACAGTTATTCTCATTTTATAAAGTAAAAAAAAGATGAGCATAAATACACGAGCTCTCTCCAGAGATTTGTTAGGAGATTTTTCCTCCAACGAGTCCAAGTCATTTTAAGTGCAAAACTATTCTTTCTTAAATGCTTTTTGATTTTACTGCACTTACTAATATGCTACTCAATTTTAGCAAACTATTGTAAAAACCAAACAAACAAAAAAAAAAAAACAAAACTGAGGGAGAGAAAAGATCTCAAATTAGAAGAAACAATATAAGAGCACTGCCGAGTAATGGGATTTTTGCTCCTGTTGC
Organism: Strix uralensis; assembly: GCF_047716275.1. Lineage (NCBI taxonomy): Eukaryota > Metazoa > Chordata > Aves > Strigiformes > Strigidae > Strix > Strix uralensis. The sequence goes on from NC_133975.1 coordinate 132,140,950, forward strand.
TGTAATTTTGAAGAAAAGCTCATACAACTGAAGAACACATTTGGTTAGTGATGGGGCAAGGCAAGAATACTGTATCCTGGTACCGACAAACAGATAAAATTTATGAAAGAAGTTTTGAAGTGGAAGGATAGTGTAAAATTAATAGAAATTGAATCAAACTAAGAAGAACAGGAAATATTTGACTAGAAAGGAAGAATGCTCGAAATGACTACGATACTTCTGCCCACGATACTTCAGATTCTGTGCACGTGTATCCTTCCAAGGACAAACCCGAAGATCAATGGAACCTCAAGAACAAATGAAAAGTTGAAAGCACAAACGAGAACATACACAGCTTATTCATCACTGCTGGCTTTTTCAATTTCCTAATGCGGAAGGGGGCATTGACATAAGGAAAGGAGAAAACGCAAAAAATAAAGACCTTTCTTTCTCTTCTTTTTCAGGTTTATCTTGAGTATCATTAAAATCAGAAACCGCCACTTGCTTCACAGAGTAATGAGGGGACTTCAGCACAAAGCCAGTGCTCAATAATCTGCACTCCCATAACACTTGTTTGCAATATGGGCAGTCAATTGTGTTCATCTTCAGCGACCGACAGGTCTCCACGCACACTGTGCTTCGATTGTGGCAGCTGCTAACCTATTTCACACAAAAGGAACCTGGTAATTACAGCCTTTGAAGTGCTGGTCCCTCAGCAGGAAATGTCTTCAGCATATTATCTTCTCCATGCACTCCCTGCCTCTCATTTGTGTTTTCTAGGACAGACTTACAAACGTTCTAAAATGATTATTTTAATTCCATGTTTTGCTCTGTTTATTTTCGTGCAAGTTGTGTCTGTTTATCCCATCCCTGGTGTTCCTCTCGGGCCACCCTCGGGCTGTGCACAAACCCCAGAAGTGTCCCTTAGCGAAGGCTCCCGAGGCAGAACAGGAAATGTCGCCCTTGGGAGCATCATCAGCCATGCCAGCAGCACGTCACTGACAGAGAGCCTGGGCTGAGGATGGCAAGTACAGATGGATTTGTCAACCCTCATTCTTCTCCTTTACATTTCTACCCTGCAACATGGGGGATGCTTAGGAGGCCAAAGGGAAAGCCGATTTTTTTTCTGCCTGATTTTGTAGCTTGCTTCCCCTTGCTGTGTTCGGCCTTTGGTTTGCCCTGCCTGGTGTTTGGGAAGAGGTCAGGTGTAGGTTTTGATAATAAGAATTTTTGTGATCAGAAGCATTTAAAAACCACTAAATCTAAAGTCGAACTACCCGTATGCTGAAATGGAAAGTTTCCCAAGGCTTTTAGGAGTTTCCTCTTTCAAGAAGTCGCTACTGGTCTTTACAGAAAGCACCTAACCAAAGAGATCAAGCATGATGATTTCCAAGTATTTACAAGACTTAACTCATTCTTCCTATCTTATAATTTTGTTCAGCTTACTGAGAATTTCAGTGCCATGTAACTGCATCAGCTAACGAGCCATTTCTCTCCTTAGATTAGTTTTCCTCCAAGGGTGTGTGCAATTCATAAATATCCTACTCCTGATTCCTCCTTTTCCTCCCCTCAAAATCCTTTAGTTTTCAAGCATTTCTGTTTTATTGCCATTTACAAAGATATAAGACATACTCTTCTTGTATTAAAAAACCCCATTAAACCTAACTGCTAAAGCTCAAAACCAGATTCGGTATCAGACTGTCACTGAACATTTAAGTGACAATTATGCCACCTGACATAGGTATATCATTAACATTTGCCTCTTCTGTTTGTGGCTGGAGTTTCTGACTGTCAGTCACTGACTCCACGAGAAGCTCTATGGAGAAAGATGAAACAAATGTCTGATTTGAAGCACAGATATTTAAGGACAGACCAGTGATCTGCGGATGTTAAAGGATGACGAATCAAAGCAGCAGTCAGCACAGTATCCCTGCAGAAAAGCTACAGCGGACAGAAATTACACCTTTGCTAGAGACCCAAAACTCGTGTGAGCACACAGTTTTGATATGCTGTAATCTAACAACATGAGATAGCAGCTTATGCAGTGCTTAGAGAAACACCATAATCCTCTTACCAGTGACACAGGAAAAGAGAGCAGATTTGCGCTGGAGGGAACCAGATCTTCTCTCTTTGGAAAGCATTCTTGATTTGCTTGGTTCATATTTTTCAGCAGTAATAAACATTTTATGCAACTTTGGGTTTATGCCTTCTGGAATCATACGTGGGCTATGCTGGTAGAAACGAAGCGTTTTGTTTCCTGAAATAGCTTTGTGGATGCTCCTTTTGTTACACTGGCTTTGATTGTAAGTCTGTAAAGAGAAGACAAATCGTATGTTGTTGGATTGGTTTTTAGGACTTGATCAAAAGTAAAAAGACACCTGAGTATCTGTGGGGTTTCTCATTATTTTGTGTTCCATCATCAAGATGTTGGTTTTCTTTTTTTCTTTTTTTTTCCCCTAAATACAACTAAAACAAAATATGATGCCCTGAGAGCCAACCATATTCCCTCTTCTGTGACTATCATCAGTTAGGTCAACCTAAGTGCTTGCTCAAGTTCTCCAACTGCAAGATCAAGACTGGCAGTATGCTCCACACTACGGTAACCAAAGCAGGGAGGGGAAAACATTCAAAGCCAATGTAACAAAAAGCAAGGAGGTACCAAAGAACAGTGATTGTTCTTCAGTTACAAACAACACAAAACACTGTACAGCTTTTCACACTCTGTAAATAGATCAGAAGCAGGCACAGCACTGGAGAGAAAAAGAAACCCAGCCCTTGCCTGGGGGCATTTACAATCTGCAATGGATTCGGGGATGATGTAAATTAGATTACATCAAAACAAAGAAAGGAGGTCAAGCAAAAAAGAGGCATAAGATTATTTGTTAATGTCATACATGCTCCAAGTCCTTTTAATTACATTCCACTTTTCTTGTGCAACAGAGAAACCAAGATCAAAGATGAATCAACTAAGGAAAGAAACTGGTCGTCCCCCCCCCGAAACTCCCCCTCCTCCAAGTACTTCTTGCCCTAATCCTCTTCTCCCAGTGCCTGTGACAGGTCAGGGATGGGGCCGGCGTGCCCGGCGAGGCAGGCTAAGCGCTCGCAGTCTGGCAGCTAGGCCTTTAGAGAGATGATCTTTGGAAGCCAGGACTGGGGCAGACAGACACAGAAAGATTCTCTCTGAATAAAACTGGAAGAGGTTAACAGCTAGCTCTAATAAATTCAGGCATTCCACTAAACATCTGCATCCTAGAATAGGCAAAAAAGTCTTTTTATGGAAACAAAAATTGTATTACCAAATTAATTGCTTAACAGAACTGTTACTTTGCTGTTACTCAGAACGTTTCCTTCTCCTCTGTGCCACAGAGTGTCAGCTTGGCCTGACAGGAGCCCAAGAAGCTGTGAGCTCCCCTGTGCCCTTCTCTGTACGGGGTCAAATCCACAGCTATCGGCTCCCTTCCAGGCCAATGCACATGCAGCTGAGCTGTCACAAGAGGTTAGAAAACCCAGATCAAAACACCGCGCATCTCGGCACACGGCCGAGCCAGAAAGGTGGAAAATTGGTAAAGCGAACGCCCAGGGAACCCAGGGCAGCAGCAGGGTGCAGGCGCATGCCCGGCGCAGGGACAGCTCCGCGGCCGGGAAAGGGCCGAGCAAGGCCACAAACACTTCTGTCACAGAAATTCCTGTCCAACCCCAAACTTCCAGACCTCCGCATAACGATTTTTCCCAATAAAATTTCTTCAGAAGCTGTATAACTGACTTGAAGTGGTTTGATTTTAAATAAACTCCAAGCAAACAAATTCCCACAAATTAACATGAGACCATTAATTACTTAGCTGCAAGTTATGTGATGGGGAAGAATCTGTACATTAACAGATCTGGAAGGAGACTCAATCAAAAACAAGCAAAGCCAATATTGTTCAGCAATTAAAGTTATTTCATGATCTCAAAACAAAAAAAAAATATATATATATAAAATTACTATCCTACCTGAGGGGAAGGTTCTGCCTCAAAGATTTCTAAGAAAATCTGAAGAACCCAGTAATCCAACTGCTTAACTTCAAGGAATTTAAGGGATCATTTTAATATCCCATTACAGAGCGGAGCTTTCAGTAGTAAACAGTCTTCATGTGCAGCATGGAAAAATACCTATTTACAAATACCATTCACTTTTATAATTAACTCGCATCCCTTCAAAGCAGCTTTTTTTCCACAGGCAGGATTCTTGGGACGCTCATTTAGAATTAAATCCCTGCTACCTACAAATTTAAACCAGAGGCACAACATTGACTGGAATAAATGAAATAACAGCAAAACTCTAAAATTTTGGGTTTACAATGAGCTTACCCAGATCTCAGACTTCCCTGTCATGAAACCTGACTCAACTCAAAACCAACCTCTCAAGTAAACAAAACCAACAAAGAACAGCATCAGTGTTCAGCCAGACCAGTGAGGTGCACCCGAAAAATGGCTCATGTCTCAATGGGGTGTGCAGGATGAAACTGTAGATGCGGGTTGCTATCACTCCGCAGCCCACCTCACCCACGAGTGACGCCAATGGGGACGGCCTTGCCTCCTGCCACCTAAACCCAGGGGCCTGGAGCAGCCCTCGCAGTGGGGTGGCTGCAGGACGAAGCGGGGCAGGGCGCTGGTTCTGCCCCCACACAACTCACAACTCTTCCACGGGTACATTAGTTTCCCAAGGGGCAGCCTGCACTCAGAGACAATTAATTATACTCTGAGTGGAGCGCTAAGGTTCAGGAATTTAGCAAAAGTAGATTTCCACTTAAGCTGATCCCTTCAGACCTCAGACGCGAGCCTGCCACCGCTAAGCACTTGTCTGAAAGCACCGTGTCGTCAGCAGTGCCGAGAGTCGCTTCCAGTCCTCCGGCCCTCAGAGCCCCATCCCTCTTCCTTCCACACGTTGTTCTGTATCCTTAGCAAAACCCCTGTATTTTCCCAGTTCCAGTTTATCATTTACAAAATAAGTGTTACTGAGAACAAAGGCTTGAAGCCCTTCACACTGAGACAGCATATATATTTGTAGACTATCGTGGGCTGTTACACTTTCCAGCAGGAACAGTTTAGATGCTGTCGGGGCGCTCAGGATTGCTGATTTTTAACACACGGTGTACAACCTCCTGGAACAGACTAAACAAGTCACTTTGTCCTCCCAGCAAGAAGAAAGTTCCACGCTCACCCGTTCCTCCCGCCCTTCGGCGAGGATGACCACGATCCGGCCCTGCCGCCTGCGCCCCGTTCGGCCCATCCTCTGCACAAGGCGAATTGGACTTTTCTGGGCGTCGAAGCAGATGATGAGATCAACTTCCCCAATGTCTAAGCCTTCCTCCCCGACGCAGGTAGAGACCAGAGTGTTATAGCCACCTTCACGAAAGCGTTTCACCACCTGAATAAACAAAGTTAGGTGTAACAGGTTAGCCAGAGGGACCTTATATAGCCTTTGCAGTTCTAGGTTCAGACAGAAGTTGAAAAAATTAATTTGTATTTTAAAACTACAAAACTTAGTCTTTCTGAATTTCTCAACTATTACCTTATGATCAAATACCATGCACTAATGTTATCAACACTGACATATCAACCCTTCAATTCTAAAATAAAGGGGGGAGGGGGGAAATAATAAAAATCACACCTTATTCTGGCTCCAACCATGGCATTCTTCAAAAATTGATCTTCCCAAATTTAAATAGTTTTGTTGTTTGTTTGGGTTTTTTTTAAAAAAACTTTGTTAGATCAACATTTAAGGATATATCTTATGTTTTCTAACTACCAGGAAAAAAAAAACCCTAAGGAAGTATTTAAGTATTTCCACAGATTTTCAAATATGTAAAAGTTAGAAGTTGTCAATATAATGGAAATATATAAAATATTTCTACTTATACATTCTGTTCAGTGAGTATAATTTTGGACACTTTGAAAGCAATTGAATTACATAGGAATTTAATGATGGCACTTTAAAGCTCAGTCACTGCCATGCAACCTGTATCAGTACTCACGTTGTTATTTACACAACTGATACTCTTTATCACTGTTTCCTAATACAAGTCATATCTTGTCTTTACCTCAAGTTGTTCCTTTTGTGTGAAGCCTTTCGTGCTCTTTCCTGCGGAGTGGCCAACAAACGTCATTACTCTAACAACTGGACTGAGCCGGGAAAGCATTTCTGCAATTTCTTGCACACTATCTCGAAACGACGAGAAGACCATCACTCTGGTATCCGCAGCATCCACAGATGTGCTTCCAGTCGTGACTTGATCTGCTCAATTTTAAAAAGCCAGAAAAGCACTTTTATTGCCAATAAAAAAGTAAGGAGAGGTCCATCCCACAAGCTACACACTCACAGCTCTCATCTCACTTTGTGGGAAGATTTTGTCCAAGTATACTCCATTTTGATTTTTTCAAAGAAATTTCCTTTAAAATAAATTTAATGTATTATTTTTATTAATTTATTTATTAATTTATACAAATTATAAAATATAAATTAATAAAAATAATTTAATTTATTAATTAATTTTTAAAAATCTAAGTAAATAAATGAAAAAAACCCAAGCAGTAGAGAAAACTGACAATTAGACCAACCTCCCAGAAAATGCTCTGAGATACACCTGCTCAAACAATTCCTCTTTGACATCAAAGCAATATTCTAATTTTGGAGAATTTACACCAACCATGGTGAGAATGTCTTATATCTGAGGTACCATCAAAGCTCAGGTTTGATGGCAAGTCTCTTGAAATAAAGTTTCAGATGCTTTTTTCCAAAGAGGCTACAATGTGACTTCTAAATCTGCTACTTAAATGCCCAGTCAGGTGAGGTTGGCAATATATAGTGGTAAAAACCTGTTACCATTCGTCTAGGATACAGCACGGTGGAGTAAGAGATGTGTATCAGCTTTCTATGATCTA